>NW_008335006.1:100149-112548 GCF_000622305.1 Nannospalax galili | reverse complement strand
TCTCTGTTTCTCTCTCTCTCTCTCTCTCTCTCTCTCTCTCTCTCTCTCTCTCTCTCTGACTGGGTTTCACATATTCTAAGCTGGCTTCAAAATCACTGCAGCCAAGGATGGCCTTCAATTTCTGATACTTCTGTCTCTACCTCCTGAGTGATGGGATTACAAACATGCAGCACCATGACAGGTTTATGCAATGTTGGGGATCAAACCTAAGGCTCTGTGTATACTAAGCAAGCACTGTACCAATTGAGCTATATCCCTGTCCCTTTACAGGCACTCTCTTGCAAATATTTAACACCTGAGGTTTTTCATCATTGATTTAAAGCAGTTCACTTTTTGTTAGAAGTACTTAGAAAATGTCAAGCGTATTATAATTTGAAATGAAACAAGAACTGCTTGTAATTGAAATATTTTGTGATAGATGTGATAAAATGGATTTTTAATGCCTCCCTGAAACATTGTTTGAATCAGAAAGAATTGAATAGAATTGTTACCTATAGAGCACACCTCTAAAAAGTCGATGATTATAAGAAACATTTCATTCTAGGAATATTAAATGATCAATGTCACTCATCAATTCTGTCTTCAGAGCTTCAGCCTCACAAAAAGAAAACCAAGGTGACAGGGAAAGACAGAAGTGATGGGTTTGAGGCACACTGATGAATCAGCCTACCACAGGAGGAGTCAAGATGATAAGGGGCGTCCATGGCTTTCCTTTTCAAGTGATTTTTGTTATCAGAAAGTTTTATGATGTATACTTAAATTATTTATTTGTTTATTTATTTATTATTGTATGTATATGCAAGATCTGTCCTTGTGGGTGTGCCTCAGTGTGTGCATGGGGGCATGTGTGTATCTATGTGTGTGTCTGTGTCTTCTACAAGACAGAGGACAACTTTATAGAGTCAGTTTTCAGCTACTTTTACATGAGTTCTAGAGCTACAACTCAGATCACCAGGTTTGCCCGGCAAGCCCCTTTACCAGATGAGCCATCTTACTGGCCCATCAGGAACTTTTAGAAAAAAGGCCATATGAAAGTTGAGGATTTACCAATTGTCTTGAAATAACTCACTTAGTATGTGTGTACCCTCTGGTTCAGAGGCTCCTGTGAGTTCTCAAGGGAAGTGAGCAGCTCTATGTGAGTTCTGGATTTGGGGCTCACTTAGGGGAGCAGACTATGGTCTTTGTTGACTAGGCTTTCTTCCTCTCCTCCAGGCCACACTCTTCTAGAGCCCTGAACTCCAGCCACAGGATCTACAGGCTCATTCCTGAAGGCATTGATCTTTCCTGCTGTGTGCCTTGTTTGCTCTGTCTGAAATTACTGTTCTGCAGATGTCTGCTCCTCCTCTTTGGTTGGAAACAGTTTGACTCACCCTCTGGGGGTCTTTCTCCTTCAGACTCCAGACCCACAGTCTTACTCTGTCCTTGGCTTGTACCTCCAGTGTGTCTTCCATGTGTGGGGCCTTATAGCAGCACTAACCACACATGTATCTCTTCTTAATTAGGTTCCAGGCCGGAGCAGCAAGGACTCTGATCTGTTCTCCTGCATCTACTTCCAGCACTTAGCACAGGCAGCTGAAATGCCAATTGGCTGATCAATCTACCTTTTAAAAACCTGTCAGATAACACAGATACATGGCTAGCCAAAGGGAATGCTGCTCTTCTGTGTGTGTGTGTGTGTGTGTGTGTGTGTGTGTGTGTCCCTATTTGTCCATCTGTCTGTCTGCCTAAGAAGTGTGACTGCCCCCAGTCACAGCTTAAGAAGCCAAAGGAACCATACATTTGTGCTCCCTAGCTGCAACAGCAGTGGCATGTGGGTGACTTGCAGGCTGGCTTGTGTTTGTGGAACAGCTGTGAAATTTACAGGGCTACCCTTTTGTTAAAAGAAAAGAAAAGAAAAGAAAAGAAAGTCTGCATACTCAAAATGTTTCAGGTAAAGGAAGATCTTGGTTCCTCCCAAAAGAATTTCAGTACTTACTGACAGTGATGTCTTTGTGACTGGTCCCTAATCTTCTTTTTCAAGTTTCTTTCAAAGGATGATTAAGAAGTCTTTAATTAACTATTAAAACCCAAGTATTCTAACATAGAGGACAAGATTTAGAAAATCCTTTTAATTACTAGAACCAGATTTTCTCCTGATTTGTAAATACCAGTTTACTATCTAACCAAATTTGGCTTTAATTAAATAGGGGGTTGGGGGTTGGGGGGTGCTGAGTGCTAGAATATGCCTTAATTTGCATCAGCCCTGGTTTTAATGAAGTTGGCTTCACAGTGAGGATGAAAGGCTCCAATAATTTATTGTTGAAACAGGAAAATCAGGCAAAATGGGATTTACTTTCCATACAGGAACTCATGGAAATTAGACACACTCTTGACACCTCCTATTTATTCCAATGCTGTAGCTATGGGCTTACCAGAGGGCCCTTTGGGGCTTTGAGTTTTCCAACCAGCCTGTCTTTGCCTCTGTCTCTCTCTATTAATGAGTTGAAACTGCTACTAGGCTTATGGCACTAATGAAACGAAAACCAGAGCTGGCTCCACCCTGTGCTCAGCTTCATATTTAATATTCAATATGGTGCACAGTTTGTTGAGAAAATAAAGACCATGTTTTGCCATTCCCCTTATGGATTTCAGTCAACACATGGAGGTGTTTGAAATGATCTGCTAATCTGGTTTCCTTGCCTTGAACCATCTGGTTCAAATTCTGTCTACCTGCTTAGAGTGCAGCAGTCTTGTCTGCCTGTACGTATAAGGAAGTCACAACTCATTAACAGTTTAGGGAAAATCCCTGTGGAAATGTAGGACTTTACTATTGTGGTAGGTTTCCTCCTGGGAGCAAATTAGATAGGACTTTGATGTAAACCAAAGAAACTTCAGGCTTTTTGGAAGACCTGTGTGACCCTGGAAAAAACTGAACTAATTTTAAAGCTTTTATTTTAAATGAGAGCAAAGTTATTGTGTGCCATAAACTGACTTATTATAACAGTTTGGCTATAAGTGGTCAAGTGTGATCATAAGCAAAATGACGGCTCATGATGGGGCCCCAACCTAATCCTGGAAGGAGTATTCACAAACTACAATCCTCCTTGCCAATCTTTGTCATCAGCTAAAGCCAATAAATTTCTGTATTAGTTACTTTTCTCATCTCTGTGACCAAATACCAGACAAGAAGCAGCTTAAAGGAGAAAGGGTTTATTTAGGCTCACAGTTTGAGGGAGACAGTCCATCTTGGCAGGGAAGGCATGGTGATGTGAGTGGTTGGTCATATTGCATTTGCATTCAGGAAGGGGGGGAGAGAGGGGAGAGGGAGAGAGGAATACTGGTGGCGTGGATAGAGGTCTGGGATTCACCCACTGAGATTTCCAGGTTCTTGTGTCCTGGAACAATGAACTGAAGCAGGACCTCATAGATAGCAATAGAACGAGAGGTAGTTTATAAAAAAAGAAAAACAAAGGCACTCCTGAAGGTGAAAGTGGGCTAGTGGACTGGGAAGACAGACACTCAGAATCCTAGGCCATGTACATTCTGATTCTTTTTTTATTGACTTATTTTTATTTTATGTGTATGAATCTTATGCCTGCATGCATGTAAGTGCACCTGTGTTGTGCAGTGCTTGTGGAGGACAGAAGAGGGGATTGGATCCCCTGGAACTGGAGTTACAGACAGTTGTTAGCCACCATGTGGGTGCTGGGATTTGAACTCAGGTCTTCTGCAAGAACAGCTAGTGCTCTTAACTGCTGAGCCATCTCTGCACCCTACGTTTTGATTCTTTATAGGTTATTTATATAACACCTGCCTTCTCTGGGAGCTTTCTCAGGTTTTTATTTTCTTTTATTAAACATTTGCTTCTTTTAATTTTATGTGCATGAGTGTTTTGCCTGATGTATGTGTACCATGTGCACACAATCCTGCAAAGGCTAAAATAGACCATCAAATCTCCTGGAACTGGAGTTATGGATGGTTGTTAGCCACCACGTGGGTGCTGGCAACCAAACCTGGGTCCTCTGCAAGAGCAGTCAGTGCTCTTAACCCTTGAACAATCTCTCCAGCTCCAGGCTTCTCTAGTGCATACTGTGCTCTACCACATTTAGCCCTTGGCTGGACGGGTTCTTAGTCTCTTTGCCAACTGACTCCTCTTTTTAAAATATTTTTCATTACATTGATGAATTGATTGATTGATTGACTTGTGTGTGTGTGTGTGTGTGTGTGTGTGTGTGTGTGTGTGTACGTGCTACAGCACATGTGTGGAAGTCTGAGGACTACTTCGATGAGTTGATTGGTTCTCACCAGGCTACCTCTTCGGTCCTGAACATCTACCTCGGGTCTTCTGCCTTGGTGGCAGGCACTTTTACCCACTGAGCTATCTCACAGTCTCCCAACTGGTTTCTTTTATACGCTAATCTTGTCTTTTGGGTTGTGAGCCAGAGCCCTGAATGTCTAAACCATCTCTCCATCCTTCTAGTTATCTTGCTGCCTCTTCCCCCAGGCCCCTACTCTGCTGCCACTCTGGTGCTCAGCTCACTTCCTCCTTTCCCTCTTCTACTCCACCCAAGCCTGCAGCCCCAGGGATGCTCTCACCCACATTCAGGGTGAGTCTTCCTCTCAGTTAACTCTTTCTGAATCTCCCTGGCAGACATCCTCGGAGGTGTGTGTCAGTCTCCCAGGTGACCCTAAATCCAGTGAAACTAACAGTGGGGATTAAGCATCACATCTGCCTGTTTTTGTGTTCTTTTGCCTTAGAGAAAAGCTCTGTACCCTGTTTTTCAGCCTCCTGAATATAGCAGTGTCCATGTCACATGGTTTTAGCCAGACTTTTAAAGTTTGCCAGGGACTTCTGGAAAAATATATCTTTTCTAAAAAATTAGAAAGCTATCATTGGACCTGCCTCTTTCCTTTAGTCTTAGACTCCAGGAGAAAGATTGGATGTAGATGTGATGTCCAGGACAGAGTCAATCATTTTGTGATCATAAGGAAAAGATTATAAAAACCTTTTACAGGCAGACATCAGGTCCTGAGCTGGTCAGTGGCTGTCTCACTCTATATTTCTTCTTCTTTATTTAAGCCATTTTATTGGTTTCTTGAAGCTGAAAGCAATACTAACTAGTATAAATCCTATAAAATCTTGGCCTTCTGTAGTCTCTGGTTCTGCATTCACAGATTCAAGCAATAGTGGATCAGAAATATTTGGCAAAAAGTGTGCCTATACTAAATATGTACTAGCTGTTTTCTTGCTACTATCCTCCAAACAAAATAGTATAATGACAACTTACATAATATTTCTATTTTGTCAGGTATTATAAGTAATATAGAGATGATCTGGTGTGTGGGAAGATGTGTATAGGTTATACGAAATGACTTCACCACTTAACATAAGGGATTTGGACATCTGCAGGGTGTTCCCATGGATACCAAGGGAAGACTGTACCCAGGCATGCCTTCAGACAGATCTTGAGAATCTTAAGTTCAGTCAGCTTCCCTCCCATCACTATGGCACTCAGGGTTCTCCGTGGATTGCGTTATCTAGATAGGCCTGGGAGATGCTGTTGAGTCTGTTGATTGAGGTGTTAGCTGAATGAACAAACCAAAGATTCAAGGAGGAAGATTAAAGATTGTTCCTTGCCTTCGCTACACATATGAAGGAAGTGAAAATGTTCAGTTCAAACTATTTCATGTTATGACTAAAAATGAAAAGTTAGCTGTGATGTGATGTACCCCCATCACAGGCTTGTTCTGATTCACACAGACACCATTTCTACCTGTACTTCTCTCTTCACATTTCTTGAGGTCAATGCAATGGTTAATTGGCTTGTTTATTATTTATTGTTATGACTGAATGCCAATGCCAGTTCACACCCCTTTCCAGGTCTTCCCACCTCCTTAGTTTTCCTAAGCACCTTGCCTCAGCATCATAGGTCTCATCTTACACAATGTTAGTTCAAAGGTCTGATAAAATCTTGAGAAGGTACAAGAAAACTTATAGTGCCTGACATTTTAGCCAAAAAGGAAAATCTTTGGTGACAAGGAAATAAAGAAGAGAATCCTTAAGAATGAATACAGATGTTGCATTTCCTGATTTAAAACAGGATTGAATATCAAAAAGAAAAATGCTGTCATAACATTTTCACTTCCTGAATTTGATTCTGTTTGGGGAGAAAGAGTAGGGGGAGGGAGGGAAGGGAGGAGGGAGAAAAGGAGAGAGAGAGAGATTTTTCACTGATTTAATACACAAAGCAGAATAGAAAACAAATCTACAAAAATATGACTGCTCATTTTGGGGTTTCCCTTAAGCCTTGCTGAAGACAAAGAATCTTTTTCTAAGAGAGGTTTTTCCTTTGCCCTGAAAACATTCTAAAGACACAGTCCCAGTCCAGCAGGTCAAAGGCCCTCTCCACTGAAACTTCCTTGGGGTTTTGGATAGTTGGCAGGAAGTAGCCAATTTCCTCTTTAGTGGGAAGCCTTCCACAGCAGAGCAGTTGCAGGGAGGAGAAGGGCAGCCCGTTGGACTACTCACATTCAGAATTTAAATTAGGAGGGATTGTCCAGAGCTGAGATCCTGGCCCCAGAGGTGCAGGATGGGACAATGCACTGTCTCCTTTTACAAATGTCAAATTAGCCTTGATAGGGATGCCCAGTGGGAGATGGAAACTACTGGAGAAGGAGAAGGAAAGGAGCCCAGGGGCAAGCTGCCTTGCAGAGTGTGGGCAAAGAACATCTTGGTGTTTCCCAAGACTTTCAACAAGCCTCCTCCCTGTAGCGATTCTTGAAGAGGGAACTTATTATCCAGAATTCTCTCAGTCTGCTTGATGGGAAACAGGTTTTCTGTTCTTTTTGTTGGAGGACCGAAATGTTCCTCGACTAGTACCAAACCATACAGTGAGGACTCTGTTCTTGGGCTGGTCTTCACTGAGCGCCTGGATCTTCATTCAGCCACAAAAGTAGTAAGAGCTAATAAGAATGGGCCACTGAGACTTAATTTGCTCCGAATCCGGTTCGACAGCATAGAGGCAACCATTCTTTAGCATTGACTTAAGAGATAGACTCTTCAGATACTGAACTTGAAGAATGTGGCCTTACCCACAAAGAACCCACAAAGAATGCATAGGCTGGATACATTGTTCTGCCCCTACTTACTGGCAAGGCACAGTTTACCTTTCTGAAGGGGGAAAAGCTTCAGAGAATATGGTAATATTTACACAAGCACAGGAAATGATTGGCAAAACTGCAGCTGTATTTTTCAGAGCTTCGTGAATTACCCACTGCATTCATGCAGAAAGCTGCTTGCTTCCTTCTTCTTTTCTTCTTTTTTTTTGGTTTGGTTTTGAAACAAAACCTTAGCTAATTCCTTTGTTGGTAGAGAAAAGAATTTGAAAATTATTGTTCATTTTTAAAAAGAAATTACTTTTTTAGTTTCTTTTTTTTTCCTTTCTGCCAGCTGGGATAATCCCTGACGAAGATCTTTATTCTTTTTAATATCCTTAAAACACTATATATGCTGACAGCTTGCTTTTTGAGCACAACTCCTCTAGGATGCCCCAGAGGCACCACAAATTCACCACTCTTGCTGAGGCTCAGACAACATATCCCAAAGTATGGGGCCTTAGTTCTCAGACTACTTTGATCTAAAGGATAAGGGCTCACAGGCAAGATCCTTTTGACCTTGTTTGTACTTCTTTTTCCTGGTCCCCTTTCTCTGGAGGCAGATCATAGAAACTAGACTTCCTCTTTCCCAAGGTGGGTCATGAAAATTGGAGCCCCTCTTCCCCATAGCTGGCCATAAATCCTAGAAATATTGTTCTAACCTTCTGCCTTTCTGTGGGGGAGCTTCCAAGGAAAAAAAGTCTCTGGCCTGTCTTGTAGAGTCCTGCTACACACCGAGGAGGAAGGAAGGAATGCCACACAGAAAGGCTGCAGGGAATACCTGTTACCATCAGATCCCTTTCGTCCCATCACATCCCTAAGACTATCCATTCTTCATGGAATCTAAGCATTAAACATAGACACTTTCCCCTGAGTCTTTGGGTTTTCATTCCCAAAGTTTCCCATGTCAGTGATTAAATCCCTGTTCTTTCGTTATCCTGTCTTTTGTGTTAAGAGTTCTGGCTGTGACCCTGAGGATGGATGAGGGATAGTGTCCCAGCTTTCTGTCCCCGATGTGTTATTTTGAATTTTATTTTCCCCTTTCCAGATCTGCCACCTTGATTGATGATGACACTGTCTACTAACTAGGCCAATGGTGTAAACGATCCTCATCTTTCTCACTTTCAGACCTTTTGCATTTAATTGTCAAAATCATGTCAAAATAGCTCTTCTAAGTGTCTCTGTCTCATTGTCCTTGCCTGACCAGCCCTGGCTTTGTGTGTGCTCACCCGATTACCTCCCTCACTAATTCCCTCCTTTCTCTGCACCCTGCTCCAAACCAGCCTCTCCCCATTAATTACCAGAGCAGCCTTTTAAAAATTAGGTCAAGGAGCTCCCTGACTTAAATACCTTCATAAGCTCTCAGTTGCTGATGGGATATAGTTCATATTCCTTAGTTCAGCTTATGTCCTTCAAGGTCTGATTCCAACCTTTCTTTAATCATCTTCTGGTTTCACATTGGTTTCTGGAAAGTTCCTCAGAACTACCATGTTTATTGCTCTGTATTGGACCCATCCTTTGCTTTTCTTCAAATACCTGCTTCCCTTCTTTGCCTGATAAGCTTGGAGGGGTGAGTTCCTTTACTCTCTGAAGGGTCACTGAAGTGAACTGACAGTAGCTGAAATAAAGGAAAAAGGGGATAAAAAACTCATTTGCACTCACAAGGACACCACAGAAGGTGAATACCCAACAACCCAATGAGACTCATCCATGTATATGCCCTTTTTCACAGGGGACAGGAAAGTGGGAAACAGGTAATTTTGAGGAGCAGTAGATAATTTTCAAGGGAGTTGAATGGATTCAAAGAACAGACCATAGTTTGTAAATGATTCAGGGGATGAATGGGCTGAAGAACAGATAATAGCTGCGACAGCTGTCTAGATGCAGGGACACGCCTCACTCTGTCTTCTGAGTTTAGTTTTTTTCCTGGGTAATGGAATCTACGAAAGGATGGAAGTTAACTGTGTCCCTTTGCTGGGTCTGGACTTTAGTAGGTAAGGTAATTAAAGAGGGAAGCCTCTTGCTGAGCTTTGGGGTCAGGCAAGAACAAGGGAAGCTTAGAGCAATCCGAGTTCTAAGGTAGCTCCTAAGACCTTCCAGCTGCCTTTAATTCAGAAGGCTCAGAAGGTCCAACTGTTGTTCTTTGGGGTATCATTTTCTGAGCTCCGACAAACTTTTATTCCCAACTGTTTCCAAGTACTGTGTGTTTTCAATCTTCTTCACTCTCCCTTCCTCATTCTCCCCATTTCTCTCTTTTTTTTGAGATAATATCTCGCTATGTAGCCCTTGACTGGCCTTAAATTTGAGATTCTCCTTTCTTAGCTTTCTGAGTGCAGGGATTACAGATGTGCACCACTATGTCTGACTTATTAAATACTTTTTTTCAGAGCCTCCTTTGAGCTCCTGGAGCAGAAATGGCCACTTTGGAATATCTTATATTGCTACTGTCCTTCATCACAAGCTTGGTTTTTACTTGGGTATACAGTATTGTAAGAAATAATAAGTGTTTGTTGTTGGGGGGTAGAGTATTACATATCCAAAGTAAATTGCTACTCAATTAATGTTTAATGAAGAAGCAAGTTGTTAATCCCTGAGGGTACTTTATTTTCCTCCGCAAAACGAAAGAAAAGCTAATGTTTTAGGATGAAGTTGTTCACTTAGAGTTGCTTAATGGATAACAGGTCACAGGAGAATGCCAGAGACTTGGTTACTCAGTCCTTGCCATGCTAACTTTTCATGGGCAGATAGCTGTGGGTTGCCAGCTTTATTGGACCATTTAGCAGTGGTAGTTTGAATTTTCTGAACTCCAGTCTCACAGAACTGGGATTAGATGGCATTGTCTTGTATCTAGCTGAGCATCTGAGACTTAAAAAACTTTGATATGGTAATTTTATGTCTATGAGTGCATTGCCTTCAAGTATGTAAGTGCACCCATGTCGTGCAATGCTTGAGGGGGTCAGAAGAGGGAGTCAGATCCCCTGGAACTGGAGTTACAGATGGTTGTTAGCTGCCATGTAGGTGCTGGCAACCAAACTTGGGTCTTCTGCAAGAGCAGCCAGTGCTCTTAACCGTTGAACCATTTCTCTAGCCCCTGTATCTGAGACTTTTAAATGAGCAAATAAGCATCAAGTTACCAAGGACAAAACCTAACACAAAAAGCACATCTTCTAAGAGTGAGTTTGCTTATTTTGCCATTTTTAAAGGGGCAAAAAGACAACACTGATTGTACTGGTTAGTTTTTGTCAATTTGACAAAAACCTAGGCATACCTGGGAAAAGGAAATTGTAACTGCGCGATTTTCAGCATCAGACTGTGGGGCAATTTTTAAATTGCTAATTGATGTAGGTGGGTCCCACTGACTGTGGGTGGTGCTATCCCTAGGTAGGTGGGTCTGGGCTGTATAAGAAAGTAGCCAAACAAATCGACCTTAACTCCAGTTCCAGGGGAATCCAAAGCCCTCTTCTGACCTCTGTGGCATTGCACGACATGAGTGCACTCACATACATGCAGGCAATACACTCATACACATAAAATAAAAATAATAAATAAAATTAAATTTAAAAAAATAAAGCAGCTGTGCAAGCCAGAAAGAGCAAACCAGTAAGAAGTGCTTCTCCATCGTCTCTGTTTCAGTTCCCACCTCGAGTTTCTGCCTCAGCTTTCCTGATGATGGACTATATCCTGTAAAGTGAAATCAAGCCTTTCCTCCCCCACATTGTTTTTGGCTTGGTGTTTATCACCACAACAGAAGAGCAAACTAGGACACAGGTTTTTTTGCTGTTGTTTCTTGAAAGTATGTGTGAAGTGGAGGAGTTGGGGGATAACGAAACAACTCTACATGATACTATAATGGTAGACATTTGTAGTAGCTACTTTGATCATTGTGGTGACAGAAAATACTTGACAGAAGCTCCTTGGGGGAGGAGGGATTGGTTCGGGCTCACACTCTGAGACATCACAGTGTCTCATGGTAGGAGGAAAATGTGGCAGAGGTCATGGCAGTAAGAGCATGAACCTGGGACTCTTCACATCTCAGGGGACCAAGAAGCAGACAGCTTGGGCTTGAAGAAGGGAGGGCAAAGAACTCTCACTGTCTGACCTTCTTCATCGGAAGTTTCCACAACCTCCCCAAACAGCACCACAAGAAGGGACTAAGGGTTCAAACTCATGAACTCATGGGGGACATTTTATATGTATACCATAACAACATATATCACTATACATTTGCCAAAGCCCATAGATTATGCTTTGTGGAGTGAACCCTGATGTAAACACCTGAACTTTGAGTGATAATAGTATGTCAGTGTAGGTTTATCAGTTGTAACAGACAGACCATGCTGGTGGAGAATGTTGATAATGTGGGATTGCTATGCAAGTGAGGACCAAGGTGTGTGGGAAATCTCTACACCATCCACTCAGTCCATGAACTTAAATTTGCTCTAAAAATACTTGATTTTTAGCCAGGTGTGGTGGCACAGGCCTGTAGTCCCAGCACTTGGGAGGCAGAGGCAGGCAGATCTCTGTGAGTTCAAGTCCAGCCTGGTCTGCATAGTGAGTTCCAGGCCAGCTGGGGCTACAGGGAGACCCTGTCTCAAAAAGACAGAAAAAATAATAGTTGATTTTTTTAAAAAAGCACATACCAGGGTTTACTGGATGTGATGGCACATGCTTTTAATCCCAGCACATGGGAGGCAGAGGCAGGTGGATCTCTGTGAGTTTGAGGCCACCTGGTCTACATACCGATTTCCACACATGTCAGGGCTACAAAGGGAGACGCTGTCTCCAAAAACAAGCAGACAAAAAACAGGGTTGGAGAGGTGGCTCAACAGTTAAGAGAACTTGCTGCTCTTGTACAGAGCCAAAGTTTGGTTCCCAGCACCCATGCTGAGCTTCTCACAACTACCTGTAACTCCAGCTCCAAGGGATCTGATACTTTCTTCTGGTCTCTATGGGCACCTGCAAGCACATGCTCACAACACACAAACACACACACACACACACACACACACACACACACAGAGATACAGACACATACATACAGATACAGACACACAAACACAGATACAGACACACACATACAGGTACACATCAATAAAAATAAAAACTGGTTTTTAAAAGATTTATTTAGCTGGGTATGGTTGCACATGGGACTTTAATCCTAGAACATGGAAGGCAGAGGCAGTCAGATCTCTGTGAGTTAGAGGCCAGCCTCGTCTACATAGTGAGTTAGAAGCCAGCTAGGGCTGCACAGTGAGAACCTGCCTC
>NW_008335006.1:64830-100096 GCF_000622305.1 Nannospalax galili | reverse complement strand
TCTATCTATCTATCTATCTATCTATCATCTATCTATCTATCATCTGTCTACACACACACACACACACACACACACACACACCTATCTATCTATCTATCTATCTATCTATCTATCTATCTATCTATCTATCTATCTATCTATCATCTATCTACACATACACACACACACACACACACATATATATGAAATTTATTTTTGGAAACAGCATCTCACTATGTAGCCCTGGCTTGCCTGAAAATTGCTGTGTAGACTAGACAGGCCTTAAACTCACAGAGATCTGCCTGCCTCTGCCCCCAGAGTGCTGGGATTAAAGGTGGGCACCAACATACCTATTTTAAAAATTTTAATTACATGTCTCTGTGTAAGTATGAACATGTATGTGCAGGTGCCTGCAGATGCCAGAAGAAGGTATTGGATCCCCTAGGGGCTGGAGTTACAGGGAGCCGTGAATTGCCAGTGTGGGTCCTGGGTACCTAAGTTGGGTCTTCTGGAAGAGCAGTAAGTGCTCTTAACAACTGAGCCATCTCTCCAACCCCCAAAACAAACAAACAAACAAAACCTTGCTTTGGATAGGGAAGCAGACTGTTATGGACATGCAGTGCATTTTGTATATATGTTTATTCCTCTTTTTCAAGGACAACTTTCCTCCTCCTTCACTAACACCCCCAACCTCTCTGACTTCACTGCAAACAAGTACAAGGCCCTCTCACTGCAAAGAACCCTGCCTAATTCTGTTCCCACCTACTCGGCCTACCTCCACTAAGTTGCCCCTGCAATCTGCTCTTGTCTCAGAATGTCCACTCACCATTGCTCCTTCCACGGTCAGTCCTGACCTCCTAATCACCACATCCCGTGGAAAATTCAGTCCTCATCTAATTTGTCTCTTGCTGTGACACTATGCCGCACTCTCTTCGAAGCCCCATCTTCTCTAGGCTGCTGTGACATCACGTCCTACCCTGCTGTCAATGTCTCCTCACAGTTCTTTCCTCTTTCTTCCTAAATATTGATATCAAAAGTCCTTTGTAACCTTTGAAATCCAGTAGGATTTCACAAAATCAAACTCCGTCTCACTGATCACAACATCATTATTAGTCTAAGTTGCCATTTCCATTTCTAGAAGATAGAGATCATAGGAGAGGCTACTTCATCGGATTGCTGTGAGGACTCCACGTGAGGAACTTAGCACAGTGCTTGCCATCGATAAAAGTCTTACTACACATAGACCATTATAAAGTAGTTTCCTGATGGAACCAATTTCTATCACCCTTCTCATGAATGAACATTTTTCTCTAGATAGAGAGATTCTGAGGTGACTGGGCAGGGAGTGAGGGAAAGAGAAAATTGGTTTATTCATTCTTTTATTTCTTTCTAGTCTCTATCATATTTTCTGTGCTTTATATTTCTCTCACATAATTCAGTCTAGTCCTACAAAGCCAAACAAAAAGCTGTGTTGGGTATGAGGTGGTAGGCTAGACTTGGATATGCACAAGGAAGAACAATTCTCCTCACGGAGTTCTAAGTTGGGCTGGAGCTAGCGTTGGTAATTGTCATTCTTCTGCACTGACCACCAGATTTAGACTTGATAGCTACAGCACGGCTCTTTCAGTGTTTAGGTTAAAGCATAATTCAATGTGTGGCTGTGGTTCCACAATTTGGTACTATAGGGACCCAAATCTCTGAGATGATTGGATGTTGGTCATGCAGAGAGATTGTTCAGGTGTGCTTTGTGTACTAACTACTCCTGCTTCTTCATGGGGACAAGGCTGGTTCTGTTGGCTAGTCATCCATAGCCACTGTGTTTAACCTTCCCAGGAAGTTTGATGACGCACATGTCCTCAGCTGCCTCTTTTCTAACAATGAAAGGGAATTTGGACTGTGTGACCTCTAAAATCCTTTCTGACCTTGGATCTCTATGAGGGTATGACCGGAGTCCAGAGGCAGTATCTGAATTCCGGCGGCAGCATTGATGCTGGCCTGTTTGGCTTGGTAAAGTTAATCAGTAAACGGTTGCTAAGATAATATTTGAGAGGTGGGTACTAGTGGATTAAGGTAGAGGTGGAGCAGAAGAAAGTGCTCTTTAGGAATTATAATTAGGAGTATAAAGTAAGCCAGTCCACGGTTCATGCTCTCCTGGAAGCACTTACTGTTCTATTGACCCTTGGATCACATAACAAACTAGCCTGGGCTTAGACCATGATGGACCTCTGACCACAGCGTTTCACTCTTGGTTGTTAACATGCTGTATGCTTGTTTTTTAGCCACTAAGGTGATTTTAATCTACTACTTGAGATTAAAGATCTTGTCTTACACATTCTGGTGAAACATCTCATAGCACCTAGTTTGATACTAGAAATAAAATATGTGTTTCATAAGAATTAAATTGGTTAGTAGCCTGAGAATGAAAGTTTCTGGGTCAGTAGCTTAAGTTTTCTGAATGGGCAGGGAGTGGCTGGGGCTCCTGAACCTCAGGATGAGGCCTTGAAAAAGGTCTTAAGAGATGACTGATCTTAACTAGAACTTCCTCACACTCCTGTCCCTGTATCCATCACTACTTGAATTTAGTTCTTCCATAGCTGGTTTCCAAGAAGAATCAACCAAGTACAAAGTATGAGTGAAAGACCCTCCTTGGAGTCTAGGAAAAGATGGGTATAGCTTCTCATTTACCCTTGGGGAGTAAGTGCTTTGTCTTCAACCCTAATTCCCATCTCTGATTCTGATCCCACAGACATCCTGGTGTCCAAGTATGAATATAGGCATGGTAGGTGGTTAGCTTTCCAAATTTTATGATGTATAATTTTAAGTGTTCACAGTAAACAGAGTATGGATAGCAATGTGGTTTCTAATGCATTCACTTTACTGAGGACATGGAGATGTTGACACTTTGTTTTTTAAATAGAAAAGATGTTCTTATTGAAAAGGAACAACAAATCTTCAAATGACTTATTTGTGATTTGATGTATATTTTTTATAGAGATTGGGCCCATTGCTTTAAACCCTTTCTTGTTACCCCAGATTCCAAGAACTACTAGTTTACCTATAATTCTTCCACAGAGGCTTTGTGGGCAATACAGGGATACACGTGGATCTTACAAGGCAGAGTAGGGAGGCGAAGGCCATTTGGATTGGGGCCCCCAAGCTCAAGGGTGGAGCTCAAAAGCTGGTCTTTAGCAGTAACTTTGCTCAGAGTAAGTAGTCAAAGTTTCAACACTAATATTCTTTCTAAATCAGATGACTCAACCTGCCCCCTACATTAGTGAAATTGAGGACGAATGACCCTTCAGGTCCATGGTTTTCAATATTGGAAGGCCTGGGCTTCATAGAAGCTCTTTGGAAAGTGTGGGCATGATTTAATTCCAACAAAAATCTTGCAAGGATTTTCTTCTTTCAATAAGTGTGGGAAAGAAAAGAGCTATGGAAGACTTTGAGATGCAAGCGTCTCACTACCAGGCCTAGAAGGGTCTTCGTCAGAGCTCTGGAGAAAGCTTCATAGCACCCATATTTTTGCACAATGAGAGATCCATTTTTAACCCCCACTTTAAACTAGTTTAAATGTTCTTTCTGACAAAAAAGGGGATGGGGCTAGCTCACAAGCTTCAATTTCTAAATAACACAATAAGAGAAACAGACAGTGCCTATGGGGAGTAGGAGCTATAACATTATGCAGCAGTTCCTGGGGTTAACAAATAACAAAAAATAAGAACTGTATGTGGTTGGAAACCAAGGCCCGAAGCAGGTGGCGCGCAGCAGGAGGCGTGTCATGAGTAACTTGAGAAATACAAAGAGCCTCCACATTCAGGCCAGTCTTTTTCCACACTAGGCAAGCATTTGCCAGGGGGTTTTATGCTAAAGAGAAAAGAACACTGAGATACAAAAAAGTTGTATATCTTTTAGGCTGATTTTACACACACACACACACACACACACACACACACACGTGTACACACATGCACACACATGTAATGCCCATACAAAGCGAATCATACAAATTCTAACAGAGACTGTGTACTTTTGTTCAAAATAAAATATTTTGCTGTTCTCATAAGATCAGGGGTTAAAGAACTCTTAGATCATATTTCGAGGTGTCTAATTTGGTAGATGGCAAGTGAATGGTCATCACTCCAAGAAGCTGAAAGTTAGTTCTCGAGCTCAGAGAGGGAAAATCCAGGCGTGTATATCCTTCTTGCAGAATCTGTCTGACTCTGTCTAGGTTTACTTCTGTCTCTAAGAGTTTTGAGGATTGTAGCTATCATGTAAAATGTTTCTGTGAACACAAGAATCCCATTTTTCTGTATTTACTACCCACGGCTTTAAGAGATGAGGGGAGAAAAAGATTTTTTAAAAAAGTAGTTGTCAAGTACTGTTTTTTACTTTAATCGATCAGTTATTATTATTATTTTTTTTTGTAGTACTAGGTGTTGAACTGAGGGTATCATATCTGCTAAGTAAGCTTTCTATTCCTGAGCTATATCCCCAGTCAAGAGTAGTGGTAACAGATAGCATTTATTATTTACAACCTGGGTACTGTGTCAATTACTTGACATGTATTAAGTCAGTGGCCATTATGGATTGAATATGAACTATCCCTTGCAGGCTTATGCTCTGAATAGTTCTGAATGGTTGGTCCTCAGCTGGTGGTTCTACTTTAGGAGGTTGTAGAAACCTTAGGGGGTGGGGCCCATCTAGGAGGAAGTAAGTCACAGAGGGTGGGTCCCTGGAGGTGTATTCTTGCTGCTTCCTGGTTGGCTGGCAAGTGAATGGTCATCACCCCAAGCTTCCATAGCAATGATGTTCTGCTTAAGTACAGGGGCCAAGCAGCTGTCGACTGAATGCCCAGTTATCAAAACCATAGCAAATTCTTCCTCTCAAAAGTTCTTTCTTCTGTCACAGAAATGGAAAAATAATTAGTATAGTAGCTCCTTGCAACATACTGTGAAATAGGTATCACCATTGTCCCCATTTACAGATGAGGACTAAGGTGATGGAGAGGCTAAGAACTTACTTTGACAATTGGTGACTGCAGAGCTAGAATTTAAGCCCAGTTGTTCTGGTGTGATGTGGAGCAATTTCCTCTGAGATAAGGCATTCCATCTTGGAGAGAAGTTCTTTAAAAACATTTTTTATTTATTATTTTTATTTTATGTGCATGAGTGTATTTCCTGCATGTGTGTAAGTGCACCCATGTCATGCAATGCCTAAGGAGGTCAGAAGAAGGCATTGGATTCCCCTGGAATTGGGAGTTACAGATGATTGTTAGCCACTATATAGGTGCTGGGAATCAAACACCCCACCCCCACCCCCACCCCCCATAATCTGTGAGAGAAGCTCTTTAAGACATCGGAAGTTCTGAGGGGTAGTAACACATTCCATCCTGCAGGGAAGGTCCTTAACAGGCAGGATGTTGAAAAGGAGGAGAAATAACAGGATGTTCTAAGGGGAAGGTAAAACATTCCATCCTAATGGGAAGCTCCTTAAGTTTAGGAAGCAAATAACTCAAAGGCTTCAGGAAGTTCTTGAAACTGACTAGATGTCTTAGGTTCCTCCCTCCCCAAGCTTATATAAGCCCCAAATATTGCCAAGACACTCGTAGACAATTTGAGAAGAGGCTCAAACAAGCTGGGCTGCCTGGAAGGGACTCAGACCAGCTGAGCCACCCAGAAGACACCCTGTCCAAACTGTCAAGCTGCTTGCACGTTGTGCAGTGTGGACCAGCTTTCTTTGGGATCTGTCACCCATGCTGGGGTGGGCTTTTTTGTGATGCAGCAGTCATTTTCTGTACCTGTAAGAAACTTCTCACCCATGTTCTTGAAGGTAACCCCAATAAAATTTATTGGTTTACCTAGTTGGACCTTGCTCATGTCCTTAGTTTGATCTGTTGGTTCCCTATCTAGGGTGAGTAGATGTCTGATCACATCTCTGCAGGAGTAGTATCACACAACATGTGTCCCACTGATGCCCTGCAGAATTCTCTTCATGGCACCCAGCCATCTAGAACTCTCTGTAAAGGTATTGATGTCAAGTTTGGTCTTAGAGGTCCCTGGGTGATCGTCTGAATTCTCTTGTAGTGTGGGGACTTTCTCTTGCCTCTTGAGGAAGGTGAGGAGATTTGGGGAAGCCTTGGTCTAACACACCATGTGCATGTCTCTGGTCCTGGGGAACTGGACAAATAATGGTAGCGAATCAGTGTTTGCTGATCTCATTTTCCTAGCCAAGATAATTTTTATGGAATAAAATTCTGAAAAAAATGAGAATATGGTCAAAAGTCCTGCAAGCAGAGGTTTGGTGGGACCAGAAATGTGACTGAGCTAATGGCTTTTTCTTTTTCTCTTAAACTAGATTATTTAGGGAACAGCATCAATAAAAAAAAAGATTCATTGAAATAGATTAATTGAACTAGTCGGAGAGACTCTGCCCACAGTCATGTACTGAAACTTGCACCCCTCCAGCCACACAAACAAATGGACCCCAAGCCCCAAAGCACACAAACCTCCAAACAATGAGAAAGACAGAGTGGCTGACAGGGTAAGCAAATTGCTTCCTAATCTACCTAACAAGCTTTGAGGCTTAAGTAAATATGGACTCCTTGTGAAGCCAGCCTTGCCACAACCTAAGTAAACATGGCTTCTGATGTTGATACTGCTCTCCAGGCTGAGGGCTGTTCAAAAGTGCACCAAGTCCCATGCCTAATGGTGGACTTTCAAATGGGGCTGTACAGCTGAGGGCTGTATGGGTTGGTGAGTCAAGATAGCAATGAACTTCTTTTTCTAGACTCCAAGGCCCTGATACCTTCCCTCAAGTCAAGACCTTCAGGAGCCATGGGGCATGACAGGCAGTGTGGTTATTCCAAGGATAAAACTCTTAGGATATTTTCTTATTGCTAAAAATACCTTTTTCTTCCCCATCACTTTCTTTTACTCTCACACCTCTACCCTAAAATGCACATCATTCTCAGGGTGCTCTATGGGGCTGAGACAATGGAGAATCTGGCCAGCCTCCACTGATTTCCTTATATCTCACAGTGTCTGTGACCAATAGAATATGACATCGTATGACAGTAAATGACCAATTTTCCATAAAGGACAATTTAAAAAGTCAACACGACCATTTTACTTGAATTGTATTTTATAACAAAGTATATTTTGAATTGAAGTATTTTTCTCCCTGTTATAGGACTTGAACCCAGGGTCTTGTGCATGCTAGGCAAGCTGTCTATCACTGAACCCCAACTCCAACCTTAAATCCCATTTTCAACCCCAGACTTTTAAAAATATTTTGAAACAGGGTCCTACCGCTGGGGAAGTTCTAACCCAGGGGCTGCACATAGTGTGGGCATGGGAGGCCTTTGGGGACCTCCTCAGGCTTGTGTAAGGACCCCAGGGCTTTGGCTTGGGTCCTGGGCACCTTGACCCCCCAAGCAGAGGGAAAGGAGACTGAGGAGTGGAAGAAACTGTAAACAGCCCTAGTGGCCTTGCCTGGCCTCAGAGAGAGCCCTATTTCCCAGGCCCTGCCTTGAGAGACTGGAGAGATGGCTTAGCATTTAAGAGCATTGACTGCTCTCGCAGAGGACCTGGGTTTGATTTCCAGCACTCACATGGTGGCTAACAACTGTCTGTAACTCCAGTTCCAGGGGATCCAATGCCCTCTTCAGATCTCCTTGGGCTTTGCATGGCACAGGTGCACTTACACACATGCAGGCAATACACTTATATATATATAAAATAAAATAAATAAAATATTTGTTTTTGAAAAGAGATTGCCTTGAGTTTCAGAGGAGATTCTGGACTTTTCAACTCTGTTGGGACTGTTAAGAACTATAGGGACTTTCAAAGTTGGACTGAATGCATTTTGCATTATAATGTAGTCATGTACCTATAGGGGCCATAGGGTTGAATGTGATGGTTTGAATGAGAATTGCCCCCCATAGGTATTTGAACACTTGGTTTCCAGTTGGTGGCGCTGTTTGGGGAGGTTCAGGAAGTACAGCCTTGTTGGGGAAAGTATGTCACCGGGTGAGGGGTGGCTTTGAGTGTTTACGGCCTTGCCTACTTCCAATTCTCTCTCTCTCTCTCTCTCTCTCTCTCTCCTTTGTGTTTGTGATTAAAGATGTGATCTCTCAGCTTCCTGCTCCAGCCATCTTCTGGGATTGTAGATATGTGCCACCACATCTGTCAAACTTAAGTTTAAATTTGAGATTGTCTATGATTCCTTATCATAATCACTAACTTGAGTTTGGGATGCAAGGTGGACTCTATGTATCAATGATGCCCTCTTCCTTCTGCATACGCTGTGGCTTTTGATGAGTGCCTTCATGGGCATCATCTTGTACCATCCTCGAGTTGTTCTTAGAGACCAGCAGGACAGTACTGTTGTCTTTATCTCTAGCAAACTGAGAGGTGACAGCCGCACTCAAGTTCAGAACCAGATAGGTATGAATGGAAATTCAAGTTCCATTTTTATCAACCATCCTCCCTTCTACTTCCTAAGGCAGTAGGGAACATTATGGAAGAGGGGACAGAAAGAATGTGGAATGGGAAAGACTGCCTTGAAATACTGTCTTCTGAACACGACATGGCCATTGAGCTCATGAACTCACACAGCTATGGTTACTTGCACAAGGCTTGTACAAGATTAAGTCAATAAATCAGCCAGCATTCCAACAGGCAGGACTGATTGGATCCAATGGTTGAAAAAAAAGAAGGGCAGAGGAGGACATGTTGGAGGTACCCGAGGGAACATGGGGTGAATATCATCAAGATACATTGTTTATATAAAATCGTCAAATAATGAATAAAAATATTCTAGTAAAATTGCTATCTCTTGTTGCCAAATCCTGTTCTTCCTATGACAGGGTCCTCTAACCAGTCATGATGGTACACACTTTTAGTCCCAGCACTTGGGAGGCAGAGGCAGGCAGATCTCTGAGTTCAAGCCCAGCCTGGTCTACATAGTGAGTTCCAGGCCAGCTGGAGCTACAGGGAGACCCTGTCTCAAAAAAAACAAAACAAACAAACAAACAAAAAGCTGCTTTCTGAATTATTTATTAAAATTCTTCATATGCCAGAGAAGTCAGAAGCTTGTTTTATTGTAGTTAGCAATGTTGTAGAGTATTCAGAGGGTGGGTGGTGGTAAGAGAGCCTTAGTTATCCACACTGCCTGCCATGCCCTGTGGCTCCCGTGATCTTTGACTAGCCAAAAGGGAAGTGCAGGGAGTCATCCCTGACTTGCAATACTCAAAGAGACTAAGCCAGAACTTCAGTAATGGAAACGAATTATGTGATTGCATTATACTAGTCACTTGAAGGTAAGTAATTATAGTCATCTTCATCCTTTGTAATCTTCTTAACCTTGTGGTATTCCCTGAGTCTCACATACTTGGTGTGATTGTAACTATCAGCTGGGAAAATGACTAATTCCTTCAAGCTATTCTGTCTGCATGTTGTTGTTCTTATTTGTGAGGGCAAACCATCTCTTTGTAAAGCTTACCAAAAGACCAATTATTATTATTACCTTTATAGATGTAGCTTAACACAATGCTGGAACATGGCTAATGCCCCATAAATGATGGTTATAATAATTAAAAATCCAGGCCTGCCCAAGCACCTGCTGAGCAGGTAAGTTATGAAGCACCACAGTTACATCATAACTTGGGAAATCTGTGAATGATTTTCAAAAGTGGCCACATCAGAAACTCAGAAGAGGTAGTTTTTCCTTAGCATCTTTCACATTCTCTCTCTCTCTCTCTCTCTCTCTCTCTCTCTCTCTCTCTCTCTCTCTCCCCCTTCCCTTCCTTCATTACTTCCTTCATTCCTTTTGCAAAAACACAAAGACTTCACTAAATTAACATGCACTTCATAAATAGCCATAATTTGAGGATAGTAGTAATGTGATGTACTTGATGGACTGGAAGAACTTTTAATAGGTTTTCAATCATCACTCCATATTGATACAACCCTTCCTGAGGGACATTCCAAGCTGGCACCTGTTTGTTACTGCCTACTCAATTACAGAGATCAAAGACCTGTCACAGGAGGCCTGACCAACCCTATAGGTCCTGAGATGCCAGGACAAACTTGACAGAAAATTAAACATGGAATTCTTATGAGCAGGTGGGGCACAGAATGAGCCTGGAGTGCCCTTTGAGCTGTAGCCTTCCTGATTCCCAGTGTGAACATCCAGTTTCTGAGGTCAATCCCATTTACCTCATTTCCTGTTGCTCTGGTCTCATCATCAAAATAGACAACCTGAGCCCAAAAGGAGGCCAAAGAGCTACCTTTAAAAATTCATCGTCATGGGGCTGGAGCGATGGCTCAGCGCTTAAGAGCACTGGATGCTTGTACAGAAGACTCAGGTTCAGTTCCTAGCACTCACATGTCTGTAACTCCAGTTCCACAGGATCCAATGCCCTCTTCTGACCTCTCTGGGCATTGCATGATATGGGTGAACTTACATACATGCAGGCAATGCACTCATATGCATAAAATTAAAAAAATAAAATATTAAAAAAATTCATCATCATCATCATCATCATTAGTAGTATGTGTATATGTGATGTGCAAATGTGGGTACATGCATGCCACGTGGTTTCCAGAGATCAAACTCAGCTTGTCAGGCTCTCGTGACAAGGGATTCCTGCCCCTTCCCCACTGCCCCAAGCCATCTCACTGGTCCTGGACAGTTGCATTTTAAGGACAGGCCAGGAGCAGTTCTCTCAAGGTACCAAAAAAAAAAAAAAAAAAAAAAAAATCATGAGGTATGCTGCTGTAGAGATTGAAAGAACAATAATGAAAGGAACTCAAAGTTGCTCTGTCTTATATTATCACTGTGTGCTGGGATCATAAAGTCAGTGATAAAATATGTCCATAAACAAACAAATGTGTGTTAATCTAAATACTAAGTAATTGATTCTAGTAATTTAATATGTCAACTTCAAGCAAGTGCATTTCTATTATTATTCTTTAATGCATGTACTTTTCATGGAATTTAATTTGAATGACTCCTAGTCATTTGTTTGGCTCCATCACAGGTAGACTTAGAAGCAAGTTTGTCTGGGATCATCTGAACTCATTTAGGATTCATGTTTGTGTATTTGCTTCTATAAAACCTTGCATTGTTTCCTTTAAATAGTGGGTTCAAAATCAAAACAATACCACAGTTATAAACATGAAGAAATATCACCCCTTGGCATTTTTATATGCGATTAAAATTTTAAACAGTGAAACCAAATGGGGACTGGAAGATTCATTGCTGTAATAGGTCAATGGGAGGATATTTTCTCTCTTTTCAAAAAATACGGGAATTTAAACTAGAAAGTACCAATGAATTGATTTTTTTTTCTTTTTCTATACTTTACTATCTACTTATTTCTTGTAGTATTATATCATTGAACTGTACCTACAGTCCTATATTTTCTTACGTATTATTCATAGGCATGATTATATACTTATAGTTCAATATTCTTCTTTGGTCATGATTTTTTAGGTCTACTTCATGATTATTACTAAAAAGAATTTGGTTCTATGGAGAGGACAGTGTTAAGAATAATTCACTCAAGATGTGTCAAGGACTTTGGGTGCAACACTGAATCTGAGCTCCTCACACTCCTTGAACACTGTAGTTTAAACTATAGGCCAAGGACCCACCCTGGTGTAGGGGAAAAGTCCTTCTTCACATTGCTAGGCTCATGGTTGAGGCCTTGGTGTTAATCAGAGTCTATTTACGATAATTAAGTTGTAAAGATAAAAGGGTTACTTTGGATCACAGTTTGGGAGCTTCCAGTCAGTGATCAGTTTCCTTGATTGCTTTGGTCCTGTGGTAAGGCAGTGCATTGTGGGGGAGCATGGTGTAGCAAAATTGCTTACTTTGTGACCAAGAAGCTAGTTAGAAAAAAAGAAGAGGAAAAAGCTGCCAGATCCCAGCTATTTTTAAAATTTTATGTATTATTAATTTTATTTATAAAAAATATTTTATTATTTTTATTTTATGTGTATGAATGTTATGCCTGCATGTAGGTAAGTGCACCTGTGTTGTGCAATGCCCACCGAAGACAGAAGAGGCTGTTGGCTCCCCTGGAACTGGAGTTACAGACAGTTGTTAGCTGCCATGTGGGTGCTGGGATTTGAATCCGGGTCTTCTGCAAGAGTAGTCAGTATTCTTAACCTCTGAGCCACCTCTCCAGCTGTAAATTTTATATATTTTTTTATTTTATGTTCATGAGTATATTGCCTGCATGTGTGTTGTGCAATGCCCGAGGAAGTCAGAAGAGGACGTTGGATCCCCTGGACTTGGAGTTACAAATGGTTGGTTGTTAGCCATCATGTGGGTGCTGGGTCCTCTGCAAGAGCTGTCAGTGCTCTTAATGGCTGAGTCATCTCTCCAGCCCCCCCCTGCTGTTTTTGTTTGTTTGTTTGTTTGTTTTTTAAAAGAATGCACCCCTAGTGGTGGAAGTACTTTTCATATGGTCTCATGCCTTGTGCTGGATAGCTTTAGTTGTCAACCTGACACATCTGGGAA
Organism: Nannospalax galili; assembly: GCF_000622305.1. Classification (NCBI taxonomy): domain Eukaryota; kingdom Metazoa; phylum Chordata; class Mammalia; order Rodentia; family Spalacidae; genus Nannospalax; species Nannospalax galili. The sequence continues at coordinate 87,589 of NW_008335006.1, read as the reverse complement.
GAGGGAACCTCAACTGGGGAATTTCTTTTATTGGATTGGCCTTGTGCATATATCTGTGAGGCATTTTCTTGACTTTTGAGTGGGAGAGCCTAGCCCACTATGGGCAGTGCCATCCCAAGTGGTTTTGGGTTGTATAAGAAAGTAGGTTTAGCACAGGCCAGATGAGCAAGCCAGTGAGCATTGTTCCTCCATGGCCTGTGTTTCAGCTCCTACCTCCGGGTTCCTGCCCTGAGTAGCTGCCCTGACTTCCCTTGATGAAGAATTGTACTGTAAGCTGAAATAAACCCTTTCCTCCCCAAGTTGGTTTTGGTCAGTGTTTTTATCACAGCAATAGAAATTAGCTAAGACATTTCTCAAATGTTCCATGCCTACAAATAGCATTACCTTGGGGACCAATATGGTAGTCCTGAAGATTTGGAAGCCATTCAACATCCAAGCTAAAGCACTTCTGCAATGAAAGACAGAGAAAAACATACCAATTCACATAATTTAAGTGGCACAAAAGCTTTCAAAAATGAAGACCAAAGCAACAAGGGAACCCGCGTCGTCTGATGAAGTCTGAAGAAGTGGACATTGTGAAGAAGCAAGATTAGACAAAAAGCATACAATGCAATGGTGATCAAGTGTGGTGGCGGGGTCAGCCAGGCCTGCTTGTTCAGATTCTGCTCTGTTTTCCTGCATCTTCTCAGATAAGGATGCTCTTTTCTTCTGGATGTATGATGAGCACCAAGATTTTTTAACTTTAAAAAAAATTTTATTGAAAATTTCATACATGCATATAAGACGTTTTGATTAAATCCATGCCCACTCCCTCCCCTCCAATTCTTCCCATACCTCCCCATCACTTTTTCTGAACAACTTCATGTACTCTTTTGTTTTTTAACAGGGTATTTTGCTACTCTAGCATTCCTTTTTCTGAAGAGGTAACCCTAAAATCTTTTAGGGGGTAGATAAAAGCTCCCATATACTTTTGACATTTTTTTTTTTTTTTTTTTCGGTTTTTTGAGACAGGGTCTCCCTGTAGCTCCAGCTGTCCTGGAACTCACTATGTAGACCAGGCTGGCCTTGAACTCAGAGAGATCTGCCTGCCTCTGCCTCCAGAGTGCTAGGATTAAAGGCGTGTGCCACCACGCCCGGCTTCCTTTGACATTTTTTGGCCGTTGGAACAATTGGATTGGAGTATGTTGCTAAAAGGCCCAAGGACATTCTGATTTTTAGCCAAGAAACTGGTTACTTTTCTTTGGGGTCTTTTTACCCTAACTGCCTAGCCAACTCTTACCTTCTATTCTTATCACATTCAGAGTGCTAGGATTAAAGGCGTGTGCCACCACGCCCGGCTTCCTTTGACATTTTTTGGCCGTTGGAACAATTGGATTGGAGTATGTTGCTAAAAGGCCCAAGGACATTCTGATTTTTAGCCAAGAAACTGGTTACTTTTCTTTGGGGTCTTTTTACCCTAACTGCCTAGCCAACTCTTACCTCCTATTCTTATCACATCATCCCCTGAAGAGGTTACCCAAATTGCTGATAAGGAATTGGGATGCAGACCACTCTGGCTTCTTCCATGCTCAACAGGGACGCAGGGTGAGGCAATTTGGGTACCTCTTCAGTGGGTCTATCTAAAAGACTCCCAAACTGCATAACTCTTAACTGTAGGGGGAAAAGAAAGTCTTTGACTGGAAAGCACTAGGATTTTTATTTCTTTCTGCTTGGTTTTTCTGGGACAGAATATGTAACCCAGGTTGTCTTTGAACTCTTGATGATCCTGCCTCAGCCTCCTGAATGGTAGGGGCACAGGTGAGTGCTACATTATGCCTGCGTCCCTACTAGAGGTTTGGTTTTTTTTGAAAATGCATACTTTTGTGTATGCAGGTGTGCATGTATGTGCCTGCATGTGGAGGTCAGAGGTCAAGCTCGGGTGTTGTTCCTCAGGAACCATCCACCTTGTGTTTTGAGACAAGGTCTCTTACTGGAACCTGGGGCTTGTGCTGATTAGACTAGACGGGCTGGCGCCTGTCTTTGCCTTCCCAGTACTGGGATTACAAGTGAAAGCTACCAGTCCTGGCTTTTTATATGGGTGCTGGGGATGGAGCTCAGGCCCCCATGCTTGCATAGCAAGCACTTTACCCATGGAGCCACCTCCCTGTCTCCTCTACCAGAGTTTTGACACTCAAAGAATAAATGACCATACTTCCCTGCCAGCAAGTGTTGGGCTGAAATGAAAATTCTACTTATCATCTAGATCTTGTTTACTCAAAGGCAGACACGTAGTTGATTGAAAACTTTTATCAGTCTAACAACATGGCCAGGACCAGTCTAGTGTTAGTTTCTCTTTAAAGTTCTTCAAGGAACAGTGGTCTTGTCACTGCCATTTTTATCAATGGGCAAAAATGATGACTGTTAGTAAAATAAGAGGCTGCTTAATATGTCAGCTAAAACTATAGGATCCTGGATGTGCCTGTTGTCCACTTCTCAAGGACAACCTATTATAACTAGGGCCCCATGTGGCCCAGACTAATGGTAGTTTCAGGAAACGCTCGTCCAACAGGAACATTTAACTGATATCAACCATGTTTTTTGGAGACAGGGCTTCACTCTTAATACAGACTGGCCTTAAACTCATGATTTCCTGCCCTAACCTCCTGAGACCTGGGATCATAGGCATGTGATAGCCATACCTGACGTCAACATGTTTTTGTTTGTTTGTTTTTTTCTTCATTTTTTTGGGACGGGGGTCTCATTCTGTAGCCCAGGCTAGCTTGGAACTTACTATGTAGCCTGCCTAGGCTGGCTTCAAGCTCTGGACAATTCTCTTGCCTCAGTCTCCCTAATGCTGACATTAGAGGTTCAAGCCACAACACCTGCTCTCATTTTTTTTTTTTTTTTGCATTTTGAGACAGGGTTTTTCATTATGTAGCCCTGGCAGCCCTGGAACTCACTGTATAGACCAGGCTGGCTTAGAACTCACAGAGATTTGCCTGCCTCTGCCTCCTGAATGCTGGGATCAAAGGTGTTCTCCTGGTTCTCATTTTTAACAATTATCTAGAGAAACCACAAAAGGAGAGAAAGAAATCTATCCTGGATTTAGACCAATATCTTAAAAATTTTGTCTTCTTTCAGTGACTCTCTGTGTTCTTCTCAGGAAAGAGCTGCATCACTCCATCTCTCTTTCTCCTTCCTGCTCTCTTAATCCTAACCAAATACCAGCCTCAGTCTTACTAGGAAGATGCTGTCCCATACATACCAGGTGGTCCAACCCTCTTTACTTGTTTTGTCCCTTCCATGCCTTCTATTTCCAGTTGGTGTGGACCATAAAAGTATAGAGGCTAGAGTTAAATGAGAAAAGACCAGTTTTTAAATTAAAAAAAAAAAAAAAATTGAAGAGTTGGGTCTAGCAATGTTGCCAAGGCTGCTCGCAAGTAGTGATCCTCCTGCTTCAATCTCCCAAGTAGTTGAGATTACAGGCATGTACCACCGTATCTACCCCAAAACCATCTCTCTTTAAACCTGTAGGAAAAGAGGGTGGCATGAACACACATCATAGTGACTCTGTCTCATAAAATGAAGTGAGTGGCTATGGGAATCAGACCTTCATGACTGTTCTATCTTGGTGGAGTGCTACAAAAATAATCTAGCCACCTTTTCCCCTTTGGTGGGTCTAGTGCACTGAGGGGAAACCTTGAATTTGGACATGGGGAACAGAACAAAATCCATCAAGGGAAAGTAAGGCTTGAGGTCAGCAGCCCAAGATGCCTTAAGGAGCCCTGTATTTGTGTGTAACTCAGCCCCTAGTCATAATGGCAACTCAGAGGCCCATGCACAGTGGTTCTCTGGTCCCAGTCCAGCCATCGGTGGTCACGGGTCCATGACCAATGGCCCCATTGTTCTAAGGTGAAGGGTTGACTGCTGAGCTGTATCCAATGTTCTTTCTGTGTTGAATATGAGCTCAGGCACTGCTCTGTGGTTAGGAGAAGAAGTTTGGGAGGGGAAAGGACATTTTAAAATGTGCAATTACTCTTGGCTATTGCTTTTTTTTTCTTGCCTCAGGGGACCAGAAAAACAAGTTCAACCAGTGTCAAACTCCAAGCAGTATGTGATTCTGCGCGTTCCTGGCTTGTCGGCTGGGTGTAATGGACTGCCAAGAACAGGGCATTTGCAGGTGACAGATTCCGAGGGAAAGCCTGATTATCCCAAGTGGGGTTCTTACCTAACACACTCAGGAAATATACAACTGCCCTTTCGTCCACGCTAATCTCCCCCAAAGGGTGTCCAGTGTCATGTCTGGAGACTGTTAATCTGAGCGGCTGTGTTGGCTTTTTGATCAGTGAACTCTCTCTTTCCCCCACTTTTCTCCAATTTCATGGCCCGGTTTCCTAGTTCACTTCCTCTCACCTATCCACTCTGTCAAACGCAGTTTCAGATGACTGGCAGTTTGTCTTCATCAAAGCCAAGGAAGATTTTATGTTTACTGTGTTTTCTGGTTGAAAAATCACTGGAATTTTTTTTTTTTTTCTTTAAGATATCAGCAAAACAGCTGGATTCACAGTACATTTTTTTCTTACTTGGAGACCAGGAGAGAACTGAACTGTGGAGGTCTCAGAAGTCCCAGGACAGGAATTATTAAAGGAATATAAACTCAGAATATACAACCCAAGACAAATAGATACAACCTGTATGTTCTTTCTGAAAGTGAGAACACCTAGCAACTTGCTTCGATAAAAATCCAATAAAATGTGGAGTATATTTTCTAGTCATTTCCCCACTTTTTTTCTCTGGAGTTAGTGACCTGTAGGCTCTTTTATGATCTCTGGGTTGGAGGGACCCAGGGGCTGCAGTCTTGGAGCCCTCTTCCTCTTAAGAAAGGCTCCCAGGTCAATACCCTTTTATTTCTGACCTTTTCACCGGCTCTAGTGGGCCATGAAAACCTAAATACCATTGTTTTCAGACTCCTGGGAAGCCCTAAGTCTCTTGAATCAAATTCTCTAGGGGAGTTTTACTCCCATGTCTTCAGGTCATAGATCCTGTAATAACAGCCTCAAGTCATTTGTGGGAGTCATTTCTCTGGGGAAGGAGAGGCCACCAAATAGGAGGAAGGGTGATGTCACTAGATAACTATAACCCTCTCCAAAGAGGAGGCTTTCATTTCCAGTGTCTGGGAGACTTGAAGAAGCATTATTAACAGGTATGTGGATTGTCATCTTGGTGGGAAAGTTGGAAAGACTGACTAATCAATCAGGTAGTTACTAATTACTCGGAGACTTAGCAAAGGAGTGTGTGTGTGTGTGTGTGTGTGTGTGTGTGTGTGTGTATGTGTGTGTGTGTGCATGTTTATGCTTGAATATGGAGACCAGAGGTCAATTTGGAGTGTCATTCCTCAGGAGCATTCATCCTGTGTATTGAGAAAGGGGCTCTCACTGGCCTGGAGTTCGCCAAGTAGGCCATGCTGGCTGTGCTCTTCAGTGCTGAGATTATAAGCACACACTAGTGTGCCTGGGGTTTTTGTATGGGCTCTGAGGATGGAACTCATGCTTTTTTTTTTTTCTTTTTCCTCATGCCTTTGAGGAAAGCACTTTTATTTTATATGTGTGAGTGTTTTGCCTACATGAATGTGAGTGCACCATGTTGTACAATGCTTGTGGAGGCCAGAAGAGAGCATCAGATTTTCTGGAATTGACGTTACTGACAGTTGTTAGTCACTATGTGGGTGTTGGGAACTGAACCCAGGTCCTCTGCAAAAGTAGCCAATGCTCTTTACTGCTGAGTCATCTCTCCAGCCCTGCGGCAAGCCCTTTACTGACTGAGCTATGTACCCAGCCTTAATTTACTGGAATTTTGATGTAGGGATCCTGTTGTTCAATACCTAGATCTTAAAAAACTCTCTCATGTGTTTCTGATGCCCACATACTCTGATCTTTTTTTTTTTTTTTTTTTCTTATTGAATTTCTCACAGAACCTCTCAAAGTGGCATAACCAGTGCTAGGCAAGTGAAAATTTAACCCATCACCAAGTGAAAATAAGAAAGGTGTCCATGGTAACTGCTACTCAGTGGGGAAGGAGGGGTTATGTCAAGGGGATTGTCACCTTGATGTGACATGGGAGAGGGGACAATTTTCTTAACTATTATCTTTAGGCCACAGAGCAGCCACAGCTACACATGGCCTTCTGGCTCCGGGTCTTCCCCTTGCTTGGCTCAGCCATGGCCTCTTGGGCCCTCCGGATTTCATGGACAAGCAGAGCAAAGACTTCTCCACACCTTGCTGTGGTCTTCGCTGAGGGCTTTACAAAGGGAGCTCCCCACCTGTGGGCAAGGCCTGCAGCAGCATGAGCATCTCTGGCAGTGATCACCAGATCACACTGTTGCACACCAGGACCAGGGGCTGCTCGTGCTGAGGGGCTCAGCCGGACCACATCTGCTGCAGCTAATCCAGAGATGTAGGGTCATTGAGAACAAAGACACCCAGCACACCACCACCAGCTGCCAAACACTGGTCATGCAAGGCCCTGTGAATATCCTGCCTAGCCATGTCTAGCACATTCAGAATGTAGCGCTCATTATCCAAGGCCACCTACTTCCAGTAGGAATCCGGGATAGTGGGGTCACAGTCCTTCACGAAGCAGTGGTGGGTCATCTGGATAGCAAGCACACTCTTACCCACACCACTTGTGCCCACCACTACTGCCTTGTACTCTGGCAGCTGCCTGCCAACATCTTTGAATATGCATCAAGCCTCATGGTTTTCCTCTGCAGATCTGGTGCTCTGTGGGCTGGTGCCCAGGTCCAAGATGTTAGACTTTTTTGGCAATGCCATACCTCAATAGGCAACTCAAGGAAGTAATGTAAACAACAGGTCCTGTGTCCTGGGAGTGGCAGTCCACAGTGGGGCAGCTGGCGGTCGCTGTGGGACTGTAAGCGGCTTGGACCCCCATACTCTGATCATGAAATGATTTACATGGCATACAGTAACATGTGTGACAATGGTTTGCTGGAAATTTTGAAACGCAAGGTAAAGCTGTGATATAAACTGACCTGTAAACAAGTGAGAGGCCAATGTAGTGGGCTCCCTTCCTAAGTGACTCTGAAGCCCCTCTTTAAGCAGGGGGTTGTTTCTGTAAGATTTGCCTACATAAGAAAATTAAGTAGTTTTTTCTGATTAGGAAACTGATATTTTACATAAGCAATTCCCAATACCTAGATTAGGAGTCAGCCAATACTTGAATTCCAGCCTTGGCCCAGACAGTGTCAAGCTATACGTCTTAGTACCTGCATTTGTGTGACAGCAACATTGTTGCCTGCTTATTCAGCAGGGTGATTGGAGTAACCTCGTAGGAGATGCTAAAATGCTCTGGAAGTAATGAAGGCAATTATGCCCATGGTATCTCTAGAATTTACTTAAATTTTTTCATAGGGTCTCATTATATAGCTCAGACTGGCCTCAAACTCAAGGTAATCCTCCTGCCTTAACCTTTTCTTTTAAAATATTAAAATAGTACAGGAAAAAGAAGCCTTTCTGCCAAATTGTCCCACTACCCCACTTCCTGCTTTTGCCCATGAACATTCATATATATATATATATTTGCTTAGCTTTTTGTTTTGCTATCCTTGAAGATATCTTAGGAGTCTTTCCAAGTCATGAGGATCTATATAGTATTTTAAAATGCTAGATAGTATTCTAAAATATATAATACTTTGACCAATTTGTTACATACATATTAAATTTACAAGCAGAATTTTTTGGATATCAGGGCATGAAGATTTCTATGTTTTTAGATGTAAATTTATTGTTTTAACCAATATATAAGAACATAAAAATTGTACATTTTATGGGGTACCATGTGATGGAGATTTTGATTTTATGGGTCTAAGAGAAATGTAGTAATAAGTTACATGCTGGCTAAGGTGTATCTATTTTGTTTGTGATTAAAAGATTCTGATTTTTGTTTCTGTTCTCATTATGGTTTCCTCCGAGGCCCCTTCAAGGCTGTGTTTATACTCATCTGCAGCTGAAAAACCTGTCATTACTCAAAACAATCATATCCATAGCAGCAGGTGGGTGAGAGTGTTGGACTCTAAACAGCAAACACACTGAAAACACACAGAAATTCCTAGATGAAGAGTTCATTTGGAAAGAAATCTCCTTTTTGTGAAATGACTTTGGATTTGGGGAAAGCTTCATTCTCCCTGTTTGGGGTTGGCAGAGGTGACTGATGACCAGGCAGTAGAGAGACATTCAACTCAGGTGTGGTCTGCGGTTCCATGCCCAAAGGCTTAAGCACCTATCTCCCAGGCAACAACCAAGTGGGCAGGGTGTCAAAGGCCTTCCCTACAGAAAAAAGTAAATCCTTTCTCTTCCTTTCAACTGATTAAATTACTTTTACTAGATAAGGAAATTTCTGACTTTGTGGAAGATCAGTGGGATCTACCTTTTGAAATAAAGGGATCATAGTGGCTAGAGAGATGGCACATCAGTTAAGAGTACTTAGGCTCTTCTTTCAGAGGACCTGGGTTCACTCCCAGCACCCACATGGTAGGTAACAGCCATCATAACTCCAGTTCCAGAGGCTCTGATGCCCTTTTTTGACCTCTGAGGATATTGCATACATGCATACTTAAGTACTAGTAAACAAAACACACACATAAAATAAAAATAAAATGAATAAATAAATAGAGGAATCTTTGTATAACAGAGAAATACAAAATAAGCTAGAAAGTGACTAAGGTGGAAAAATCAAGGCAGTACACAGCAAACACAATAATTATATTAGCTCACATGTATTGAGCATGTGTTATAGGCCAGGCTCTGTGTATTGTTCTATAGTTCATTTTTACCTCCGAGCAACTTTATTATCCCATTTTATAGGTAAAGAAACTTAGGCTCAGAGAGGCTATTTAGCCAGATGCAGCTCAACCAGCTGGCATGAGGTAGACTTGGCTTTGTACTCAGAGCTTAGACTCTTTACCATGGACATGGTTGTGGTTCCCTATATTTGACCCACTTGTCCTGAGAGATTTTTTTTCCCTACCTAGACTGACTGTCTGCTTAGACTGACTGTCTTCTCTAAACCCATCTCTTCCGAGTATGGTGATCTGGTGGATCTTCAAAGGTCTTCAGGTTGTCAGAGCAACACAAAACCAACTCTGGTCCATATAGCAGGTGGATTCCTTTAGAGAAGAAAGAGAATTTCCCAAGCTAAAATATCTTGAAAAAAATATCCCCAAGTTGAACTTTCTTAGCAACCACCTCTCTCACCAAAAGTGTCTGTTTATTTTGATTTTCCTGCTGGAGTACAGAAGTCTCCACCATGTTAACAGGAGCAATTCAATCATCGTGGCCATCATGTCCGTGTCTGCTTCATGTGTCCACTCTTGCTCTCAGAGCAAGGAAAGAAGGAACATTGGTTTTCTCCATGATCTAAGACATAGAGCAGTGGGTAGCTGGTACCTTCCAGGTCTTGGAGAAAAGAACTGGCGGTCTATGGGCCTTGGGGCTGCTCTGTTTGTGTGGGAACAATTGGCCACTCTCATTCGATAGCTTAGACGGAGAGAGGGTCTCTGTGTAGTTGTACCGGCATGTGCTCTGGTTTCCCATGTGGTCTACTTCACTTCTGTATCTTTGCACCTTTGTTTCACTCCCTTAAGCCTCTGGCTAGTCTCAGAGGACCCAAATCATCATACATAAACATTAAATTTTTGCAGGGTTCCTGCTCATGGGGTGCCACATTTGGACGTAAAAGCTGTGAGTGACTGATGGCTATGGCACATCGTAAGGGCCACACTACCTAGTTCATTTGTAAAAGTTTACTGTCTTGCCAAAAGGAATACAAATCAAAGTGTCAGTTTCTTGAGTAATATTTTTTTCCTTCTGCAAAAAGAGGTTTTCAGATGGAGTCACCATATTCTCTTTGTGCCCCAGGGAGGTGGAAGAGTAGTGTGTTTTCTGACACTGCGGGAAGTCAATTATGCCTCCACCCTGCCCCAGGCCCTCCTGGGTGCTGCAGTTGACTGCATCCATGTGTAAGCAGAGAAGAGGTCCTTGCTGGCAGCCTCTGGGGCACACACTCCAGAACTATGTGGAGGATGTCTTGAGTCCTGGACTCCAGCTGCACACATTAGAAAAAGATGGAACCTAGGTCAGTCAAGGTGGTGCAGTTTCTTATTCATCTCCTCACATTGGTCTAACACACACACACACACACACACACACACACACACACACACACGCTCATGTGTATGAGTATGAACACATGCACATGCTCTCTTCCTAATAAGACTCAAGATCACAAGTAATGTGCTGCTGGCTTGTCAAACAAAGACAGACACTTTTTTGTTTTCTTTCACATATGGGTCTAGCTTTGAGATGCAGAGGACATAAGCAGGATGGAAGGATGGAATTTAATATCTTCATGGTGTTATCAGGTAATCAAAGATCTTCCAAACAGACATCACAGTTACAACACTTACACTAAACAAGACCAAAAACCAGTTTTTTTTTTTTTTTTTTTTTCCAGAATGAAAGCCAGTTGATTTAAATCAATTCCTTCCCTCTACCCTCCATTCATCATAAGTTTATGACAAGTCCAAAGAGGGTGGGGCAGGACCACTTTAATCTTTCAGCTGACCCTTTCTTTGTGACTCCTTCAAGCCTTAACAATTTCCCATTATGTCATCCTCACTAAGATAAATGAAGGTGAATAACATGCCTATGGGGGTTGAGCAGTCAGGAAGTGAGAGGGGTGGGAGGGGAGAGGACTGGAGATGTGCAGTGTGAGCATGAAGACTCACCCGAGGGCCTGCTGTCTCCTGGGCAAGTCACTATGATTTACAATCATAGTCTCATTCCTTGAAGTGCATATCCTCAAGACATGAAGAATGGGATGGATGAAAATGCCATTTATTTCTTACTTCCTTGACTTATAGGTTTTTAAGGAGGTTCTCCTGGACATGAGAACAAGTTGTCTTTGACAGATGACTTTGCTACTGTGTTTGCTTTCAGGTTCCCACCAAGGAGTGCCAACAAAAATCTGTTATGCTTTAAATTGTCCTGTAATTTCGGCCTGCTATCCCTGACTCCACTGCCTACCCAGTCAACAAATAAGTCACACCCAAGGCTTGTCATCATACACGTCAAAAATGAAACAAACACAGGCACATTTTTTCAAGCTGACAATTGAACCTATTGCTCAGGGACAACTTTGCCAGGTCCTGTTTGGTTTTTCTTGATAAATCAGAGTCTTGGGAAAGAATTCTAAGGGATGGAAGGGGGCTGCAGAGCTTCTTAGGCACTGATGTGGACAAATGAAACTGCTGATGTTACAAAGGACTTTCCAGCTATCTAAGTCACTTGCTAGTGGACTGAACCATTAACATAAATGCTGCCTCCACGGAAGGATTCAGACCCAGTGGCTTCAGAACAGCATTCCTAAGTCAGAAGCCAGAAAAGAGAAAGGAAGGGGAAAAGAATCACATAAATTGAGCTTAGCTCTTTCCCTCTTAAAGTTTTTGTATTATAATGTCAATTCCACAAGAGCATTTTCTGGGGAAAAGTATTCTGGTGTCTGGCAGATATGGAAGATCTTCCTCCTCCTCCCTCTCTTCCTCTTCCTTCCCCCTCCTCCTCTTCCCTCTCCCCCATAGATACACACCTACAGAAATCCTTTCTCTCTGCTCCTCCTCCTCCTCCTCCTCCTCCTCCTCCTCCTCTTCCTTTCCCTCCCCCTCCACCCTCCCTTCCCACAGGGTATCATATATCCCAGGTTGGCCTTGAACTCACTGTGTAGCTGAGGATGGTCTTGATCTTCTAATCTTCCTGCCTCTACCACCAAGATCCTGGGATAATAGGCCCGTGTCACCATTTTAACTGTGCCCCGTTTATGTGATGTTGGGGATTGAACCCAGGGTCTAGTGCATGCAAGGCAGGCACTCTACTAACTTACAACCTCAGCCTTATTTCTTTTTCTCTTCATTCCCTTCTTCCTTCCTTCTCCTTTTGTTCTAGAATACAGAGACATTCTGGATGCACAGAAGGTAATACTCTCTGATCTTCTAAAATTCTTTAAAAATTATTTTTTAATTGTGTGTATTGTTTATATATCCGTTTGTGGTTATATGCATGCGAGTGAAGGTGCCCACAGTGTACAGAGTGGGTGTCAGACAGATTCTTTGGAACTGGACTTATGGTGGCTGTGAAGTGCCTGATGTGGGTGCTAGGAGCTGAACTCAGGTCCTGTGCAAGAGCAGCAAGTACTTTTAGCTGCCGAGTCATCTCTCAGCCTCATACTCTCTGATCTGGCTTGACCTGATGTGTGAGAACTCTGAGCAGACTGGGGACAGTGCCCTGCTAGATGAGTGGTAGCAGCAGGAGGCTGTAAAAGAGGCTGTCCTATGTTAACTGCAGGAGAAGAAATCAGGGGGTAGGAGGAAAATTCCAGAAAAGTAATTCAGCCTCTTTCTGGGAAATGTCATAAGGCCAGGAAATGAACTTCAAGGGCCAGAGCCCTGGGATGATAAATATTTAAACTCCAAATAGTGCATATTTGCTAGTGATATTGGGAATATGAATTCTATTTTGGATGTAGAATTTAGAACCAGATTTCATCATTGGTTCTGTTTAAAGTGCATTACCCACAGTACCTTGTGCCTGATGATGACAATAGCAGCATTTAAAAATTCTCGTGAGACTAATCGGTGGGCCAACATGTGCCAGGTGATGGGTATGTGTGATTAAAAGTGAGAAAGCAATGTTGCTGTGATTCCCTTTTTATGAAGTGAGAGAGGGTTTACTTGTTCCTAGCTTCCCCTTCCTCCTTTGGAACCCAAAACTAAAATGTCTAGTATTTTAGAAACACAAAGAAGCCCTATGTGGCTCTGTATTGGGGTCATCCTAGTACCGGGGGGAGGTAGGGGCTGAGGTAGGAGGACTACCATGAATTGGAGCCAGCCTGGGCTACATTGTGAGTACCAGGTCAGGTAGGGCTACATAGCAAGACCCTATCTCAAAAAACAAACAAACAAACAAAAAACCCAAAGCCCCTCAAACAACAACAAAAACCAAAACCAAAACAAAATACAACAAAAAAGACTCACAAAGAACAGATGTAACAATAGTACATGTGGGTGAGTTTCTTGGATGGAGGAAAGCGACATATGTGTATGGCTTTCTAAGGGTCTTGGGAAAAGAAGATGCCAAGCTTTTCTTGTGGAGAGTCCCCCCCCCCCATACAGAATGAGATGGAAGGCTGTCATGCCTTGCGCGCTATGAAACATGAGAGAGAGAGAGAGAGAGAGAGAGAGAGAGAGAGAGAGAGAGAAATCCATGTTCCCACCATCCCCTCAATTAGCACAAGGAGATGGTGATTCAAATCTTCCTCATTCTTCTCCCTCAACAGGTATGAAGGACGTACCAGGAACCATTTTATCTGTATATAGGTTAGTTGGTGTGTATCTGTAAAAGGCATGAGTCTCTTTTTCTCTCTCATTCACATCTACAATACCATTAGCACATGCAGAAGTCCCACCTACTGTTCCTTGATGCTGTTAATATTCCATGCACTTTTTTTACTTTTCTGGTTTGGGAACTTTCAGGAGTGTGTGTGGTTTCAGGAGTGGTCATCTGTCAATACTGCTATTATTTGGCGGCCGTAGGTATAATTAGGCCATGACCTATGCAGACCAACAGACAGCAACTAATGAAAATGTAGAGTCAAAAGAAAAAACAACCTGGAACTTCCTGGCTTAGGGGAATTGCTCAGGCATGCTCTGGGCCCCTCTTACCCTGAGTCAGCTACCACTGCACAATCCCCCACACCATTACCAAGCCTGCACTGCCTGCTCATTTGCAAAGCAGCTGTGGATGCCACTTGTGTCTTGAAAAAAATCTTTTCCTATTCCTAGGAGTGCCACTTGGGTGGGATCCATAGTACTCTGGGAAATTTTCAGATTGGATTGTAATTATGGTGTGGTGTCAGTCACAGAGATTTGGGGAGAACTTTAATGCTTCTTAGAGTGAAGGACCAGATGAGCGAGGACAAGGGAGCCTTTGTTCTCATGTAGAATCTTTTCAGCACCAAGGAAAAAAATGTCCACCATGGGCCCCGAAGACTAGAACTTTCTTCATCTTTATGGACTGAAGTCAACTTTTATGGCTAGGCCAAATATTTCTTTACTTCTGGTCTACACAAGAGATGTGGCTCACTAGGACTTTCATTTGGTGGTCCACATGGAATACTGAATTAATAAAGATCTTTTTAGATTATTGGTTTGGGTTTACTTGTATATGTTTTCCAAATTTTGGGTCTAGCCCTGATATCAGTCAGCAATAATTGCCACAGGAAGTGACCTATCAATTTCTCTTGGTTGTGAAATATTCATTTGAAATAAGCCCTTAACACACTCTCCCTGGGCTGGAGCTACATCACTCAGTAATGGTAATCTCTGGCCCAGCAAGGGACATCTCTCTCCTTAATCCATTGGGAGAATAATTATTCAATGGCATTCCTGCTGCAGAGTGGATATGTACCTGGTGCAATCAGGTAGAAGGTGCCAGAAGAACATAGTTGCCTCCGTGATCCCATGCTAGGACAGGCATGCTCCTCAGTGGTACCAGCCCTCTCTGTGCTCCCTGCCCACTTCAGGGAGTGTCTGGCAGGTTGGAACTTGTACTCTTTGTTTCTTTTCTGTTTCTTTCTTTTTCTGTTCCTTTGTTTCTTTCTTTTAGATAAGGACTCATGTATCCCAGGCTGGTCTTAAACTTACTGTGTAGTGAGGATGAGTTTAACTCCTGACCTCTTGCCTCTACTTCTTAGTGCTAAGATTACCCAAGTGCTGCTATACAGCTTGCTTCTTTTTGCATCCTCTTTTTTTTAAGATTAAAAACTAGGGGGCTAGAGAGGTGGGTCAGCAGTTAAGAGTGCTGATTGCTCTTGCAGAGGACCTGGGTTCGATTCCCAGCACCTACATGGTGGCTAACAACCATCTGTAACTCCAGTTCCAGGGGAACTGACAACCTCTTTTGACCTCTGCAGGCATTATATGACAGGGGTGCACCTATATACATGCAGGCAAAACGCTTATACACATAAAAATAAGAAAATGTTTTTTAAAAGATTAAAAATAATTTTAATTATATGTGTATGTATGTATCTGTGTGAGAATGTACATGTGTGAGTGCAGGTGCCCACTGAGTCCAGAACAGTGTTTGGTCCCTAGGAGCTGTAGTTATAGGCAGTTGTGAGCTGTCCAACTTGGGTGCTTGGAACCAAACTTGGATCCTCTGCAGGCCAGGTATACACTCTTAACCACTGAGCCATCTCTCCAAACCCTGAATCTTCTCTGTGTGCAGAGTTCAGTTTGATTTCCCACATTTTTGTGCCATATACATAAACATTCAATGCAAGTCAACACAACAAACTAGGTGCGGTCCCCCTCCCCCAAGATCTATAACTGGCCATAAGGAGCCAAGATAAGAGCAAGATATAAACTTTGATCTTTAAGGAATTGAAACT
Organism: Nannospalax galili; assembly: GCF_000622305.1. Classification (NCBI taxonomy): domain Eukaryota; kingdom Metazoa; phylum Chordata; class Mammalia; order Rodentia; family Spalacidae; genus Nannospalax; species Nannospalax galili. The sequence continues at coordinate 72,091 of NW_008335006.1, read as the reverse complement.
CATGAAACTCAGGAAGAAAAATAAACCTTCCAAGTCTGGGAAAGCCAAAACTTTCAAGACTCACAAGGCCCCTTCCCAAGGTTATAAAAGCAGTAAACAATTGCTGGGGAGAGGAGACTCCCATTAGCAGAGCTGCCTGGAGGAGATTGGACCTGTCCAGTTGCCTGCAAGTTCTTCAGGGAGCTCAGGGGATCCAGCTTTTATGAGCCATCACCCAGACTGTGGTGGGCTTTTGGTGATGCAGCTTCCGTTAAGTCATCCGTGTTCCTGTAAGTAGCCCCTCACTCATTCTCCTGTAAGTAACCCCAATAAACTAACAGTTCAGCATGTTGGACTCTGATGGACTTCTTATTTTTGTCTGTCATTGGTACCCTGTCTGAAGTGAAGAGGCACGTGCTTGCATCTCCCCAGGTAAAGTTAACACAACAGGACTTTAACATCTCTTGGTGAGGATGAGAGCCATCCATGGAAAACCTAACGTAATCTCTACTGGCCTTCTCTAACTATCACTAGACTCTTTCCAATTTCTCCATAACCATCACCCTCCAAGCCCCCATCATTTGTTGCCCAGATTCTTGCAATAACCTCTGTGAGGCCCCTGTGCTCATCCTGCCTCATGTCATCTAGAGCAGACAAAGTCAGCTCTTCAAAATGAAACCTGGTAAATCACTGACAAGGTTACAGGCTAAAGACAAAACTGCTCACTAGGTTCTCTATATTCATCTCTGTCTTTGACTCCCTTTGTCCATTTCCAGCACAGATGGACAGTACCATCTTCAGCCTTCTCCCACAGCTGCCATAGCGCTGCCAATCATGAAAATTTCCCCTCTAACTGATTCTTATGATCCCTCAGCTCTCAGTTCATTCCTCACAGGCTGTTATGGTTTGAATGTGAAATGTCACTCACAGGATAACATATGAACACTTGATCTCCATCTGGTGGCACTGTATTGAAAGACTGACTCTGTTAGGAGGTAGAATCTTGATGTAGGAAGTGGGTCTCTGGGGGGAGGGGAAGCTTGAAGATTCTTGGGTGGCCTAATTTCTGGCCCAACCTCTGTTTCTGGGTCCCCTGAGCTGTGAGGAATTCCAACCCCATGCTTCTGCTGCCACGAGCTCAGCCATATCTTTCCTGCCAAGATGAACTGTGAGCCAAAATAAATCATTCCTCTCTATGTTGTCTATGTCGGGTGATTTGGACACAGGAAGAAGAAGCCAAGGATTGCAGGAAACTCCTGTCCTGCCGCGTGGGTCACACCTCCCATTTTATACTGATTGTGGGGTCAATTTGTTATATGCCCATTTCAACTTGTGCGCTGTAATAGAAACAATCTGAGGCCAGCAAACAGAAACTGTTGCTCCTCTGGTCGCCATTAGGTCCTTGGGGCTCAGCATAGCCACTTGAAATATTTTGTGGACTGAGTGCATGAATGAGTGAAGCAAACAGTCCATCTAAGGGGAGAATTCGTGTTAGGAAAGATGCAATGGTAGCCATGGAAATGGAAAGGAGAAGAAGGAAAGGATGGGCTTTATGGAGACAGAATTGGGGCGATTGCAAGTGTCCCAAGGTAAGAAGAGCTTGAAAATGGTCATGTGTTTCTAGGCTTGGAGGCTGTTTCTCATAACATGTTGCTTAACACACTTGTTCCAAGAGTCAATCCATGGAAGAAGAAAAGGGAGCCATAACAGACACGATTGACAAAGGTGCCAGTCTAAACTCCCTTTTGGAGTCACAACAGAAATTGTCATACTGAACACTCTTTAAGGCTATATAAGGAAAACCTATCTGACTTGAAATAAGGCTGCAAGAAGGAAGAATTAGTTTGGGGTGGGGAGCATGGAAGGACCATGACCCCTTCTGATCTACTACTGAGTTACTGCACCAGAGAAGAGTTAAGTGGACATATCAGGCATTGCAAATGTAGGGCTGCAGGTGAGGGAGTAGTTATGTGAAAATGCACCTCAACATGTGGCAGAATTCACATTCAAGTCTGAACATGCCAGCTTTTAAGGGAAGGGACCTGCTAAAGAGCAGTTCTTTGCTTACAAACTGTGTTGGAGGAAAGTTCCAACACAGGAACAGAGGTGTTTAAGAATAAGATCATATTCTGATGAGACTCACTGTGTAATAGGTAAGTTCACCTGTTTGTCACCTGCTCAATGCTCTCTCTCTCTCTCTCTCTCTCTCTCTCTCCCTCTCTCTTTTGTGTGGGAAATATATTATTTGGGATGGCAAAAGTGCCCAGGTAGAAGACTATTATCCTTAAACTGCCTACTACAGGAAGAGGCAGCCAATGAAAATGAGTTACTATGCTTGAATATATATATATATATCAGTGCTCACAGCACTGCCATTCACAAGAGATAAAAGGTGGAAACAAGCCCAGTTCATGTGCAGTTGACTGGACCAAATTATATATACAGTAGAATATTATTCAGCCCCACCCCATGAAGGAAATCCCAATGCACATGAAACTTGGAGCCATTAGACTAATTGAAATATACCTGTTATGAAAGAGCAGTGATTATATGAGTCCACTTCTGAGAAGTCTCTAGAGAACTTACATTCACAGAGGCAGAAGGTTGCCAAGGGCTAAGGGGAAGTAGGAGAGGGGAGTTACTCTTTCAAAGGTACAGAATTTCAGTTTGGGAGGATTATGAAGTTCTAAGTGAATGGTGATGGCTCTGCAACAGTGTGAATGTATTTTATGCCACTGAACTTCACATCTAAAAATAGTTAAAATGGTAAATTTTATTGCCATTCTGTACCACAATAAAAGCAAGACCAAAAAAACCATAAACATTTGTAATAGTTACTTGTCACTATGACAAAATACCAGACAAAAAGCAACTTAAGGGAAGTTTATTTTGGCTTATGTTAAAAACTTTTTTTGTACATTTATTTTGTGCATGTATGTGCATATACATGATGTTCACATACATATATGTGCATATACATGATGCACATATGGAGGACAGCAAGAGTTGGTTCTCTCCTTCCACCATGTGGGTTTAGGGGATGGAACCCGGGTCATTGGGCTTGTTGGCAAGTACCTTGTCCCCTGAGCCATCTTGCTGGACCTTTGGGCCTCACATTTTAAGAAGAGATACAGTCCATCGTGACAACAGGAGTATGGCATGGTTGGTCATGTTGTGTCCACATCCAGGAAGTAGAGAGAGATAAATGCTGGTGCTCAGCTTGCTTTGTCTCCTTTTTATTCAGTGCAGGACCCCAGCCCATGCACATGGTACAACTCATGCTCAGGGTGGATCTTCCTTCCTCAGTTAAATCTCAGAAAACTCCCTCACAGACACTCCCCAATTTTAAATCTAGACAAGTTAGCAATCAAGGTTAACTGTAACTTCATTCTTATGTTAAATAAGAGATGACAAACATGATAGATAGATAGATAGATAGACAGACAGACAGACAGATAGATAGATAGATAGATAATAGATGATCGATGACAGACAGAGATCTACTTGACCGGATGGGATGTATTTTGCCCTTCTTTCCATCATCATCATAGATTTGATGGCTGGTGCCTCAGTAGTCCCCTGGACCTTGAAACAAACATGAATAAAGTAGGCAACAGTCCAAAGATAAGGGTTTAGATCATTGGCGACTGTGAACCCCGTGTTGATTTGGCTTATCTCTATTGTGCAGAAGAGAAGGGAACCCGTGTCTTGCTGGGAGTCTTCATTCTGGCATTCAGTGACGTCCAGCTAACCCTAACCTTATGGTCTACAGTAGGCAAGCCCTCATTCCTGGTTTGGTTTCACCAAACATGTACCGAGCTCCTCCTGTGTTTGGATACTGGGGATATAAAAGTGAAAAGAGATGATTCTTGCACTCCAAACTCTTGCTGTATAAAGGGGAGAGCAACAGTTGACTAGCCAGAGAAAGGAGTGATACTAAATTGCGTACTCTTTGGTAAGCAGTTCATAATCACACATTGATAGAATTCTTTCTTTTCTTTTTCTTTCTTTTTTTTTCCTTTTCTTTTTAAAAAAATCTTCTTGGCAAAGAACCCTACACCTTAATAACTTTAGGGGTAAGACTTTGCTGAGTATTGGCTGCACTGGCTATGACTGGGCTAATTGTATCTTGCCAGTGCCAAATGTCTATTTATTTGACATCAACCCACGTTTATATGAGTCTCACCTTGTACTTGCAGTGAGCTGTGGGGAGTAACAGGGCCAAGAGAGCCACTGTGATGGATCTTATTGAAAACCACAGGCTTTTAAATTTTCCCATCCACAGCAAAGCCTTCAGAGAGAGAAAGAACTAAGATCCCTACTGGTGAGCACAGACCCTGATGACCTCATCACCTCCACCCCTTTGCCAGAGTATCTCTCTAGGTCCCTGGGTAATGGTGACACTAACAGGCCTCTTCATAGTCCATTAATTTTAATTAAGAAATATCTTGGGATTGTATTTGAGCTCAAACTTCAAAGAATGAAGCATTAACAGCCAGGAGTGATTGAAGGGTAAGCAGCAAGCCTGGGCTGGGCTCTTCAAGCCACATTCCTTTTCTGTAAAAGAAAAGTCTCAGATGACATTATTTCTGGATGCTTCTGTGACTACTTCTGCTTGAGTGACACAGTTTACTGGGAAATTTGAAATTGCGCCCACCTGGACTCCAGGCCACATGGTATTTAACCCTTCATTCAGTCATTCTTGTATTCATCCACTGAATGTTTGTCACATGTTTGTTCTTGGGCACTAGAATTCTCAAGGTAGAGGCAACATTTTTTATCTAGAGAAACTCATGGTTTATGTGGTGAGAGAGGCACAGATAGGCTAGGAGATGCTATGTAGCTTTACCAAAGGTGAAAACACACAGGAGGGAATGCTGTGGATAGCTAGCTGGGGAAAAGCTTTCCCCAAGCAGTTAAGTGGGATGATAAGGTCTGAAAGAGAGACCAGCGTGCACTAAGCTGGGGTGTAGTAAGGAGGCAGGGAGGGCCAGGTCATGTCAATAATCTTGGTCATTTTCTGATGGATACAAAGGTAGGACCCAAGGGGTGCTCTGGAGAACATACCCAATGAGTACCTCATATTCATAATTTTGTGGAATGTGACAGCAGAGACTGCCAGTGTCCCAAGAAGTTCCATGGGCTCAACAGATAATCATCTTCCTGTCTGGCATTATTACCTTAATGCAGCAACATGACTTAACGTGTCATATCATTCTATGTCAAAATGCTCAGTTGAGGTTCTTCTTTCCAGCTGTGCAACACTATTGAATTAAGACATTGAACTGACGCTGACTTAGGTCAAATCCCAGGCTCAAGAAACCTCAGGGGGTAATTAACTCCTTGAATCCCAGTCTATTTGTACATGAAATAAGGCTAGTACTGATTACCTTGTAGGATCACTACAGGGAAGCCAATGACAGTAAAGTATTTAGAGTTTGTGAGTGAAATGTACTTGAACCTGTGATTTGAAAAACTCAAACCTCCTTCTCTGGTGGACTAGGGGGGTCTATGATGGCAACAATTCTGATTTTGTTCCCTTTTACACATGGTGCCTCACAGTGTCTGGCTTATGATAACCAGCAATGAGGACAATGCTTTCTTGTAAAACCCATGGGGTAATAAGTACCCAACTTTTTAGGAGTTGCCTTTAAATGTTTTTGTTAAAATGCCCAGAAGCCACAGCTCACACTATTGTTGTAGGTCTTATTTCTTGAATCTGTACTGTATCACAAGGTGCTTCACAGATGTCAGTGTGTGAGGCAGATACGCATGCACTGTTAGGTTCACGGCATTGGAGGGTAGAACGCCCTGAGGCTCACTGGTTCATTTCCCAAGTAAATTCACTCATCCATTATAATTTTGATAACCAGCCTCTGATCTTATGATTGATGCTCCCTCCATGCTGGTTTCATTTTCCTTGTGGCCTGTCTCTGCAGAAATACTTTTATTTTTTCTTTTTGAAGCAGAATTCGAATTTATTAAAAAAAGATTTTAATATAAGCCCAAGCATTAAGGAAAAGGGGAGGGTGGTGTGTAAGGAAAGGATTTTGTACACATCCAAGTGTGGATAAGGGCTTTTCAAGAGAGAGGTGCATTTAAATTATCTTAACAATAGGGATTTAGATGATCTTCGTGATTTCTGAAGTTACATTGTTCAAAGGTTTAAAAGATTAAGTAAAAATGTTTTGGTATATTTATTTTTATTTAGAGAATTACTTTAGTAAATGAAATCATAGGTGGTTTACAGTACATCATATGTATCTCAGTGATGAGATAAAAGCATACATCAAAAAAAAAAGAATCTTATAATACATATGTCACAAGAAAGTTAAGACGTGTTTTTTGTTGCTGTTATTATTTTAGTCCTTTTTTGAGACAGGGTCTCCCTGTAGCCCCAGCTGACCTGGACCTTACTATGTAGACTAGGCTGGCCTCGAACTCACAGAGATCCGCTTGCTTCTGCCTCCCAAGTGCTGGGATTAAAGGCATGCGCCACCACACCCAGCAAGACATATGTTTAACTGTAAACATAGGTCATAATCTTGCTTGGGAGATTTTCTTCTTTCTCAACCAGTAGGGCTGAGGGGCTCTTTTCCCTTCCTATACCCCCTTAATTTTCCCTGTCTGTCTCTTTTGCTTCAATTTCCCCCTCTGACAATCCAGTCCCATAATCTTAAGGGTTGAGAATGACTGAAATTCCATCTTCTGAAACATTTTCATCCTAAATAGGGATGTAAACTGTACCAATCAGGGACTGGAAGTTCAATCTCTGCAGGAACTTTCTAAAGTATGGAGTTTCTAAAACTTGAAGTGCTAAGGTCTAAGAACCCCTGGCATGAAAAAAATTACACTAAGAAAGCCTCTGTCATATTTAGAAATCACAGACATTCTACACTGAACCATCTCAAAGCACAGTTTTGGCACTTTGGGCCTTATTAGGCTCTACAAAAGGAATGATTTTTTTTTAAAAAAAAAAAACAAACAATTTTCTGCTTGGCAATTCCTTTCTGACTATGGAAGAATAGGAAACTTTTCCCATTTTCTTTTCTCCAAGATTGAACTTTCACCTAGTATGTTCCTGGGACAACCTCAAGATTCAGATATTTTTCCAAACACTTGGAAAGGCTTTGGAGTTAGGGAGGTCTTAATTAAAATCTGGGCCTGCTATTTAACTGCAAAATATTACACCTCAGGTTCTTCCTGTATAAAATGGAAAATACTGTTATCTACTTCAGAGGGTTTTTGTGAATGTGAGGAAATGGGGAGCATTTTTTTTTTT
>NW_008335006.1:1847-64809 GCF_000622305.1 Nannospalax galili | reverse complement strand
ATCATATTTTTTTTTTATTCTTATTCTTTTATGAAGTTAGTTAAAAATTAATGAACAAGAAATTAAAGAGACTGCGCTGCAATTAAGTTAGAATATTCTAACTGGAAAACAATTACTGTGAAACTATTTACATTCTCATAGAATTATAAACATTTCTCAAGGAATTTTTATCTGCCTTAATTTCCCTTAGAGAGATGACTCTATAGTACTTCCGTGGAAGAAGTACTTGGATAAGCCACTTTGGATGGAGGGAGAGACCTCCGAGGGCAAACCAAAGACACAAATGTGATAAATGCACTAAATTGTGGGAGAAAAGAGGACTGAACTTCTAAGGGGTGCGGGAGAAGGGGAAAGGGGAAAAAAGACGGACAGTGTGATGGCGGAGGGTGCCATGTTGTTTGATGGAATCTTTCTGCATGTCCCCACATAGCACCCTTTCCCACTCACTAATTTGATAAAATTTAATTAAGCTCACCAAATTGGTGAAGAAACAAGTGAAGGGGTCAGTGAGGTCACATTGGTGAATTGAGAAACGGATGCCATGAGATTAGATTGCAGCATTTTGTAAATTTGTAGAATGGAGGGGGTGACTTTGGATTTGTGCATTTAAAAATGTTCTCTTCCTTTCCCTCTCTTCTCCCCGCTCCTCTCCTCTCCCCTCACCCTTCTCCTTCCTCCCGGCTCCTTCTTGCCTTTCCCCTTTCCTTTCTTTCTCACTTCTGTTCTTCCTAGTCTTTGCCTCGCCTCCCCCATCACTGCCCTTCCCTTCCTTCCTGTCACTGATCTCCCCTCCCCTCCCCTTCCCTTCCTCTCCCCTCCCGTTTCCTTTCTTTTCTTTCCCTTCCCTTCTCTTTAGATTGGGAGAATTAAGTCAAATTTCTTAGAACTCAAGAGACAAGGAAATCCTACCTAATAGCCAAGTTCATCAGGATTAGAGTCCTGTAATTAAGCAACGTATTACTTTGAGTGCTTTGCAATCATCTGATTATCAGTGGCTGCCATCTTTGGCTATACTTGAATTCACAATTGAGTAACGTCTTTGACTTGAACTGTTATTTCAGTGATGGGGGCTAAGCCAAGATCAAGAAACGAGTCACTCAAAGCAGGGACTTTGCACCCATCCAGCCATTAGCTGGGGGAGGTGTCTACCCTCAGAGTTTTCATTTCTGCTCTCATGATGACCAGCTGTTGAGTCTTTGATGCATCTTTTAAATCTCTCAGCTTTAGTGCTGCTTTAAGTGAGTTTCTCAACGCTAACCTCTAAGGAGTGGAATAATGTGTGTGAATGGAATAATGAAAGCAAAAGGGCTTTGCCAACAAGAAAGGATCACAGCAAGCGTCAGCCATCCTGGCCACCCCCACAAGCTACACAAGGCCATAGGCTGGCTCTTGTTCAAGGCTGTATGCCTGAGACAGAGCCCAATTACAAAGAAAATGCTCAGCAAGGATTTGTTGAATGAACAAATGGCTGAATATAACATTTTTTCCCTTTTCAAATAACTATCACGTCTGGTAATTTATTCTCTAACACTGTCTCCATAGCAGCTATGTTAACACTTCTCTGTTCCTCTGACTCCCACTTCTGTTTCCTTTCATTAATCAGTGACCTGTCCACACTGCGTATAGAATACAGCAAATAAAACTAGTTACTGCATTTCTCCCTCTTGTACCTATTCTTTGGTTTCTATGTCCTAGCCCTAAGTCCAAGCAACCTGGCTTCTGCTTCACCCGCTGTTCCCAACCATTGCTATGAATTCACTGACTGGAAAGACTGAGAACCTTTAAAAAAAAAAAACAAAAACTTTATTCTCTTTCACATCCTTGCAACAGAAGTCATTATGATCAGATTTGCCCTCCTAGAGTTTCATCCTTTGGCAGCTTAATGCTGACCTCCTCAGGTCTCCTCACACTCTTCTGATCACATATAGCTGGCCGTATACCCTCATTGGTGCCCTTTCCTTCTCTGTCTGTCTATACCAGTGAACCCAAACATCCCACCTCCTGACCCAATCTCTACTGCGCTCTACCCTACCTAACATAGGTGCCATGCTTTGGGTACCAGCAGCCAAATTGCTGTCTCCCTGTGTAGACCTCTTGCTTCCCTGAGCTCCAACTTGCTGCTCAGTTCTTCAGGAAGGATATTCCTTGTTCTTTGTACTTGAGATCCTTTTCTACCTTTAGCCTGGGGGGTTCTCCCATTCCTGAAGCTGAGGGCTGGAGCCGAAGAGAAGAACTTTGGGATCCTCCTCTCGGTCACCCCGTCTCTTGGAATATATCAAAATGTCTTCAGTGGTCTTTGTACATGGTTTGCAGGCTCTTATCTTGGCTTTAATCTCACTCTCAGATGCTGGTCAATGCCTTCCTTCTGGGTCCTGCTACTTCTCAGAACAAACTTTATTCAAGTCCTACCCTTTTCCTCACCTAAGCCTTCCTCCCAGCCGGCACCATTACTAGTTTCTCTAAATTTTCAAGCTTGGATTTGAATTTTGGTTTTTAAATTCATCTTCTATTCTTCTTGCCCACTTGTAATTTCTGCTACTTCATTTTGATTATACTAAAATTCCTTGCTGCTTATTTGCTGATGTTTCATCATCTTCCCCACATGTTCCTTGCTTTCCATTCCCACTCCATTTCCATTCCAATGTCATTGAATGCAGTTAATTTCAAGTCCATGAAGCCAGTGTTCCCCAGCCCATCAGTAGAGTTTTGGGTTTGTGTCTACATTTGGAGTTGGGTTGTCCAGGTGTGTCAAGGCCTTATTGTTTCTAACTGTGGACCAAGGGGCTTGCCCTGTACTCTACTCATGGCCAGAAGTGCATGGCCTGCCCTGCTTCTTTTCTCAAATCCTAATCTTCCTTGATGACTCAGCTTGTCTTACCTCTTCTATGCGGCCTCCTGGCCCAGCTGGCTCATGCTTTTTTTCACCATTGAAACACTTTAGCATTTATCATTAATGGTACTATTTCCTAGTTAGGGAAATTACATCATCCAGGATGAATTCATGTTTACTAAGCTCCTTTCTAGGCATTGAGGAGATAGAGTGGAGCAGAAAATTGAGAGAGAGAGAGAGAGAGAGAGAGAGAGAGAGAGAGAGAGAGAGAGAGAGAGAGAATCGTATAAAGAACTCAAGCCACAGGGTATCTAGTGATAAGTGCAATGATGAACATTTAGTGGTATAGATTTGAAAGGGTTTGATGAGATATTTTGAACTTTCTGTTCAATGATGGATCTTAAGAGGGTAGCATTTAAACTGAGAACAGTCATAAGATGTGTCAACCCTAAGAGGGTCTTTGTCTAAAAATCGTCTAGGTAAAGAGAATAGCAAGTTGACTTCCTCAAGAATGGAACAAGATAAGTGTTTCTTGCTGGATGTGGAATGGTCAGAAAGCTTGTATCTAGGACCAATCCAGCTCCCTGACACAGAGCAGGGAGCTAAGTCCATGCCACGTTAAATGTACCTGATGATGAAAGAGTTCCCCAGGCAGAGGGCATAGAAGATCAGTGAAGAGGGCACCCCTGTGAGAAGTGGGGTGTCATTATCTGCTAGGTAAGGGTAGATTGGACTAAGACATAGCACAGGACACCCAGGCCAGCCTTGTAGTTCTAGGTAGGAAGATTTAGATTTAGGTGTGATGGGAAGACACTAGAGGATTTTAAGCTAAGAAACCACATGCTCCAATTTATTTTAAGATCACTCTGTCTTCTGTGTGCAACAAAGAGGTGGAGGCAGAGAGGCTGGTAGGAGGCCATTGCAGTAGTAGAAGAGAGTGATCATGGGGAGCAGAAAGAGAGATGGGAACAAGGGAGCATGCTGGGGCCATAACCCAGAGCTGGCAGTGGTGGTTGAGAGGTGATGTCACTGCGGAGAAGTGAGAGACAAGGATAGGTGTCTTGATCTCAGTCTGAGAAACGGAGGTTTACTGGGGAGAGGAAGACAGCCATGGCAGGCACGAACTCAGTTGTTTCAGAGGGGAGAAATCAGCACAGGTTGGAGGAACAGGTTGGCTTGTTTCAGGGACTGGGAAGAACCCAATCTGGAAGGATTAGGAAAAGAGTGAAATGGATGGGCTAAATTCCTGGGGAAACCATTGTGAACATGTTTAAATTCACAGCATCTAGGAGACTTGCAGTGGGGGTGATATCTGAAGTATTTCACTCGTACTTTTACCTGTGCATTTCTTGAGGAAATGCGGGCATCATAAATGATATTTCTTGGGCCTCTCAGTGCTAGAACAAAGCCTTAGGTACATTTTGGAATAAATGAATATATTTGATTGGCAAGACAACTAAGGACTGAGAAACTAAAGAGATAGGAATCAAGAGTTTCTGAATTAGCCACAGTGATTTGTTAAACTCTTTCATTAGGTTCTGGCACTGTCTGAGCCATGTGAGCAGAGGGTTGGTACAGGGAGGAGGGAACTGTGAAGGCCCGAGGAGAGCAGAATCCACAGCAAGGGAACTTCCACCCTTCCAACCTTCTCTACCCCTTAGACTGCCAAATAACGGCCCGTCCACTGCGTAGCTGTGCCAGGTTTGCCTGCTGCCTCCTTGTCTCTCGTGGCACCTATTTCTGCTCTCTGGGGGTGCTTCTCTGACATTCCCCACTGACCTGTATCTTTTTCCCAAGGAATGATTTTTCATCACCAGGGACATTTAATCAGCCATCTACTTAGCACCCTGTTCTGTGTCAGGACTGGCTCTTACCTCAAGCTTTCTGACCATCCTGAATCCCTCTTGTACTGTGCCTTTTTTTCAGAAAATGCACTGGTGTGGTCATCATCTTCATCACTTTCAGAGGGGTGGTGAGGTGCTCTGTAGCATCTTGGGCTATGGGTGCTAAGGAAGGAAATGCATGACTCCTGGCCCTCTGTTTTGGTGGCAGTGGGCCAGTGCTTGGGAGGCAGACAGAAGCAAGGCTAGAGTCCTGGCTGGCACTTCCTAGCTTCCTGATGGGAACCATAGTCCTAATTACTTTATACTTAGTTTCCTTAAGTGTGAATAGGTTTCTAAACACCTCTTTGGCAGTAGTCAGTTATAAATGCACAAATATATGTAAATCCGTTATCACAGTGGCTGACACAGCATTCAATACATGGTAATTGCTATTATTAGTAAACCAATCACACTGAACTGAACATTAGGAAGGGATGGAAGCAGGCATAAATACAGCCTGCTGTATCACAAATACTGATAAGATCTTTTAGATATGGGAGAGGACAAAGCAGGAAAATGGTATTGAGTCTAAGTGGTGAATGTACATGTGGAAGTCTATTCAGTTTAATTCAATCCATGGGAATCTGATAAGGGAGAGGGACTGTTTCCCAGGTCCACTGTAGCAAGAGAAAGAAAGCTGTCCAAATTCTTAGTCTGCATACATGCAGTAGCCAACACCACGGTGGGCTTCCCTCTGCAGCCCCTTCCTTAGCAAGCTTTGCAGATAGGGAAATATGTGTAGGAATGGCTTCTGGGTCACATAGCCACTTCAAAGGCTCGGCAAAGGGCTGTCCAGCTCAGCTCTGTTGCTAGGGTTGAGTTGAAATAGTTACAGTTGGTGAAAATCCTTTCCTCCTGAGTAACTGGCATGCTGCAGAAACGATATAGTGAGTCAGGGATAATTTTTTCTTTCTTTCTTTCTCTTTCTTTCTTTCTTTCTTTTCTTCTTTCTTTCTTTCCTTATTTAGCTTTCATGGGTCCTGTGCATGCTGACACCATTTCCCCCCTCTCCCTCCCTCCCTCCCTTCCTTCCTTCCTTTCTCTTCTTTCTTTTTTTTTTCACACTGATTGAAATAATTGTGTGTGTGTGTGTGTGTGTGTGTGTGTGTGTACAACTTGTGGGAGTTAATTCTTTCCTTTCACCATGTGAATTCCAGGGGTTGAACTCAGGTCATCAGGTTTGGCGGCAAGTACCTTTACCTACTGGGCCATTATGCCAGCTCAGGACCTTCACAACATGTTTGCTTAAAGGTAGAGAATTTTCAAGAAAGTTAATGAAAGATTTAGGACAATAATCCTGCAAATATTTCTTCTTCATCGATTGTTCTCAGCAGGGGTGTCAAAGGTGATGAGGTTAGCGTGTGAGGTGAAGAAGAGTGAACTAGATGGGGGGGTACAAAGACCCTTGACTTCTGCCTTTAGTGAGAGTGAGAGAACTGAGCAACCCTAGAAAGCAGAGAATTAGATTTTCCTGTCAATGAATAATAAAGGTCATCTGCCCCATAGAACCTCATAGGTGAATCTGAGCAGAAAAGATGCACAAAGTATGTGGGGCCTCGATGGGAAAGGCTAGCCTCGGTTCAAAGAAGTCAGTGAAGTCAGTGCTTCTGTCTACAGAATGGAGGAGGAGGAAGAGGAGAAGGAGGAGGAGGAGGTGGAGAAGGTGGTTGGAGGGTGATGCTTTGGTCACCCAGTGAATCATGTCTTGGAGTGAGGTGCCCTCTTCATTCATATAGCATTGTCTGGAGTTATCTAGTCTTTCTTATAACTCAGATGCCTTTTAAGAAAACCCAGGGGCTATGAATTGGTTTGCTCTAAGAGGATGTTGCTCTTTGATAAAAAACATTCTACAGATATTCAAAATATGCAGTTGAAAATATAAATGGGACTGAGGATGTGGCTCGGTTGGTAGAGTGCTTGTCTAGCATATATGAAGTCCTGGATTTGATCTCCACACTGCACACCAGGCATGGCGATGCATGCCTGTAGTCTTACTATTTGGGAGGTGAAAGCAGGAGGATCCTATGCCTTTAATCCCAGCACTCAGGAGGTAGAGGCAGGTGGATCTCTGTGAGATTGAGGCCAGACTGATCTGCATAGCAAGTTGAAGCCAGCTGGGACTACAGGGAAACCTTGTCTCAAAAAGACCTAAAAAAGTTCTAGATTATCCTTAGCTACATAATGAGTTCCAGGCCAGCCTGAGATATATGAGATTCTGTCTCAAAAATAGATTATTGGTATAGGGAACAAAAAAATATGAAGACTCCAGTTGGCAAAACGGGTTATTCAAGTTTCATGTCTTGTTTCCTCATAGTCTATTAAGGCGACATTGGAGGACGGGCCAGGTGTTGGAGCGGGGAGAGGCACCAGTGAGTGATGCAAAGATAGGGGAACCTAGATGTCCTTCTGAATAACAAAGATTCTCATTTAATATCACCTTTCCTTCTTGTTTTAGGTCACCAGTAGTCCTAAGATGGAGGGACCTTCTAGAAGCCTGGCAGAGTGACCTGAGGCTAGCTCCTCTTTGGTTTGGATCTCTCAGGTGCTCCATAGCATCTGCTGCTACAGCGCAAAGGTTGCCTTTCCACACAGGTGGGTTGTGTAGCAAGTAAAAAGGAACTTTTAGTAATTTTGCCTAATGACTGACAGACTTGGTTGGAGTCAGAAAGAAAAGACTTCTACCTAGCTTATCTTCTGGAAATTTCCAAATGGTCTTCAAAAGTCTCAGAAGCAGTACTCTCAATTTTTGCTTTTTAAAAAAGGGGCTCTTTAGCCTGGTGTGGTGGCACATGCCTGTAGTCTCAGCACTTGGGAGGCAGAGGCAGGTGGATCTCTGTGAGTTCAAGGCCAGCCTGGTCTACATAGTGAGTTCTAGGACAGCTCAGGCTACAGGGAGACCCTGTCTCAAAAAGACTAAAAAAAAAAATAAAATAAAAGGGGGCTCTAGATGGCTAGTTATTTGAATTTTCATACCTCTTTCTCTAAATTATTAATGACCCAGCCTTGAAAGCATTCAAATTCTACTACAGTTTAAATTTTATAGTGATACTTTGCAATTCTTAGATTCTATACATTATGCTTTCCTGTCTGGAACAGGCCTGTGGTTTCAGCTACACAGAAGGCAGAGGCATGGGTTGACTTGCCTGGGCAACGCACTGAGACTCCATCATAATAAAATATAATAATCACCTTAGTAAATGTTTGTCTTTTCCAGTTATATGAAAAATTTGGGGTGATTCTCAGGTATGCCAGAAGTTGGAGAAAAATTTCAGGTATATCTGTACCATCACCCATCTGACTGTCTCGGCCTCAGGTCCTGTAGTCCAGTTGTCTAGGACTGCTCCAATTGCAAACATTCAGACCTGTGGTCAGGCAAGTATTTTGGCTTGGGAAAAATAAAGTCTGACTTGAGGGAGTAAGCAGGTGGCTCGTCTCTAACCCTCCTTTGTGCTGTTCAGTTTGCTTACACGGAGAGCAGAGCCCAGGCAGTCCTCCAAACCTCAGGATCTGGATTATCTGCTTAAAATTATGAAAAACTCCAAGTCACTCATGTCAAGTCTATTTCCAATTTCCCATCGCTAGGTTCCTCTGGAGCCGCGACCTGAGCTGCTTTTTAAGTCTGTTCTGTTTCCCTGGCCAGCCTGAGCAATGAGCAGTTGTGATGGATCCAGGCAGGATTCCAGTCACCTTCTGTTCACTGACTGGCTGATGTGTCCGGGGTCTGAGTTAGGTGTCAGAGACACAGGTATGCATTACAAACTTGGAGATATACTGTTACAGCAAACTACTTTTCCTTTCCAAACCAGAAATAATGGTTAATAAGCTTCTGATAATGGCTCCTCCCACACACATCAATTTATCCTTTGGAAGAAAATCAAAATGAATTAACCATAAGAGAAATGGAGCCAAAGGGCATAGGTTCAAGACTTGACTGTGAGAACAAAACTTTAATTAGGAGTTTTGATTTCTTCTCATGAGATGTGCAGGATTCCAAGCTTTATCAACCCTTGGGAAAAATCTAATGGACAAAAACCAAAAGAAAAGAAAGCAAAAAAAAAAAAACCCACCATGTTTTTTGCTAACAGGAAACAGAATGAGACTGATTTAAAAAAAAAATTGGAACTGGGTCTGCTGTGAATTAGGATGACGCCACCAGCACATTTCGCATGGGTGACTGAACAGCTTCAGATATAAATTACTTTCAGTGCTTTTCCCCCCTCTTGCCCTGAACAGGAGCTTGTGCTTCCTGCTGATTAACAACGACAACAAAATGCCACTGTATTTACCAGCCTTCCTGAGGCAGCCAATTCTACTTGTTTCAAACTAATGTGGGGTTTGTCTGAGATGGAAGTTGGTTAGAGGCTGACTATATACTCTCAGCATATATGAGGTGGCCCAGGAGTGAGCTGGGGTACCCTTGTAAGCCTGTTGGTTTCAGCACACAACATTTTGTAAGGAGGAGTCCTCTTCTGTTCTTTCTCTTACTAAGGCAGGGTTTCATGTAGCCCAGGCTGGCCTTAAATTCACTATGTAGCCAAGGATGGCCTTGAACTTCTGATCCTACTGCCTCCATCTCCTGAGTGCTAGGATTACAGGGTGTACTATCACTTCTGTGGTGATAGGGATTGAATTCAGGCTTCCGGAATTCATAGTACCAATGGAGCTATGGCTCTAACCTCATAAGAATCTTCTTGTGAGTGTCCTCCACTGGATGGGCTAGCTCAGGACCCCTGATTGACCACCCTGGCTGGATCAATCCACCTGCACATGAGGAAGAGCCTTCCTTTAGCTCTTGGCTCAGGCTTCTCCCACGATAGCCCATTTCTCTCTCTATTAGGAAAATCCAAGATGTTCAATCTTTCCTGAGAAATAATTTTAATTTTGCAAAGACTTGGATTCAGAATGTAGATATCCTTAGCTCCAAATGAGGCTTAATATAAAATACTTAACCCCTCAGTGATATGGAGACGAGAAAGAGTTCACAACTCCAGCAGGCTCAGAGTTCCAATGGTGGAAATAAACTACTCACCCCTGAGGAGAAGAAACATAACTGAACACAATCCAATTTCTTCTCACCCCTCTTTAGGTAGACATCAACTAGCCTTCTATCTCCTCTTGGTCCTTCCCAACAATACTTAGGACTGCCTAGCTTTTATGTACATATCTATCCTCTATGCAGTCTGATCCATTCCTTGAAGGCAGGGATGGGTTGAATTCATCATCCTCCAGCAAACACAGCATATAGCTCCTTTCCATGCTCATGAAAACTGCTCCACAAGTATTTGTTGAATGATTAATATAGAGGTACTTAAAATGATCTTTAGGGAGATGAGCCATGAAAAAGGTAGGATCAATTTTTTTTTATGGCTCTGGCCCAATGCTTGGTAGAGGAAGATCATAATTATTGCTATTACTATCAATAACAAAAAACGGCCACTGTAGGAGCCTTGTTTCATTCCTTTGATGAGGCCTTTGGCGCAGTGACAAAAACATCACCAAGGGTGGAGAACCAATGTCAAGCTCTTTAACAGAAGTCTCATCAGAATCATCCTACTGTGATGTGAAGTAATGTCTGAGCTTTCAGTTCCCAGTATAAGACAGGATGTCTCTGCTTTGAGTTCAGACAGCAACATGAGTCCTGCATCCTGTTTCCTGACCCTTGCTCTAGAGGCTCTAGACTAGTCCTATAAGAGGAAACTTGGTAGGAAGGTCCATCCACGCAGTCCCAAAGGGTCTTAAGAGTGTGTGTTAACACAGTGTTTATCATAGAAAGCTTGAAGGAAAAGACTCCACCACTCAGTGAAATCCTTTCCTCAAATTCTCCTTTCCTGTACTGCTTGTAAAAGACTAAGAACTGGAAAAGCAGTTAGAAACTGCATTGATCTGAGGGCCATTGACTCGGTTGAAAACCAACACACATCTTGATACAAATCCAATCCTTCAAAAGCAAAGCCATTTTTCTCAAATGATGGCAAAGGGTGGCAGTACCAAGGATAAGAGAAACTGGTAGTGGAACTCAGAGGCAGTGTGTCTGTGTGAGAGCTAGGGTAGATCTTTGCCTCCTTAGCACCTTCTGCATCTACCCCAATTCTCTTGTAATCAGAAAAGTCTTCTTCAGTGCCAGGGGTTGGGCTCAAAACTTCTAGAATCTGGATTGACAGTGTAATATGACTATAGGACAAAAATGGGAGTTTGAAACAAAGATAACAAAGATCATTGTCAGTAATTTGTTGATTGGCTCTCAGCCCCAGGCAAATGCTCAGCCAACACCCAGGGAGATGGGGCCTCAGTTAACTGGCTTTCGGGTAAGAGACGTTTTATTAGCTAATGGAGACTTCTGCTCCGGAGGATGAGTTCAGGAATGATAGACAAGCTTCCTTCCTAAGTTATCTCTTCCTGAAAATACTCTATGGGCTAGTTTACTTTGGGCTTAATACCCTGTAATTACTGTCAGATGAAATAAGAGAAAGACCCAGTGTACTTCTGACTACTCGCATTCTCCTTACCTAAAGCACAAGTTGAAAGGAAGCAGGAAAGGAAAAACAAATCTAGGCAAGAAGGTCCCTGGCCTTTGGACCAGCAGTGAGGGCAAAACCTCTACTGTTAAAAGAAATACTATAGTGTTTGGGTTTGGAATCACCAAAGGACTCATTAACACCTATTTTGGCAGTTAGTCATTTTGTTATTTGCAGATAGATCTTAAACAGGACCATTAGGAATCTACAGTGTAGGGGTACCCCAAGTGTTGATAAAAGGGATTCCAGAACAAATAAAGATTCATACAGTAAATGCTAGAAGAAGTGTGGAGGGCTCCAGCGTTTGGGTTAAACAGCTGGAGGGATCTAAGCTTCACAGAAGAGAGCTTTTAAAGGAAAATTTTCTTCTGTTTTCTCTCAGGAGGTTGACTTGCTCCATGCTTCTCCTGCTAGTCCTCTTAGGGTGCCTCCAGAGACTTGTGTCTCCCAGGATTTGTATTTGGAGCATAGCCTAAGAGGTTTTAACATGGGAATCAAATTTTTGTTATCATATTCTTTGCTTCAACCTGCTTTGATTTTAAATCACTTGTGCAATTGCCAAGGTCATTTATGATCAGAGGAACTCTGCCCTGTGTTTTCCTTACTCATCTTTTGCTGTATTTGTTTGGTAAGTTGCTTACCAGGGAATAAGCGATGAACCAAGAAAGTGGAAATTTGGTTGGGAGAGACAATTGGATGTGACTCCTGGAATCTGCTGCTGGATCCCTGAAGCTTCAAAGCAGCTTTCAAACCGAAACTGACTTCCACAGGGAGATAAGGAGAGCGAGTCTTTCAAGGAATGCATAAAGGTGAAATTAATTACCAGTCCATGCTCCCATTACTAGGACTCATAGAGTAGAGCTGGCAGGGATTGATGAACCTGTTCTTTAGTGAGGAAACTAAGGGTTTCCTCAAACTAGGAAAGGAGAGTAATCATCTCCTCTAACTCCTAACTACCCACAAAACTAGACCAGAACCCATTGCAAGACTCCCAGTCAACAAGCATTTAACTCATTAAGAACTGTCATCATTTCAACCCAGACCTTTTCCAGAACTGGTGGCTCCATATCTGGTGCTCAGATTAACCCAGGCATTGCCTGGCTTTTTCTTTTTCTTTCTTTTTTCTTCTCAGGCACCATTTTGAAGATTTGCAGTCTATCACCTGTGTCAGAATGTGGTGGCGCACACCTTTAATCCCAGCACTTGGGAGGCAGAGGCAGGCGGATCTCTGTGAGTTCAAGGCTAGCCTTGTCTACACAGTGAGTTCCAGGACAGCTGGGGCTAGGCTACAGGGAGACCCTGTCTCAAAAAGACCAAAAAAGAAAAAAAAGAAAAAAAAAAGAAATGTAAACCCTTGGGACTGGAGAGATGGCTTAGTGCTTAAAAGCACTGGCTGCTCTTGCAAAGGACTCGTGTTTGATTCCCAGCACCCACATGGCAGCTAACAACTGTCTATAACCCCAGTTCCAGGGAATCTGATGCCTTCTTCTGACCTCTGAAGGCACTGCATGACACGGGTACACTTACATACATGCAGGCAATTCACTCATATAAATAAAATAAACATAAATAAATATTTAGAAATGTAAATTGCTATCCTCTTTCAACTTTCAGAATCAGAAATCTCAAGAGTGATCTGCATTTTAATAGGCTTCCCCAGAAAGATCTTATGTGTCTGCATGCTGACTTAATGTTTTGAGAACCAGGTGAGACTGTGTAATCAATTATTAATAAAGGAAAAAGTTTTATAAATAAATGGTACATATTTAGTAACTGAGAATCTAGGATACACTGATCTTTTTTTTCAAATTCTTTAGTTACTGAACAAGATGGAGTTTTCATTTGTATCTGAATTCAATTTCATGACATTTGTTTATTTCTGTGTTTATGTTCCTCTTTTTTAATAAAAAAGAAGAAATGTTGGCAAATTTTGTTTTCTTAGACCATGGGAATGGTAACAGAGTTAGTCTTTTTTTTTTTTTCCCCTAAAAATCATTTATTTTACTCTGCTGTGAATGATAGTTTATCTGGGTATAGAATTCCCGGCTGACAGCTGTCTTACTTCAGTGTGAGTCTTCTAGTTTCACTGCAGGTGAAAGATTGTCTTCTTTGCAGGTCATTGTCTTTCTGGTAGCTTTTAGGGTTTCTCTTTGTCTTCTATGCTCAACAGTTTGACTATAACATGCTTCTTCTTGTATGTTGATTATTATGTGTTCTCTTTGGTACTCAGTGTAAACTTTATTTTGGGAATTAATATCACATCATTCTAAAAAGTTCTCAGTGTCTTTGACTGTTAATTCATAGTGTTATTTTATTATTGAACTCCTATGAGACACATATTATGATTTTCCATTTTATTTCCTTGTCTCTTAACTGTTAGTACATGTTTGTTAGATTGCTTTCCTTAACTTTTTATGGCACAGTCTCAGTAAATTTCTTTTAAAAAATATTTTATTTATTAAAGTGTTTGAGCTTATTTCCTGCATGTAGGTAGGTGCACCCATGTCCTGCAATGCCCACTGAGGTCAGAAGATGGTGTCAGATTCCCCCAGAACTGGAGTTATGGACAATTGTTAGCCACCATGAGGATACCAGGAATTGAACTTGGGTCTTCTGCAAGTGCTCTTAACTGCTGAGCCATCTCCCTAGCCCCTCAGTAAATTCCTTAATGCCACCTTTTGATGAACTAATTCTCTCATATTCAAGACAGTATAAATCTTATCTATTTAATAAGATTATCTAATTCAAACATCTTTTTTCCCTCCCTTTTATCTTTCTCTGTCTGTCTCTTTTTCTGTTTCTGTCTTTCTCTGTCTCTTTCTCCCCCACCCCCAAATCTTTCTTTCTGATAGGTTGTCTCACTATGTAGTTGAGGCTGACATTGGACTTATGATCCTTCTGCCTCAGCCTCATAAGTGGAATAAAACAAGTTCCTGTTTACAGGAGCACTGTGCTTTTCACTACCAGGATTTCCAGTCAGTTCCTCTTTACAACGATTTGTTCTTGTTTCATTTTCACTTGCTCTACTTCACAATTTAGTGATCTCTTTTTGTGGATAGTCTTTTCTTCTTTGTTCTAACAGTTCCTATTTTAAATTTACTTTTGGATTCTGCTATTATTTTCATTTATCCCAAATCTTGATTTTACTGATTCCTTTTCTTGGTGTTGATTTTCTTCAAGGGTTTTAGCATTTAATTATGCAATATATATTTGGAGTGGTATCACATATCCTTTCTCTCTTCTTCTCCTGCCCATTTTGCTCCCTGCATACTCTGTTCTGCCCAGCAGTTTTTAAATGGCTCCTGTTTAGGCCTTCAGGCTCCAGGCCACAGCTTGGTTTTACAGTGAGACCTCTCGATGCCTATCTTGTGATGATACTAGACTATTCCAGATTTAGTCACTGAGTCGGTTGCCTGATTGGTCCAATTCCTGGTCATACCTGCTTGTTCCTACCTCTGTAGGTTCAATTTCATATAAATTTTAGTATCAAGTAGCAATTGTAACTCTTTGACGGCAGGAATTTCTCATTGTATTCATGTTCAAGCAACAAGCCTAGATTCAGGCTCCCTCTGTCTAGGCTACCTTTACCCCTATTTCCAGGGAGTAGTTAGTTACCTTGCAAATCTCTGCCTTCCTCCAGTGCCTACTAAGCTCACAGCTTAGTAACTTGCTGTGTTTTATTTCTGATCCGCTTCCAGTGTGTAGCTATTATTTCTTCTTTATATATGTGTATGCATATGGTTCACTTTTTAAAACTATCTTTTAAATTCACTCTTAAAATATTTTATGTATAATCATTGTGTACTTAGAGTACAGAGAATGACATCAAAGCATGAGTTTACAGTGCCACCATGATCCCCAAACTCTGGCTGTAGGGATGAGAGCAGCAACGGCTCCAGGATGCTGTCCTGAGACACCCCCTTCTATTGCTTC
The DNA here is from genome assembly GCF_000622305.1 of Nannospalax galili. Taxonomy (NCBI): domain Eukaryota; kingdom Metazoa; phylum Chordata; class Mammalia; order Rodentia; family Spalacidae; genus Nannospalax; species Nannospalax galili. The sequence goes on along the minus strand of NW_008335006.1, from coordinate 49,648 downwards.
TGCTAGATTCATTCTCTCTCGAGTTTCCAATGTAATGTGTTGTTCCTCTAAAATGGCTCTGTGCCTGACAAAACCCACTCAATATGGATTAATTCTTTCCTAAGTGACTTTATTAAGTCTATCAGTAATTCACTTAGTAAGCACTTTTGTAATAAATTTGCACTGTCCTCTGAAGAAATGGACTTGGAGAAGAGCCAGGCTAATTTAGGAGGGAACATGGCTTAAAAAACAAGTGAATCCTTCTCAAAAGTATGCATGGTGTCTGTAGAAATATATTATGTTCTAGCTTTCTAGAGATTAAACTAAAATGACATAAATAGGAGAAACTTCCTACAGGTTAAGACTCTCAATGGAGCTGTTGATGAATTTATTTGCTTCAGCTGTGGGAGAGAAACCATGGTATGAGGCTGAGTTACAGTGAGGAAGCAGGCATGAGACTGGGAATTTGGTTCTGCAATCCTCTTAGCAGTGCCGTATGTAAATCAAAAGCAGCACAAAGACAAATGGGTTAGGCAGGAAGAAAATAGGTACTTCAATGGATGCTTCCATTTCTATCATCAAACATGGTTTAGCTTGAGGACTGGAGAGATGGCTCAGTGGTTAAGAGCACTGGCTCCTCTTGTAGAGGACCTAGGTTTGGTTCCCAGCACCCACATGGTGGCTAACAACTATCTGTAACTCCAGTTCCAGGGGATCTGATGCCCTCTTCTGGCCTTCACAGGCATTGCATGCATGGGTACACTCACATACATGTAGGCAAAATATTCATACACAATTAAAAAAAATGGTTTAGCAGTCCAAAAATCATTTTCAGCAGGTGACTATTTCCAAGTGACTCCTTAGAAGTTTCTTTTCATTTACCCCATATTTGCACTTGGTGGCCAGGTTCATAAGGGAATATTCAACCCATAATTGTCAGAGAGGACAAATACACAATTTTAGTTTTATACAAGTGGTGTGATAAAGATATGAATATGAAGGGCCTAAACATTGCCTATGAAGGTCAAAGACTTGCCAGAGGAGGTTGCTATCACAGCTAAGCTCACATGGGGATGTGGGGATCCACCAGGAAGAATGGGGATGGTAGTGCTAGGTAAATAGGGGGGTAAGTACTTCAAATATAAAGAAAACTGGGGGTCATGACTCTTACTTTTCATATGACCTTTTCTGTACCCCTTCCTTATGCCACACTGATTTCTTTGGTGGGGGGATAGCTCTCCTTATATCTGCCTCTCCATTGTTGTATTGTTGACAGGAGGAACTATCCACTGCCCTTCCTTCTACTGTGGAGTTGAATGAGTTGCATTCAACCTGACTTCAGTAAAACCATTGCCAAGCTGCAGTCTGCCACTGAGGTGCTTTCCCTGGAACTTTGCTCTTGACCTAAGGCTAGATGGAAGATGTGAAGATATATCATTCCAATAGGAGCATATTTCCTGCATTGTTCCCGTGGCAACTTTTGCTGTAGACGTTCCTCTCAAACATGCATGGCTTCTGCCTCTTTCCAAGTCTCAAACACTAAATCCTTTCAGTACTTTCCATTTTACTTTGACTGACTAAATCATTTCATTTGGGAGAACAGCAAGAAGTTCAGCATGGGTGGATACAAGGCATGCAGGATGGTAGGAGGCAGTTGTTGAGGTTTAGAGAGAAGTATAGATAGAAAATGTCTTAGTCACTTTCAATCAAAATGCTTGACAGAAGAAACTTAGGGAGAAGAAGCTTATTTTGGCTCACAGTTTAGAGGGTCTGGTCCACCAGGGTGGTGAAGGCATGGCTGTGGGTAACTCCATCCATGGTGGTGGGAGCTGCTAGGAGGAGCTTGTTGCACAGCTTATGCCTTGGAAGATCAGCAATCAGAGACCTTAGGTCAGAAGTGAGTCCCATCCCAGTAGCCTAAGTCATCCAGGTAGGCCTTATGTATCCTAGATTCTTCAATCCCCACAAAATAGTTCCACCAGCTGGGGATCAAGTATTCCAATACATGATCCTGTGGGGTCCATTTCATATTAAAACCATAGCATTTGGTATGCAGAGGTATTCCAACTTTAGTCCCTAGGCTTGGGAAGCCTCTGATGGTTTTAAGCATGAGCAGAGTCATGTTGGTTTTATGGCAGTTTTGTGAGAACTATTTGGGAAAGGCTATGTGACAGACGACACTGTAAGCAGGGAGAATACTTGGAGATGACCGCAGTAATCCACTCTAGAAGTGATAATGACTTCACTTGTCACTGTTCTCTTTTCCCTGGTCACATCTCTTGCCACTCTAAGGTATTTTCAATGGCTCCCTGAAAGGTTCCTGTGATAGTAGAAAGAGTTGGACTCGAGCCCCCACAAGGGCATGGCTATCTTGGTGACAGAACTGGGCCTGAGAAGGAGAACTGAGAAGAAATTTCCTGTCAGAGCTTGACTAATGAACTGATTGGTGCCAAGATGGTTTGAGGTCCTAGACTGTGTGCCCAGCTTTGCCATGGAGATCACACCCTGAGATTTCCTTACACCCTGACAAAGTGCTTTCTTTCTGGCAACACTCAGATTTGCAGAGTCTTCTGATTCTCCTGACTCCACCTCTTGAGTGCTAGGATCACAGGTGTGTGACACCACGCCAGGTTTATGAGATGCTAAGGACCAAACTCGAGGCTAGGCAAGAACTCTACAAGCAGCACAGTGACACCCCCAGCCCACCCATGCCTCTGCTCTTCCTTCTTCCTCCCTTCCTTACCATTTCAGGAAGGTTATCACTCATCTATTGGTAGGAGTGAGAGGTGAGCTTATTTGGAAATCTAATGTAGCTATACGTACCTACTTTTGACCTAGAAAACACTCTGAAATTCATTAACAGTAAGGACTTGATAACTGGTAACTATGCTTGCTATTAAAATAAACATTTTAGGGGTTGAAGAGATGGCCCGGCAGTTAAAAGCACTGGCTGCTCTTGCAGAGGACCTAGACTCAATCTCTAGTATCCACATCACAGCTAACAACTATCTGTAACTCCAGTTCCAGGAGATTCAACGCCTCTTCTGACCTCTGTGGGCAGAGGTGCACTTTCATACAAGCAGTCAATACACTTGTACACATAAAAAATACAAACAATAAATAAAATTGGGAAAATTTAAATAACATTTCTGCTGTCGGAGTAGGGTTCTAGCTTTCTTTTTCTTTTCTCCTTTTCTGGCTTTCTCCAATTTTTCTGTCTTTCTGATCTCTGTATTGTTTCTCAGCCAACTAGTTGGCAAGAGCTTGAATAATTCCTAGCCCCTTTTGCTTGTTAGTAAACTCCTAGGACTTATTTTAAGAGAGATGCAATGGTGTGCATCTATATGAACAAAGCTAGGCAGATGGCAAGTTCTCTAAATGAATTCTGCTTTTAAAGAAAGTGATGTCTTTCCCAAAGGACAAATGGGAGGAAGGGATCTGGCCCACATACCTGAATATGGGCTGGGCCAGCATGGGGCTGTGCTGCCCTTATCTTGCAATCAGGAGAGTGTATGCTACTTTGATGTTCCTTTTTTGGTATGTGATTTATTTTTCTTTCTAATTTGTTCTGAGGATCTTGTAACATTCTTTGGAAGAGCCAGCATGTGTACACTGAACAAAAGAGGAAAAAGAAAGGTTTTCTGCATATTTAGGTTTGAAAACAAGACTCAGTGTATGATATATCCCAGGGCAGGATTTCTAACTTCAGGAGGTGTCAGACTCCTTTGAGACTTATAGGGCATCGATGGAGAATTTTTTTAGAAGAATAGACACATGTGCAAGTGTGTGTTCAGCCTGGGGATGTCAGAACGTCTGGAGAGGTCAGGTTGAGAATCCAGGAAGGGGAAGCTACAGGTGAAGGTCCTCGTGGGTTGGTGTCCTCAGCCCTTCCAACACGAACCAATTCCTTTGTGAACTCGTGCTGCTCTTGTTCCTTGGATTATTTTATCCTGTCAACATGATGCTGATGAGTAGTTTGTGTTTGTTAGCACAGGATCTTACTTAATCCTTCTACAACCTCAGGGGGTAACTGTGTTACCTTCTTGTTGTGGGTGAGAAACTTGAGGCTTAGAGTGGTTCAGCTATTTGTCCTAGTGCCCACAGTGACTGATCCAAATCCAGCCAGTACTCGCAATGCATCTGCTGAGTATCTCTGTAGTTTTTGGTGTTCTGTTGTGTCTAAGGGCAAGATTCCCTTAAGCATTTCAGTGATCTAGAATGCTGAGGTTGTCCTCCCTCCTTTACCTGGTATAGCCATGCATATTTATGTGGGTGCCATATTCTTAAGGGGATGAGTTCTTCTCTGAACTTTTTTCAACCCTTTTTCTTTTTCTTTTCTTTTTTTTTTTTTTTTCTCTTTTTGAGACAGGGTCTTCCTTGTAGTCCAAGCTGACCTGGAACTTGCTATGTAGACCAGGCTGGCCTGAAACTCACAGATATTCACCTGCCTCTGCCTCCCAAGTGCTAGGATTAAAGGTGCACACCACCAAGCCTGGCTTTTTCAACTCTTTTTCACTTTCTGGAGAAATCCATCCTAAAAGTAAGCACAGAGAGTTAAGTGGGCTTGTTACATGCAAAGAAATGAGCTTGTTCACTTGAGAGGATAACTGGTCTCTTGTTTTCATGCCATTAAATGAGTACCCACTGTATACCAGGGTCTGTGCTGTTACCTCGGCAGATCTGCCTCTTTGTGCTCACAAGTTAGTAGAAAAAGAGACAAACTGCTCAAGCAAATAAGTCAAGAGTGTACACATGGTCTGGGACGCCTGGAGTTTTCCTCCTAACTGAATGAGTGGGGTGAGTAGATCTTGAAGGAGGAAAAGCTTCTCTCTGTTGGTATTCAGTTCTTGTTAAGAAACAGGCACATGTGAACAGGAGGCCTGGGATTGAGCTTCCAGGCAACAACAGGCCATCAGTTCAGAATTCCAGCAGGGAGAGTCCTGTACAGCTGCACTGTGGACAACAGCCACATGTGGCTGTGCAGGACAGTGCACATCCACCAAATGAGATGGCCATTCACAACTTTGGGCCATGTTCCATTGTGAATCATTACAGTGGATAATGCAGAATGTTTGAAGTTCGAGTCAGGGGACTAGAGAGGTGGTTCAGCAGTTAAGAGTACTGTCTGCTCTTGCAGTGGACCCGACTTCAATACCCAACACCCACACTGGTGCGAACAACCATTCCTAACTTCAGCTCCAAGGGAATCCAACACCTTCTTCTAGCCCCTTGCGGCCATTACATGACATGGGTACACTTACATAGATGCAGGCAGTACACTCAGACACAAAATAAAAAATAAATAAAATATTTAAAAGTTGGAGGCAGAAGGGTGATAGTGAGAATATGTTATTATGCAGAAGCCTTTGTTCATGTTTTCAGGTGGGAGCCTCCCCTCCTCCCCCTTCCTTTTTCCTCTTGTAGAGCATCCTTCAAGGCTTTCAGAACTCCTCATGGCTTGCAAGGGAGGAACAAGTCTGTCCACACTGATCTTTCAAAATAAGCAGTTGTAAGACTTTGCGTCATGTCAAACACAAACACAAGGATTGTCTCAGTGAGTTAAGTACATCTGAAGAACCAATCCCCTGAGTTTAGCTCAACAAGTGAATACCTATTTCCCATGGAGAACAGGCTATTGTAAACAGAACATTTCCTTTTGTTTGCCATTGGTACATGTCCCCAGACACTATGTTCTTGATGGGACACAGATGCACAGAAGGCAGGGATGTCATCGTTTGTGTGAATGTTGCTTTCCAAGTTGACGTTTGTTTTTCTAGTGATGAAAACTAAGATGGTGCCAACTCCACTGTTAACATCTTTCTCTGAATCCTGGGTTCAGGATCCTGTGCTACTTAAACAGATACCTTGTGAAGTGAGAGTGAACGCTGTGGGAGCCGTTGGGTGCAGCTTTTCCTTCTCAGCCTGGCAGACACCAGGGCAAAGCTTTAAATGGGCAGACTGGAACTTTCTGAAATGCAAATGTGTAGGGTGCTTTGGGCAGAAGAAGGCTTGTAATTAATGATCTTCTGTGTCTTGCTCATAAAGGGTGTCAAGTCAATGAAAAACACATTGTCTTTTCTTTGTCAGTGACAGATACTCTTATCAGAAACAAGGTTCTTATTGTGCTGCCTTCCCTCTGATGAAGGAGCAAAGGCAATGCTGGTCCTGGAGCTGATGTGGAAGCATGGGGACCAGGAGAGGCTGATGGCAGCTTCTCTTTTAAGACCTAAAAACACTATCATCTTTATTGGAACCCTTGTGAAGAGCAGTTTCACTTAACATTGCAGCTTGAGGTTCAGGATAAAGATGAAAATGTCAGTTTCTCACTGTGGCCTGTGGTTTTTTGACTTACTTTTTTTAAATCTTAAATTTAGTATTTTCCCTGAGTTCAAGAAACAATTCATAAACATTAAATAATTCAGAGACTCTAAAAGAAATTTTGCCTCACTAAGATAAGGGCTGACAAGTAAAATGCCCTGTTAACTTTGTATGCAGTGGAGGAGGGGCATGTTTTCAAAGCACCTCTGGAGCAGCTACAACTGAGGAGAGTTTTTACCTGACAGCACGCCGAAGGCCAGTGAAAGGACGGCTAAGAGAAGGTTGTAATTTTGATATCACTGAGAGATGGCTCAGTGTCTAAGAGCACTTACTGCTCTTCCAGTGGATCCAGGGTCAGTTCCCAGCACCCACCAGTCTTTAATTCCAGTTCCAGGGGATCCGATGCCCTCCCTTTCTGGCCTCCACACGCACCAGACATACACGATGCACTTGCATACATGTAGGGAAAACAGTCATACACATAAAATAAAAAATAAAATCTTAAAAACTTGCTGTTAATGGCCCTTCTGGATTAAAAATAATTTTAGAAAGTTTCTTTTACTGAAGATATAGGAACACTGAAGCTTTCTGAAATTAGTGTATAGACATAATTATAAGAGCTTTTTTTTTTTTTGGTCTTTTTGAGACAGGGTCTCCCTGTAGCCCCAGCTGTTCTGGATTCACCGTGGAGACCAGGCTGGCCTCCAACTCACAGAGATCTGCCTGCCTCTGCCTCCCAAGTGCTGGGATTAAAGCCGTGTACCACCACGCCTGGCAATTATAAGAGCTTTTTGATGTGTTATGTGGCCTGCCAATTTCATTTATAATTAGACATTTCCTGCTTGTGTGACTTGACTAAGCCACATTCACTTGTCCATGCCCCTGCATCTGCAGCAGTCAAATGGAGGTACTGGTAATGGCTCCCTCATAAACTTGGAAGGCTTAAGTGACTTAGAGGCTACAGAACGTATGGAACATCAGAAGGGCATAGCGAGTGCTGTCAGCTCCTGTTCCCGTCCTCTTCCTTTTTCCTCACTTCCAGGCAATTCTTGCACCAAGAGAGCACAACAACCTGCCAAGTGCAAATGCGCTTAGAATTTTCCAAAGGAGGAAAATTCCTCTAAAAGCTGAATAACCTAGGGAAGCTGGGAAAGAGCTCACTGTACCATTTCTCTTAGAAAGGAAGTAGATGTCAAAGAACTCAGCAAGGCACCTCCCTTCAAGCCTGCCTTTCTTCAGGCCTCTGCCACTGTCAGGAGTCTGAGGACCAGGGCTCATTTTTCCTGCTTCTGCTGAGGACACTAGGCTAGCACAGGAGGCTGGGGGTGGAGGAGGAGCCCTGGGTAGAGGCATAAGGTCTAGATCTGCACACCATTCTCTCTAATTGGGTAAGAGAGAGGAAAGGGATCTTTCGCATCTTTTGTAGGCTGGGATTTCAACTCCCCTGAAAACTTGGAACTGCTTGTATAGCTAAATATCTTCTGACTGGAAACTTCCTTAGGGTTCTTTCAGGCTAACTCAGCACTTGACATTTGAGTGGTTGGCATTTTTCTGCAGCATTAGTGCCCATATGTAGGGCAGGAGCCTCCTCTGTCCTGAAACTGTACTGCCATTGGCCCCCTGGGATCTGGGGTGACTGGGTCACATTCCTCTCCTCTCTCCATACCTTGACATCTCAGGACTTTCCCCTATGAGCAAATGGAGGCATGCCTGGATATAGGAGCCATGCCTGCTGCCTGGCTATAGTGACTGAGGTTGCAAAGCCCAAGTGATGGTGAGGTGGTCTGCTGGTGATAGAGCCTGCCTTCTGCTTGTTGGAGCAGTTACAGCCACGGAAGGTGGTGCTGACAGAGCTGATCTAATCTAATCTTAGATTAGCATGCTAATGGATTAACAATACAGTTACAGACTAGACTAGAACAGAAGCACTTCCTAGAGCCCCACTGCCTTCAACCTTTCTGATTTGCCAAGGAGCCTGCAAACAAGAGAGCTTGTGAGAACTACATGGGGTGCAGGGCGGCCGCTTAGAAAGTGGCAGAAGCTGAATGTGTTATTATCATGTCCACCTCACAAGGAAGCTCTTCACTGCACTCAGTCCTTCTGGTGTCCCAAGAAGAAGCCACTGGCCATGCTAAAGGGGGGTGGGCAGTGGAGAAGAGAAAGGGGGATCTGGGGTGTCTGGAGCTGGTTTAGGTAAGGGAAGATGGAGATCTATTCAGGCTTCTGTCTTCACAATGGAGTGATAACTGCCCGCCATTAGGTCTGGAGAGTCTTTTCAGGGAGTCCTGGAGCTGGCCTTGTCTTAGAAGTCAGGTAAATTGAGTTGGGCTTGCCCATGAAGGCTTCTTGCTCTTCTGTTTTTTCATCTTCCGGCCCTGGTTCATGGTGGGCTCATCACCTGCCCAGTGGTCACCTGCCTGCTCGACACCTGCTGGCTCCTCACCTGCCGGCTCCTCACCTGACGCTAAATCCAGATCATAGTGTGAGGTGGTAAGTGCCCTAAAAGCTATTTGTTTACACTTCTTTTTACAGAGAAGGAATGGAGGTCCAGAGATGGGAAGAGAGCAAGGTCACATAGCAAGGCAGGACTGGAACTCACATCTTTGTCGTCTGGTTCAGAGATGGAAAGAAGGAGGAAGCAGACTCAACCTGATCTGTAACCTCCCTGAGTGCAGCACTGTGTTCTAGCACTTTACCTCAGCTATTTCATTTCACTGTGGGGGGAGGAATTACAGCCCCACTTTAGAGGTGAGGGGTGGACAGTTTGGAGAGGTTAACTAATATGTGTTGATAAATTGCAAACTTAATCAGACAGATTCCAAGCCAAATCTTTTGGGCCTGCATACGCGTGGTTTTGTCCTATTTGTCATGAAACACAAATGTCCAGTAGCTCCATCACTCGTGAATGGCAAATCAAATCTCTGTGGAGACTTTCCCTCACTCTGTTCTCCTCAAAATATGGCTGACCTACGCTCTGCTTTTGTCCCTATCCTTGGAAGGACATGAGCTTTAACCAAATTATTTGACTTACATGTGATTAAAGTGAAAACTTTGCCTTTGTCCCTCTCGGGTATCTCATTCAGGGGTGGGGTGAGGGGGGTGCCTAGCCCCAGGAGGTATTTTTGGCTGTTTAATGACTATACAGTAATTGATGTCCTAGGACTAAGATGCCAAACATCATTTGTAGCTAAAATTCCTTCTGGGAGGCATAAAATACATACAGTCCGTCCTCCCTTGGTCCCAATGACAAACTGAGGTATGATTTCACCAAACTACTGTCTGGGAAACAGTGAGTTTATTGGGCTTACTTACAGAGCAAAGGGTATGGGTACTTCCCCCCTAAGACTACACTGGAAAGTCTTCATCCAAGTGTCTGTGATGGCTTTGCTACCACTGCACAAAATGGTGAGAGAGAGACTCCCCTAGGCTTCCTCAGCTTATATATCCTCAGCCTTCCCCCAAATGCAAGTAGGCCAACTGGATGGTTGGGAGGCTCCTGTGACTCTCCCTGCCCCTCCTTCCTTGTGAAGTGTGACAGTCAACAAGCTTAGCTATGATAATCCTAGGCAAGTGGGTGCAACCAAGCTTGGGAAGAAGGCGGCTGTCTGCTGGAGGACAGTCCTATGCAACATCATTTAATATCACAGTCTTACACAATGAAGCAACGCACTACTCAGAAAACCCAGTCACATTGTCTTTGTAAAACACCGTGCTCATATAAAATGAACCTACCTTCCCAAAGGCTTTTGTAATTTTCGTGGCAGAAATTTTGGCTACAACCAGACCCCGAGAGAACGGTGTTTGTCTGGAGAACCTTGCTTCATTAGTATACAACAGGAAATGACAGCATAGTCCACATGGAACTCTGGCCCTACATAAATATATCCTGTGTACTGTGACCACTTTCTAAAAGCTTCATTTTCCTTAGTTGCAGAATGGGAATAATTATAGTACTTACCTTACAGGAATGTTGCATTATTTAAATGAATCAATGTATGTACCATACTTGCAACAGTTTCTGACACAATTAATTCGATAGATGTTATGTTTGTTCCGAACTATCCTGCAATGCTTTATTTAGAAGCATCAAAACTCATAAAATGTTCCACTATGTGGGCAGGGGAGATAGTTTAGTTGGTAAAGTGCTCACCTTGAAAGCATGAGGTCCTGAGTTCCATCCCCAGAGTCCATGTAAAAAACACCCAGGTGTGGTGGTACACAATTGTAACCCTCATGCTGGGGAAACAGAGAGAGGCAGATGATCCCCAGGCATCACTGGCCAGCCAGCCAAGCCTAATGGATGAGTTCCAGGCCAGTAAGAGACCTTGTCTGGAAAATAAGGTGGATGGTGTTCCTGAGGAACAACACCTGAGGTTTTCCTCTTGCCTCCATAAAAACACATAACACATGTGCATGCACACCTGCATACACGTGCACCTCCACACACATCATCATGCATACACACATGAACTTGCACACACAAATGTTCAACTATGTATTAAAACTTTGAAGCTGTCAGTGGCTCTATTGTTCACCCATTTGAAGTAAAAATAAATGTTTTGAGATTCTTAAAATTTCCTTCCTTCCTTCCTTCCTTCCTTCCTTCCTTCCTCTCCCTTTCTTTCTTTTATTTATTTATTTATTTATTTACTTTTTATGGCGCTTTTGGCCACTCTAACATTCCCCCCTCTGGAGGTGACCCTAAAATCTTTTAAAGATTAGATAAATCTCCCAAATACTTTCGACTTTGGAACAGAGTATGTTCCTAAGAGGCCCAAGGACATTTTGACTTTTAACCAAGAAACTGTCTACTTTTTTGGGGGGTCTTTTTACCCTACTGCCTAGCCAATTTCTACCTCCTGCTCTTATCCCACCATCCTCTGAAGAGTTTACCCAGCTTGTGGTTAGGCAATCGCGACACAGACTGCTCTGGCTTCTTCCATGCTGAACAGGGACGCAGGGTGAGGCAACTGGAGTACCCCTTCAGTGGGTCTATCTAAAGGACTCCCAAATTGCATAACTCTTATCTGTAGGGGGAAAAGAAAGTCCTTGACTGGTGAATAGGAGATGTGAAGGAGAAGTAAAGGCAAGAGTAATTAGCATTACAAGTTCTAGACAGGGAACTAGAAAAAAGTCAGAACAAGGCAAATTTCAAATGTTCATATGAGAGTCCATTGGAATTTCTTAACAAAGCTGTCAAAAGCATCCCTCTAGTGGGTTCCTCCTCATTTTTCTTTTGTCTGCCAAGGCTGGACTCGAGAGTGGTTATTTGCTTTCAGGTGTTTTGGTAGCTGTTGGAGCGGTTAGAATCAGTATCAGTTCCCTCTCAAAGGCTTCTAGATAGCGGGGAGAAAACAATTTATCCATCATTTTAGAACAGTAGCTGGTTGCCTCCTTTAGCTACAGGTGGGCGCTACAGTATTGCAGACCAAGATTTGAAATATTTTCTTTTCTTTCTTTCTTTCTTTCTTTTTTTTTTTTTTTTGGTCTTTTTGAGACAGGGTCTCCCTATAGCCCCAGCTGTCCTGGAACTCACTATGTAGACCGGGCTGGACTTGAACTCACAGAGATTCACTTGCCTTTGCCTCCCCAGTGCTGGGATTAAAGGCGTGCGCCACCACGCCTGGCTTTCTTTATTATTTTTATGTGTATGAGCATGTTGCCTGCATGTGTATAAGTGCACCTGTGCCATGCAATGCCCATGGAGGTCAGAAGAGGGGGTCAGATTCCCTGGAACTGGAGTTATGGACAGTTGTTAGCTGCCATGTGGGTGCTGGGAATCAAACCTGGGTCCCCTGCAAGAGCAGCCACTGCTTTTAACCACTGAGCCATCTTTCCAGCCCCGAGATTCTTAAATGTTCCTCCAGCTGTGAGTCACACCCCTGGGGCAGGGTTATCTGTTTAGCTCCTATTGTATGGGACCTTAGGTGAGCACTAGAATTCCTGGGGGATCTGTGTTCACCTTTTGTTCTATAGTTAAGATTTAGGGGACTGGAAAGATGGCTCAGCGGTTAGGAGCGCTGACTGCTCTTGCAGAGGACCTGGGTTCAAATCACAGTACCCACAAGGCAGCTAACAACTGTCAGTAATGATCCAGTTCCAGGAAATCCAATGCCCTCTTGGGTCTTCTGAGGGCATTGCATGACACAGGTATACTTACATACATGCAGACGATACAGTTATGTACATTAAAATTTAAAAAAAAAAATTTTAATTAAAAAAAAAGAGTCACAAGTCGCCAGGAAATTTTGGGATGATTTCATATTGACCCTTCAATAATTGGTAATTGATTTTTTTTTTTTTGGCAGTGCTGGGATTGAACACAGAGCCTAATGCACTCTAGGCAAGTGCTCTACCATTGAGTTCTACCCCCAGCCCAGCTCCTTCACTTGTTGATAACTTGAGGGTGGTCCTTACAATCCCTCAGCTGGACAGCTGGGCTTAGCAATGGGTGGCTGTGCTTCAAAGAGCCAGGTCATTTTAAAGGAATGTGAGAAGTTCATCTTTGGAGACAGAGATTAAACAGTGGGAAAGTAGATAAGTGATGTACTTTCCCACAAGGAATGGCTATCTACAAGTTAACATTCCACTAGCTCCAGCAGAGAAGCTAATGACAGGGCTACACCATGGAGCTTTACTTAGAAGAGTCAGTGGCAAGTGGCAGAAATGAATTTATTATCACTGCACACACAGAGCCTCCCTACATACCAGGATTTTTTTTTTTTACTTTTAAACAATTGCTTGTCATTCTTGGTTGTAAGCATGACGGCCAGTGTAGCCCACACTGTGTGAAAATAAGTCCATACTAAATGCCACTCCAACTGTATTTTTCACCATCATTCAATCCATTGAAGGCCTGTTGCATGCTGGAGGCTGTACTAAAACCCATGGAAGGTACAAAGAAGCACAAGTGATTCCCAGCCTTCCAAGGTTTACAGTCTATTTGCCTTTTGTTTATTCTCTTATTTCTAGGCACACAGACACACACAGACGCACAGACGCACACACACACACACACACACACACACACACACACACACACAGAGCACACAGAGTATTTCTCAAAGGGCAGATCTCAGAGTCACAAGTTGGTAACAAAAGATTTTCAGCATCCTAAACCTAGGAGACGTAGAAGTCTGCATTTAAGGTAACTCATATACTGAGATTTGAGGAACATTTGTCCATAGGCCATGAACCTGGGTATGGAAGCTTCATTTCTGTGTCTAACCAGCATAGTCATCTTTTCTAGAGGAGTTTCAGGGAATATTTGAAGGCATGAGCAGCCTGAAATCATCTCCATGAGAAAGCTGTGGCAAGTCTATAAAGTAAAAGAGTCAAGATGGGTGGTAAGAGACCTCTGTGGCAACCAGAGGAATGAGATAATATGACCCCAGTGTTTATGAAGTGCCGTGTTGAGTTACTGATGTGCCTATAGTTAGGGCTTAGTCCTAATGCTTCTTAGTATGTGGTCAGGCCAGAAATCCAGGGATTTGCTTCTCCATAAATATTTATCAGTTGATGTTTGGGGAACTAAAACAAACCAGGGAGTAGGTGTGATTTACACAGGTGCCTGTCTTTGTGGGGGTGGTAGACTGGACATCTATTGGATAGAATAGGTAGTGACCCCTGGTTGGTCCTGCTTGTTCCTACCGGGGATGCTGAAGACTTACCTGGGGGAAGAAGCTTAAACCACGGAAGGAGAGTTTATAGAGGGAGAGTGGGTAGAGAGAGGTTGACTGAGTTGGGAATAAGAAACAGTTCAGGGAAGCTCAATGGCATTTCCAATCCCCGGCAACCTCTCTCTGGGGGTTTTTGTGATAGAGTCCAGGGTATATTTCCAAGCTTGGAGTCAAGAGGCTGAATAGAAGCCATAGTCTAGCTGTGGGCCTGCAGTCTATTAGGAAGACCTTTGATTTCTGTGACCAAAGAAGTTCAGAGAGAGCTCAGGTTGAGCCTGGAGTGGAAGTACATGAACAGGATCACCTGGATGAGGGTGGGACAGGGTGGAATAGAAATACATGGAAGGAAGTGGATTCATCCTGAAAGCTGGGTTCAATAAATTGAATTGCAGAAGCCAGTGTATTTAGCTTGGCTAATGACTTTGAACTGGGAGCTGCTTTCCCACTATATCAAAAAAACAAAACAAAACAAAATGACAACGTTAGTAACAAAGAGTGTGTGTTACATGGCTAGTAATGGAATGGAGAATTTAAGTCCTAGAATGGCTAAGTGTTAAACTAGGCTGGAAGTCTTTGGGCAGTCCTTTTGTCATTTTTTCTAGGGAGTCATGGGTAATCAAGAAGTCAGTGGACTTAAGACCCATGGTCTGTGTCTGGGATTTGGCCTTTGAGATGCCTTTATTGCAGATGAGGGGCAGATTTCCATGGAGGCATTTAGCCTGCAGTGAACAGACCTGTTTTTACAGTTCTTGGGATTATGGTAAATGCTGCGCTCCATGGCTTGATAGTGAGAGAAACTTATTTTGCTATTTTCCTGACCCTTGTTTTGACGTTTTAGCTAGGGTGCACCAAGCTGGTTTTGTTCAGCAATTCCTCCAGGCTTTTCATTTTGTTACTGTTGCAGATAATTGAAGGTAGAAAGCATGTTCTCCAAATACATTGTAACTCTTGATTTGCCTGTTGGACACTTAGTAGCTTTTATCTTCTCATTGGTCCTGGGTTCCTTTTGGGTTCCCAGCAAGTGGTGAAGGGATGCAGATTCCATCATGTGAGGGTTTCCGATTTGCGTGGTGAGTAAACAAGCTTAAGAAAAGTTAGCAGAGCAGCGCCAGAGCGAGGCTGCTTTGAAACAGGCTATGGCAGACAGTCCCACAAGGGTAGCATCCCTTGTGGGAAGCTCTCCAATCCCGGTAACATTTCTGTTTGTGGTCCGCGGCGTGGTACCCCATGGGAAGGGCTACTGTGTTGGAGAGTTTATTTTCTCTCAGCACACAGAGTGGAAAATGAGAAGTAACAGACCTAATTTATTTTTCAGCATGCACAACATATCAGCACATACCCAATTAAGTAAGGGCATCTTTCAAAGTAGCCTCGAAGTGTGTTAAAAGTCCCCTTGAGTTGACTAGGGATGCAACTCACTGGTAGAGAGTATTTCCTTAGCATGCATGAGGCATTTTTTAAAAGCCCTCTTGCCCCTCTGTCATCTTCTCTAGATGTATTCGATATATTCAGTGCTGATAAATCTTTATACTTTGAAGATGAATTGATTTTCATAGACTACCAAAAGTCTTTAGGAGTCAAGGTCAGTGAAGAAAGTGGTTGATCAAACAATGTTTGATGATAATATTCTGATATTCGTTTCTTTTTAAAAAAATTTAATTTATTATTTTTATTTTATGTGTATGTGTGTATTGCCTGCATGTAGGTAAGTGCACCCATGTCATGTAATGTCCGCGGGTCAGAAGAGGCTGTTAGATCCCCGGGGACTAGAGTTACGGACACTTGTTAGCTGCCATGTGGGTGCTGGGATGCCAACCTGGGTCTTCTGCAAGAACAACCAGTGTTCTTAGCGGCTGAGCCATCTCTCCAGCCCTGATATTCGTTTCTTAATTTAAAAATGGCCTTAGGCTGAAGAGATGGCTCCATAGTTAAGAACATGTACTGTCACTGCAGAAGATCCAAATTTGGTTCCCAGCACCCACATTGGGTGGCTCATAACAACCGGTAACTCCATCTCCAGGGGATCTGATGTCTCTGGCCTTCATGAAAACCTGCACTTACATGTACATACCCACACACATACACATGACTAAAAACAAAATAAATCTAGGCTGGGCATGGCAGTGCATACCTTTAATCCCAGCACTGGGGAGGCAGAGGCAGGCATCTGTGGTGAGTTTGAGGCCAGTTTGGTCTACATAGTAAGTTCCAGGCCAGTCAAAGCTACATAGCGAGATCTTGTCTTAACACCCCCTCCCAATAATAAATCTTATAAAATGTCCCTAAAAGCCACTGTAATAAGGATCTAAAATAGGTTCAAGAAATGATGAACAAATTGGAGTCATCCTCCAAGGCAAATTTGCTCAGGATAATATACAATGTCTGATGGATTAAGTAACTGTCACATCTTTATTTCTCTCATATATATATATATATACATAATTTTATACCTATTGTCACTTACCAACTCATATTGAATTCATAGTGTATGCTGAGAAGTGTTTGTCTAAACAAAGCTCTTTCGTTATGATAGCTCTTAAATTTATTTATTTTTCATTTATTTATTTATATGTGTACATGTGTGTTATGGCACACATATGGAGGTCAGAGGACAACCTGTGGGAGTCAGTTCTCTCTTTCTACCATGTGAGCCCTGAAGATCTAACTCAGGCCATCAGACTTGAAGGCAAGTGCCTTAACCTGCTGAGCCATCTTACTGGCCCCTGTAATAACGTTTGTTATATACACAAAGGATGATCAAAAAGATTAGCTTTGAGCAAACAAAAATGCATTATGATTTTATCAGAATTAATGCTTTTGTTTGCACAAGTCTGATGAACTGATAGCTCCTCCTTATGGTAAGCAAGTTCTTTAGAATGGTTTAACATGCTCACAGTCTACATTAGTTGGAACAATGACTATCAGTGATGAATCTGAGAAGGCCTCTATCTGAATTGGTATTAGTCTAAGCTTCACATAAATAATTATTTCTGTAGTTAGTGGACCTTTTAGTTGCTTACGCATTTAAGTGCTTAAAAAAGATTGCCCTTGTTCACTTCAGGAACATTCTAATTTTTTTCCTTGGCATTTGAAAATTTCAAGCTAAAGATGCCTGCCTTTGCTCAGGTTACATGTTCTTTAACTCAGGGAGCTCAGAAAAGTCCAAAAGATAAAATATGAATACATCTATCCATGTCATCACATGGAGAGGCTAAGTTAAGTTGTTGGGCTATTTGATGAAAAGACAGCTCAGTTCTCACTAAACTGCAAGTGGGTTTGGCGGGTCTTTACTGGGAAGCCGCTAAAGAATCCTTATTTTTGAGCTGTACACCTTGAAAATTGCATAGCCATTTCTTCAATTTGCAAACCAAGTGTGCTTTTAAAATTTTAAGAATTTGGAAGTTCTAAAACCCCTTTCAATCTCTGCCTTTTTTGAGAGACCAATCCATAATATAAATATGAATCTAATTGATTAACCTGTAGTAACTAAGGGCTACTGTTATTCTGGGAAAATTGTTCAAAAGGAAGTAAACACAGGGAAAGTGCCAAGATACCAGTTTTTACTTCAGGCATGCAAAAAAAGCTAAAAAGTCCATTATAACAGGTAGAAACAATACCAACTTTTTTGTATTATCTTGAAACATCAAATGGATTTATAATAAATAAAATGGGGTGGGAGGTCACTGGAGAGATGGTTGAGTGGTTAAGAACACTTGCTGTTCTTCCAGAGGACCCAGGCCTTGATTCCTAGCACCATATGGAAGCTAACAACTGTCCATAATTCCAGTTCCAGGAGATCCAACACCGTCTTCTAGCCTCAGTGGACACTGCATGTGTGGTGTACTTACATACATGTAGACGAACACTCATACACATAAAATAAAAAAAAAAAAGAATGGAAAGTATTATTGGGCAGGTTGGCATTCAATAATTCTAAATAAAAGTATCACCAAATAATATTGTCTAAAATTTTTGCTACAAATTTTATAAAGCATGTGCATTGTTAAATTTCTTTATTTGAAATATTTTATCTTTCTGTTTAATTATATGTGCGTGTGTGTGTGTGTGTGTGTGTGTATGTATGTAGGTGTGTGTATGTTTGTGCATATGAATGCCATGTCTGTGGAATCCAGAAGAGAGTGTCAGATCCCCTAGCACTGGAGTCATAGGAAGTTGTGAGCCTCTCAATGTGGGTGCTGGGAATTGAACTTGGGTCCTCTGAGGAGTAGCATGAGCTCTTAACCACTGAGTTACCTTTCCAGTTTCATTAAAATTTTTTCTTCGAAACATAAATTTTTTAGGGCTCCTATGTTTCTTCAAGGTCTCAGTTTACTTCATCATATCCTTTAAACTTAAGATAGGTTTTGTAAGTAAATACTCTCAACCCAAATTCTTAGAAGTAGTTCATCTATATTTGACACACAATATCAAAGAAAGTTTTGAAAAAATTTATTTGTGATAATTGTGTTATCTTAGCATGTTTGTCCACTGTATATATTATCTTCCAATTATTATCCACAGACCTCTATATTCTTACGTACTTATAATCTTTGTATGCACTACTTTATAATCTATGTCTTCATGGGTTATCTCTACCAGGTGTTGCTTTTTTATTGATATTATTCAAATAGTTCAAGAAAAACTGGACATTTTAAATCCATAAGGTAGATATATTAAGTGTACACTTAAACATTCTGAGAGAGAGAGAGAAAGAAAGAGACAGAAAAAGAGAGAAAGTACATGTATGTGCACATGCCATGGCATGCATGCAGAGGTCAGAGGATAATTTGGGGGGCTGGTTCTCTCCTTTTATGATCTGGGTTCTGGGGGCATCAAACTCAGGTCATCAGGTCATCTCACCAGTTCTTCTAAGTGTACATTATTGTGCATAACTAGCTTACCTATTCAGCAGGGACAAAACTTATTGGATATGTTAGATATGAAGGAAATGAGGAAGCAAACAGCTACATGAGGCAGGTAGAATTCATAAGAAATACTAAATATAGGTGGTAAGTGAATAAAAGACATGTTAAAATTAAAATATAATAAATAATGGAGGTAAACAAGGTGATTACTTTTAGATAAAAATGGAATGGGTGCTGAAGAGATGGCTCAGTGGCTAAGAGCCATGCTGCTCTTGCAGAGGTCCCACTTGGATTCCCAGGAACTATGTCAGGTGGCTCACAACCACATGTAACTCCAGCTCCAGGGGTTCAACACCCTCTTCTTGGATGCCACAGGCACCTGCACTCACACATGCACATACCTCTCCAATACACATAATTTTAAAAAATCTTTAAAAAAGATGGAATGGAAAGAGAAAGACGTGATCAGATTGGACTGACAGTGCCCACTTACTCATTTGAGTGTTGTGGTCCTTCACGGATCCATAAGTGCTCAGTGCAAGAAACTCAGGGGTCTTCAACAAACTGTTTGGCAAGTTATAGCCATTGTTAAGTGATCTCATCCTGTGGTGGAGGAAGAGTACATCTTTGGCTCCAGGCACTCCCTATTGGGCCCTCAGTTTGAGTACTTAGGGTCCTTATAACCTTACTACTGGCAGAGAAAGTGCATGAGACAGAAGAGAGACAGGACATATGAACATTGTGCAAGCAAGCATTCAGGTAGAATGGCCCTTTCTCCTCATGCCCTAAGTTAACCTACCTCACTGAGTTCCCCTTACACCTTATCAGGTGTTCTAAATGAATCGAATGCACTGTTCAATGAAAGCATGTTAATTTGGTCTGCAAGTATTTCTGCCTATGACGCTGGAATAGCTTGCCTGGAACTGTACTTGGAGGTCATCGTAGGACAAGATCCTGAAGGTTTTCAAAGTCACTTACTTTTCAGCAGAAACACACTACATGGCTACTTCTGTGTAGCCGGCGGTGGAAGACTTTGTGTGGGCCTGAAGACAGAAGCTGATTTAGCAGCAAGATAGGGTCTTGAGTCAGCACATTGTCTACAGGTGCTTAAGTAAATATTTGTTGAATAAATGAATGTGTGCCAGGAGTTGGAGCTAGCAAAGGAGCTAAGCAACTTGAAGGGTGGAGAAAGAGGAAGTTATTGGGGTTTAAAATTGGATTTACAGTGTGTAAGTTAACCAAGTAACATGAGCCTATTCCTGGAACTCATCTATAAGTCATTGGCCAAAGACCCCTGGCTCTGCAAGCCAAAAAGAACTACCCAAATGTTTGTTCTTTTGCAAGTGGAGAGAGCCCAAGAAAAGGGGAGGGGGGAGGACTTGGAGGAGGGGGAAAGCGGTGTGTTCTAGAAGCTGTGTCTTTAAAACACCAAATGCCTTCACTAAGAGTTTAGGTTTACTTTAACAGAAACGTATTTCAGAATAGATAGTGTGAGCTCTGTATAGTACCCAGTCCCCTTCAAGCATTGGAATCAAACCAGGACCTTGTGCATGTTAAGCATGTGCTTTACCACTCAGACCCCCCCCACCCCCATCAGTCCAGTTTGTTGGTTTAATCAAATCCTAAGACACATAAAACAGTTGACTCCCAATCAGGGATTGAGGCTCCAGAAGTAAGAGCTAAAATTTCAAAGGTCCTAAGTGGAGTTTATATGCAGAGGTATTACCACAGTCCTAGTTCAGTTAGTTCCATACGGGTTTGCCCTAGATTTACTTCTTAATGATTATAAGCCGTATTTAGAAATATCTTTTATGGACTGGAGAGGTGGCTCAGCGGTTAAGAACACAGGTTGTTCTCGCAGAAGATCTGGGCTTGAATTCCAGCATCCACGTGGTAGCTAACAACTGTCCGTAACTCCAGTTCCAGGGGATCCGACAGCTTCTTCTGTCCTTTGTGGGCATTGCAGGACATCGGTGCACTTACCTACATACAGGCAATACATTCATACACATAAAATAAAAATAATAAATAAAATATTGAAAAATATCTTTCATTGGGGGGGAAATGATTGACATTCTATTTACGTACATTGGGAGAAAATATACACTTGCATAAACAAGACTTAAGGCTCTGGTTGAGCCCAAAAGACTGATGCATTTGGAGTGACAGACTTGGCAAAGAGATTCAGTCCAGTCCAGTGCCCTACTTGATGCAGAAGCCTGTCACCTAATCCAAATAGAACACTAGTTGAATCTTGCCACTAGAACCTGGCAACATATGGTTCTGGTGAACCTTTCATGAAAGGTATTTGTTGGCATGCCTACAGGACAGAAGCAGGATTTCATCTGACTGAAAGAATAGGGCACAAAACTGTTTCAGGCCTGTTGAAGACAATTGTCTCTTGACACATTAACCCCAGGAATGAAGTGCTGGGGAGGGTTCCTGCTGTTTTCACCATCTCAAATCATTCTGGGAACTAATGCTCAGCAAACAACTTGAGATTTGCATAAAGCTACAGGATCTCAATTTCTGGGTCTGTGAGGTCTGTGGTTCCTGAATAAACCCAGCTGACATCTTCCAGCAATAGTGGGTTCTGACTTTGTATTTCCCCCCTGCACAACCCGAGAAGCCCCTCTCCAAAACAGCCAAAAGGTGGGAATATAGTCAGCTTTCCTCACCTGAGGCAGCTGCAGGACTAACAGCAGGTCTTAAGCAAAGTCATCTCTGTTCTGAGGGCTGTATCGTGGAGAAAGAAAACCATGCCCTAAGGAGCAGGCTTCCAGGCTTTCTGTGCCAAATATTCTGGCATATTCTGTTTGGTGGAGTCAAACACAAAGTTAGGATCCCATCCTTGTCCCTGAAGAAGAGTGGGATCACAACTCTGAAAAGGTAAATACAGTATGCAGGGAGTGAACAGAAGGGGAAAGGGAAGGGGCAGGGAGGCAGGCGAGGAGGCTTTGCAGAAACTAAGAAGCAAAACCAAACCCTTTCTTGTCTAATCTTACCAATTCTTGTGTCCCTACCAAAGCCACACGTGGGGCTATAGATACCATTCAAGATAGCAGCCATGTCGGGAAGCCCAAGAATTAGTTTTTTGTTCTCGCTTTAAACCTATTGTTGCTATCTACCTCTGTGGAGACTGGCTCACCAGAAGAAGCCAGCTGGGCATTTGTTGGTTATCAGTTTCTAGATATTCAGTAGCTGGCATTGATAGAGATGTGTGCAGGAACATTCCACCACAGCAAGACTGAGATTAAGTCGTAGAAGCTGATAGAAGAACAGATCAGCATTAACATACCCAGTCAAGGGGAAAGAAACAGCTTCTCTACCTGCCCCATTAAGCACAAATCCTCGGGCCATGCTGGGGGCAAACGACAGGAGGGAGGACTCTCCAGAACACCATTAAGCAGCTGCAAATTGAACTATTAATCTTTGTGATACAGCGTAAAGGAAAACCAGCTCTGTTGGCAATGAAAATGTCACTAGCTCCATACTGGGAAGGTTCTTTCAGTTTGAGGGTGGCCCTCCCTTGAGAGAGCTCCAGGGATTGGTTTGGGGGGGTGGCAAGGCCTCCAGCATCACCCAACCATTTTATTATTATCATAAAGGAGAATGAATGGAGGGGCACCTCAGAACACTCCACTAGAATTTGCAAATGGTTTCAGCTTCGCCAATTTGATGGCTTTTCTCAGATGCACCAGATGAGGAAAAGGAACCCAGCACTGCCAAGGTAGTATGAATTCCTTTTGTGGAGCTCTGGGGAAGGGATTGGAAGTCCTATCACAGGAAATACGGGCTGTCACGCGCCACCTGCAGGCTCTGCCCTGCTGCCTGGGTCTTCCATCATCGTGCTCAGAGCGAAGACTGGTGAGGGGTCCTGGATATGGGGCTGTAATGGGGCTCCACAGCTTCCCACAACGGATTCTGTCTCTTTGAAGTTGAAAGAACTTTATGGGATCCCAGGCCTGCTTCGGAGTGTTTTTGGCACACCCCAATATCTAACACTTATCATCTGTTTTCTGTGTCTAAGGCAGTGTTCCAAAGGCTTTGTATAGTTAATTCATTTAAGTCTTTATAATCTTTAATGTGGTATTGAACACTGAGGCACAGACTTTAAGGAACTTGCTTGAAATCACCCAGCCTGTAAAGGGCAGAAATAGCCTTTCTTTTTTTTTATTAAAAAATTTTAAAATATTTTATTTAGTGTGTGTGCATGTATTGCCTGCATGTACGTTAAATGCACTCGTGTCGTTCAATGCTAGTGGAGGACAGGAGAGGCTGTCGGATCCCCTGGAACTGGAGTTACAGACAGTTGCTAGCTGCCATGTGGGTGCTGGGATTCAAACCTGGGTCTTCTGCAAGAACAGTCAGTGTTCTTAACCACTGAGCCCTCTCTCCAGCCCCAGAACTAGCCTTTCAACTAGACAGTGAGCTCTTCATCCAGGACACGGCACGTCTCATAGTGTGTACTCTACTGCTTAGTCACAGCAGGCTGCTAGTGACAGTGGGGGCCTTTGCTCTATAGAGATGTCAAGCTGCAGTTTAGCTGGCTGCATGTGGGTGTTAGCCCCTTGTCTGCTCCTACGCTGTCTAGTCTAGACATGCTGCTGTTCTGTCCAGTTCCTGGAATCTTCCCATTGTCAAGAGGTCTTGTGTTCTGTGTGCAAGGCTGTACTCCTCCCCAAAGTGAGGGAGGACAAGTTAGGAGCTCTGGGCTCCAGGGTGAGCCCTTTTGTTATGTTACTATTAGATAGTCACTGTCCAGCTGTGACCTCAGCTTGGATGCTGTACCAGCCACAGAGGGGACGTAGGAAGAAGAAGGTTTAGGAACTTTGTGAAGTGGGTTTGAATCCCTTCTCTCCTGAAGATCAGTCATGTGAGCCTCAGAAAGCCACCTGCCTTAAATTGGGGGTTCCCTTGGAGGAAATGATGAGCTAAATTCCCAGAAGCACTTGACATAGGACATAGTATGTAGTGGGCTGTCAATAAATCTTAGCTCTCTTCCCCTGCCTTTTCCATATGAAATATGGCTACCTGGAATAAAGAAGCTGCCTATTTCAGCCACAGGTCCTTGAAATTTCATGTGTTTGCTTAGTCCCCCAGAGGAGGATCTGTGGGGGTATGTGGGCTCGATGGGTGGGTGAGGAGAATGGGGTAGTATATACATCAAGCCATTAATAATGGTGTGGCTCATATGTTTGAAAGCCAAGGATATGTTCATACAAGGCCAGAATATGTTTTTACAGCTCCACAAACCAATTCATCCACCTCAGCATGACTTTCTGAGTGCCAGTTTTAGAATTTTGATGTTTTCTCTTTTCTCCTAAAAGAGTGGTTCACATTGCAGAGCAGTATCTGGTCTTGGCAAGCTGCGGAGTTGGCGCCTGAACATTTTTTATTTCTTTAACTGCTTATGAAGGATGGAGAATCCAGTTTGGAAAGATCATGGATCCTATGAATTTTGTTTAAAAAAAAAAAACAACCAAAAACTTAGCTCCAACCACTTTTTGAACATAAAAGGAAAATAATTGGCTTAAAAATATGTACATAACTTTACATATTGGGATCCCTGCCGAGACCTGGGAGGAGGGAATTGTGGGAATGAGGGAAACTGGAGAATTCTATGAAGACTGTGTTGAGGGGTTCCTGGACTCTTGTGGGAGGGCTAGTCCTGGTGGGAGTGTGGGCCTGGCATGGCACACAGGTTTCCAGGAAGAGAGCACTCTTCGTGCTGACTTTGGCAGCCCAGAAAAATGTAAATTTCATTCATAACTAACTTCTATCTGAACCTGAATACACCAGGGGAGAAAATTATGGCTTTGTGAGTTTTATCCAAAGCGATTTGAATTCCATCCAGCTCTGTTACAATGAAACCGCTCTCCTGGATTGGACTGACGGGACATTCAACACTCTCAGCATTTGCAGAAGCAGGAGCTGCCAAATTTTATTTCATAAATAATAGTGACCAACGTTATGGTAATGTGATGTTATTAATGCCCATTTTCTACATGAAAAAATAGAAAGCATTTGGAAAATTGCCTATGGCTCTCTCTACATATCTGACCTAGGATTTAGACCTTTTGACCTCTTGAGTTTTCATTTTTTAATTAATTTACCTATTTTCTCCCTCCAGCTCAGAAGGCTGCTGTTTATTTAGACATGAAAGTCAGAGACATCACCATTGGAAGCCAGCAATGCCAGCTGCATGGGTATGTGATCTGTGCAGACACACAGGCTTCCAAGATTAGAAGGAATCCATTCTTGGTTTAATGCTCTATTGTGACTGTCTCGAAATTTCTAATATTCGGGGGAGAAAGGGGCCCTATGTTTTCATTTTATTTTCATTTATTTTTAATTTTTATTTTTTTGAGACAGGGTCTCCCTGTAGCCCTAGCTGACCTGGATTTGCTATGGAGACCAGACTGGCCTCAAACTCAGAGAGAACTTCCTGCCTCTGCCTCCCGAGTGCTGGGATTAAAGGCGTGTGCCACCATGCCTGGCTATTTTCATTTATTTTAAAATATTTTGTTTATCATTTCTATTTTATGTGTATTGCCTCCATGTATGTAAGTGCACCCGTGTTGCCCAATGCCCATCGGGGTCAGAAGAAGGGGACAGGTCCCCTTGGAACTGGAGCTATGGACAGTTGTTAACGCCATGTGGGTGCTGGGAACCAAACCCCGGTCCTCTGCAAGAGCAGCCAGTGCTTTTAACCACTCAGCCATCTCTCCAATCCTCTGCCCCCCCAAGTTTTCATTTTAAACTGACCCTCCATATTGTGTAGCCAGTTGTGATGTCCAGAACTCTCTCTCCTCATTTGTCTGGGTAGCTAGCACCTTTTCCCTCCCTGCCTCCCTCCTTGGATCCTATGTCATTTTGGTGGCCACACCATGACATAGATGGCTGTTACTTCTTCTCAGCCTTTAGCTACTGTCTTGGAAGCTGATCAGTTTGGGAAAGGTAAGGACTACAAGTACACACACATACACACACACACACACACACACACACACACACACACACACACTCCAGATTTGACCAGAGGCAGGATGTTTTGGCAGCTTGGCTCTAGGAGCATGTGGCACAACTGGAGAAAATCCTATACATGACAGAAAGTGAATACTAGAAATGACTGTGTCATCCACACCAGGAGGGTTTTGTATGGCTACCTAAGAAGGTGTCAGTGTTTATATGGGGGTGGGGGTGTGATCAGGGACATTATTTTGAAAGTAAAATGAGATAGCACTGGAGTTGGGTTGATGAGGACCAACTTGTTAGAAGTAATGATTTGTCTTAACCAAACTATACATGTGGACATGAAACTAGGCATCTTCTCCTTGTCTGCCCCTAGATTTACCTGGATTTTGTCAGTGAAACCCTTCCTTCCTGTGGTTGCTTGCAGCTGATGCATAAGTAAAATTGTCCAAGATGTAACTGTTGACAGTGACTCTTTCAGGCAGGATTTTTGAGTGAAATGTTAGTGCCAGGTTAGGTTTCATAGTGTCAAAGAATTAAGTTCCTTGTCCGTGTATGAAGGTCAAGCACACGGTCACATAGTGACACAGGTGCAAACCAGCAACTAAACAACTTGGCATCATAAAATCCAATCTAGGAGTATAGAGTTTGGGTGCTGGTCAGAAGAGGTGAATTAATAGGCAATATAAGACTCTGAAAAAAAAGAAGAAGAAGAAGAAGAATATAGAATGTGTTCTGATTTTAGATGCAAAAATTAGTTTCTGTAAAAACTTGGAAAAAAGAAAAGTACAGAACATTTATTCATAATTACATACTTGTTTTAGTACACAGGTTCCAGAAGCATGTGGTATGTATGGAGAAGACTCCATGCGTGCCCTTGAGTGAACACTAGATGCCATCATGTCATCTCTACCCAAGAGGATTTGTGGCTGCTTCGGAAGGTGTTAGTGTTGTGTGGGAGGTCCATCCTGTTAAAGTGCACATGGGCCTGTTGAAATGCCCCTCTTGTGTCCCTGAATCAGGCTTAACAGAGGAATGTCTGAGGGGTGCCTGGCAAAAAGCCCATCTTCCCCTTAGATTGTTGTGGGAGTTTGTGGCATTTCCTTTTTCTTTTCTTCATTGTGATGGCAGAAGCTGTCTGTGCATTAGATTTGGTCTAAGCCCCAGGATCCTTTTTGTTCAGGAGGGAAATGATTACCCAAGCACTCTAATGAAGTTTTAACTGAATCACCAGGACCTCTTAGGCTTGAGGCCTTCCTGTGTTTGTCTGGGTTGTTGAGAGTTTCCTGTGTTGCTCATATTAATTGGCCTCATGGCTAAAGATCTCACAGACTTACTTTGGCCAGTATATTGGTGTTAAGGGAGAGGGGTAATTTTTTTTTATTCTTAGAAAATTTCATACACATATTCAATGTGTTTTGATCTTTTATATGACATATTTTTCCCTTAGTTAAAAAAAAAAACACTTTTGTCTTTGTATTACTTGAATGACAAGGGGACCTACAGTTAACTTGAGAGTTAAATTATAACTTACTGCCTTCTGTACAAAGACTCCTTTAAGAATGAAAAGAAGGGCTGGAGAGATGTCTCAGTGCTTAAGAGTACCGACTGCTCTTGCTGAGGACCCAGGTTCTGTTCCCAGCACCCATATGACAGCTAACAACCATCCATAACTCCAGTTGCAGGGGATCTGATGCCATCTTCTGACCTCCACAGGCATTGCACAACACAGGTGCACTTAGACACATGCAGACAATATACTCAGACACATAAAATAGTAATAAAAAAAGAATTAAAAAAAATCAATGCAGAAGTTTGTAGTGGGTCGGGGGACTTTCTTATCTGCTTTTTATACCTTTGTTTGCTTGTTTATTTTTGAGACAAGGTCTCACATTACAGCCCAAGCTAGCCTGGAATTCACTATGTAGCCCAGGCTGGCCTGGAACTCATGGTAATTCTTCTGCCTCAGCCTCTTGGGTGCTGAGATTGCAGGAATGATTACCATGCCAAGCTACATTTTTTTCTAACATATATCAGCCTTCACACAAAGCAATTTTTTGTGTGCTCTTGGATGACAATGACTATTTGCTCTTTTGTGTTGACACTTTGAAATCTATTTAATATAATTCAAGCATCATTTTGGCATTTATAGTTGTCTACCTTGTGGGGCCAGGAGGCTAGGGAAAGGATCAAATCAGAAGCAGAGGCTCTGGGTACCTGATCTGGAATGGTGGACACTATCAAGTTGGGTAAATAGAATCTCACTCCACAACATAAATGATACGTTCATTTAAAATTCCTTAATCAAGGAGCATTTGACAGGGATGATAGAATATTAAGAACATCAGACTTCATTAATAGTTTTTAAAAATATTTTCATTTATTATTTTTATTTTCCTGTGTATGAGTGTTTTACCTGCATGTATGTAAGTGTACCTCACATGTGCAATGCCGTGCAGAAGCCAGAAGGTGTTGGATCCCCTGGAACTGGAGTCAAGAACGATTGTTAGCTGCCATGTGGGTGCTGGGAATTGAACCTGGGTCCTCTGGAGAACAGCAAATGTTCTTAACTACTGGGTTATCTTCCAGCCCCTTCATTAATAGTTTTATCTAAAGGCATAAATAAACCAGAGACCCATTCTCCCAGGTTCATTGAGGCAGCACAATTAGGACCTCCTTATCATTGTGGAGGTTTGGGGTGCTATCCCAAGGACTTTGGTTCATCTCTATTGCTTTCCTGCTCTGTTCTGTTTTCCTGGAACTGTTCTGAGAATAGTTGACACTTCTGGGGTAGATGGGTCACTAATCTAAGCCTGTGAATGCAGTCTCTAGAGAGATCACAGAGGGCATCTTGGGGCCACATCTTCCCTGGAATACTTTAGGGTTGCCACAAAGGAAAGGCTAGGAGTTTCAGGCCAATGTTCAGGATCTAGGTGGTTATGAGCCTGTCAGCTTCTTTGCTGAATGATCACTACATTGCCACCAGATGGAAGCTGAGCTTCCTTTGGAAAGATTTTTGTTGTTATTTTTGTTTTTGTTTTTAAAACTCTTTTGGGGTGATGAGTTTTGGTTCAGGAGAAATGACACAGAGATTACATAATCTTCTCCAATTTATATAATACGTAAGGTTCTTACGGGTTTGGTGCACAGGCCTTTCCTGTCAGAAACCTTTATCTTTCAACCCTTGCAGCTTAGACACCTCTAAACGCACACGCTTTCTTTCTCCTTCCCTTTTCTGCAGCACTGGAGATCCAGTTCATAGCTCTTTCTTTACATAATCAATGTGTTTCAGAAATGTCCCATGGGAGAACTGATAGGCATCAAAAGTTTTTTTAATGTAAAACTATCAAGTTGGGCACTGTTTCCTAAAGAAAGCACTGTGTCCATTTTTAAAAATCTTCTAGATCAAATCTTTTTTGAAGTAGAGAAGTTAAATATTAAAAATTAGGCTACCTAAAATTAGTTATCATAAGGATGATAACTATGGATTTGCTAATTATGTTTTTCTAGAAACAAACCTGACCAATTCTTTTAAAGATCACCATCTTATCTTGAAGACAATGCGTGTAATCTATATATGTATGTGTCTATATATGTGTATATATTGTATGTATATGTAGATAAATGTGTACGTGTATATGTATGTATGTGTGTGCATATTTATATGTATGTGATTTATATGAGTGTGTATGCATGTGCATACATGTGTGTGTACATTTATGTATGTTTATATATGTTCATGTATGTGTATGTGTATATAGATTAGTGTATATGTATGTATATATATATTTGTGTATATATGTATGTATATTTGTAGATGAGTGTGTACATGTGTCAATGCATGTATATATGTGTGCATGTGTATATGTGCATATGTGTATGTAGATGAGTATGTATATATGCATGTATATAGGTGTGGATGTATATGTGTGTATGCATGTAGATGAGTGTGTACACATGCACATGTATGTGGGTACATGTAGGTGTGTTTGCATGCATGTATATATGTATACATGCATGTGTATATATGTGTATGTAGATACATGTGTATTATGTGTGTATATGTGTGCATGCATATATATATGAGTGTGTATATGTGTGCATGTATATGAATATGAGTGTATATGTGTATGTATATATGTATACATGTGTGTATGTGCATATGTGTACACTGTCTTGATCCACTCATGCAGTAATTAGCATTTTCCTATCATAGTCCATTAAAAATATTTTATTTATTGCTATTCTATGAGTGTATGAGCATTTTACGTGCATGTATGAAGATGCACACATGTGTCTGGTGCCTGCAGGGACTAGAAGAGGGCATCAGATCCCATGGAACTGGAGTTAAGGATGGGTGTTAGCTGCCATGTGGGTGCTGGGAACTGAACCTAGGTCCTCTGCAAGAGCAGCCAGTGCTCTTAATCACTGAGCCATCTCTCCAGCCCTCATGTTCCACTTTCAGATGCAAATCATTGGTCATGCCTAGTGACCTTTCCATGAAGCAGCCAGAATATAATTATTTTTTTAAAGATTTTTTTTTTTTTTTGCTCTTTTTTCAAAATTTTTTTTATTTTTTGTTCTTTTTGAGACAGGGTCTCCTATAGCCCGCAGATGGCCTGGATTCAGTTCAGAATATAATTTTTAAGTGCTGTCCACTGGAATAATACTGGGGAGGGGCTCTGAGGGGTACAAATGGTGTAGGGTCATGTCTTGGGTCAGGAAAAGATGATAGGTTAGTCTAGTGGTTAGCCCCT
The DNA here is from genome assembly GCF_000622305.1 of Nannospalax galili. Lineage (NCBI taxonomy): Eukaryota > Metazoa > Chordata > Mammalia > Rodentia > Spalacidae > Nannospalax > Nannospalax galili. The sequence continues at coordinate 19,075 of NW_008335006.1, read as the reverse complement.
GGGAAAAGCAGGCTGTAAAAGCAGCAGAAACTGACAAGGTAGAATGACCACATGTAATCCTGGCCACCATCAGGGAAGAAGGCTCTCACAAGCCCTCAGAAACCCCTTTGATTTGAGGCCTGTTCTGTGAACTGTTTAGTAATAAACAGAGTTCAATGACCAGAGTCTAGACAAACAAATCATGGCCCTGGCAACCCTGCCTTCTGATGACATGTTATGTCTTTGCAGAGCAGAAGGAGGGAGTCAGCTTTGATATTCTGATACGCTGCCTTTGTGAGCTAGCAGCAAACAAGAGAGCTGGATTCATGGATTCAGATAAACAAACTCATTCGGCTAAATTAGAAGGTATTCCCCACATAGTGGCTTGTTATTTTCCTGTCGTGTCTTCCTTTAGGCATCAGGAAGCTGCCTGAACTTTAGCAAAACGTGAGAGGTTTAAATATTAATATTTCTGAAGCCCTCAGGGTGGACTCAGCTGCCTGCTTCCCCGGGCAGCCGTTTGAAGCACTTCTTACTGGAGGGACACCATTTTTCTTTAAACAAAATATCTAATCAAAGTTGGTTTTTAATTGAGCCAGGATACCTTCCAAAGCATTTCTTGTTTACTGACTAGCCTTTGCTGTGTCATTTGGAGGTGAGAAACCTCAGAGCTTTCTCATCTGTTTGCTATTCCTCCCCTCCCACCCCATCCTGTCAATAAAGTATGTACCAAGCACAGGCACACTCGGGCGCATGTGTTATCAGTACTTGGGACAAACAGTGAAACTCCATTTCTGTTGGGACTAAAATGTGAGATGTGCTAGAGGAGGGCTGAGCCTGCTGAGTCTATGAAACAATCCCTGGGGTGAAATATGACTTAAAAAAATAAACATAGTCCAAAATGATAAGCTGTGTACGTACACGACAAAAAGTTCTTTAAAAACGTGGTTGGTAGTATTCTTCCACGAATGCATTCAGGCTTCTTTCACTTCAAGCAATTCATTTTCAGCGTTTAGCGAGGGACATCCTTCAGTTCTTTAAATACATTTTTCTTTGCAGGCATTGAATTGTTTACCTATTGTTAATGGTTCTTCGCAAATATTTACCGAATTTCTGTAAATTGTCTGTTCAAGACTGACTGCTTCCCTTTGGTATCCTGCCTTTTAAGGAAATCTCTCTGCTGGTGTCTGTGCCATTAGCTGGGAGCATTTTAATAACAGGGAATAATAATTGCTGTTTGCTTATCATTGGGAGGAATTTCCCCGGTGCATTTATTTTTAGTCTATGTGTAGCACACGGTGACACTGATAAAGACTTTAATTACTGTGTGTGTGAGAGATTTGGGTGGATGAGGAAAAAGAATTTGTGAGGGTTTTCATTATCATTTGTGGAAATACGTGAAAAGAATCTTAAATTCCTACAATTGCTGAAAGTGCAGAACTTCTAGGGTGAAAGGTGTTTACAGAGCCATAAATCTATAAAAATGTTTATGTGTGTAACAAAATGTGCAGAGGTAACAAATGATCAGGTGATTAAAAACCCAAAGTCTATGTTTTTGCTCTTCTTTTCAGAGAAAAAATGTTTTATCATGGACATTAATTCTATAGTTTTTTTTCCCCTGGAAGAAAAAAATGCAGCCTTACCCTGATTAATAGAATTGTTTTTGCATGTATATTCTTTCTTCATTTTATGTGTATGAGTGTATTGCCTGCATCTACATTAGTGCACCTGTGTCTTGCAATGTTCGTGGAGGTCAGAAGAGGGCATCAGATCCCTTTGGAACTGGAGTTACAGATGGTTGTTAGCCGCCTTGTGGGTTCTGGGAATCGATCCCTGGTCCTCTGTAAAAGCAGCCGTGCTCTTAACTGCTGAACCACCTCTCTAGGCCCACGTGTATATTGTTTTTGTAAGAACAACAAATGACCAACTCTCTATATTAATTTAAACGTTAATTACAATATGAAAGAATTATTTGTACTGGATCCTGCCCCCAAATTTATCCAAAGAGATGAAAATGTTCAGATTTTGAAGAATTTAATACCTCTGATAGTTAGGTTTCAGGGATCAAGAACTATAGATAAGCTCAATTATCACACATATGTAAATATACATGTGATACTAAACTGTCATTAATGGGACAGAAACACATTAAATCTCTGCAAAGATTCTCAGTTTCAACTCACTGAGATTCTGGGATTCTTAGTCCTTCTTTATGCAAGAGAGTTAACTGTAACTCACAGAGCCCAAGAATGTCAAAGCTGGAAGGAGGCTTTGAGCTTACCAGTCCTATCCCATGAAATCATTTATTTAAGAAATGATCCCCATTGTGTGCAGGCCTAGCTCTGTGCCTGCATCACCTTAGTGAGCAGACTTGTGCCTTGAAAAGCTCTACCTGCCTGTAATCCTAGCACTTGGGTGGTTAAGTCTAGAGGTTAGGCAGTTAGAGGCCAGCCGGAGCTACATAGTAAGTTATAGGCAAAGCAAAAATAACTTGCTACTGTTATTATGATTTTTTGGCTTATTTTTTTGCTTTGGTGAAGGCTAAAGGTTTTGCTGACTTAATAGTGACATAGTAAGCCAGGTGCGGTGGTGCACACCTTTAATCCCAGCACTTGGGAGGCTGATCTCTGTAAGACTGAGGCCAGCCTAGTCTACATAGTAAGTTTTAGGCCAGCTGGGGCTACAGGGACCACTGTTTCAACAAACAAACAAAAAACAGTTATGTAGTAGAAATGGATTCACAAACATTGAACATGTGCCCTATTTGAGACCTCATTCTCCTTGGTAGCTGAAAGTTTAATTTCACTAATCAAAGGGGTGTGGTCCAGTTAGTAATGACAAAGTCATCTGCAGACCTCTCTTCCTGCTGGTGACATCTAAGTTTACAGGTGGGAAGGGACTGGCAATATTTGAAGACTGGGTTTTAGAAATCTCTGGCCTTCTGGCCTTCTAGCTGTCTTTGCTCCTCTGCTCCTTAAGGCTGTTGGCCTCAGTCTCCCTGAATTCTGTTGTTATATTCTCTTTTAGCTTGCTTGGACTGCTGTAACAACATACAACAAGCAAGGTAGCTTACAAACAAGACAGTTCTGGAGAATAGAAAGTTCCAGATGAAGGTGCATCAGATTTGATGTCTGACAAAACTTTTCTTCCTGGTGTCCTTCTATGGTGGAGGGGTTGTGTTTCTCTCTTGGGCCTCTGTGGTAAGGACACCTTTCATCCTGAGGTCCTAACTTCCAAAGGTACCACCACCGTCATGAGTTGGGATTTGAGGGGAGGTGCACATTCAGACTATAGTGGAGCTTTCTTGTGTCAGTCTTCCAAGCTCTGTATCCTCTTTGGTCCAATCAGGAGACCCTTTTGGATCTGTGTGTTTTCCACTGTCTTATAGGGGTGGCACTCCTCAAAGACAGCCTGAATCTTTCTACCTTATTCTGTAGCCTCTTGGACAGCCCCACTGGGAAGAGCACGGGTTCACTAGAATGAGCTTTGTGCATAGGCTCCTTCAGAGTTTTGGCTCCTGATATTTCATGCCAAGTTTTTGGACTTTAAATGTGTGCAAATCAGAGGGTCTTGATTTAATAACCTTGTCTCCACCGTGAGTTAAAAAAATGTGGTTACTTTATTGTTTCTCACTGCATTTTGTCCTCTCCTGAGCCACAAACCTCAGCCTCAAAAATCTAGTTTTAATGGAGAAAAAAAAATGCAAGATGGTCAGGAAGGGTGGAAAATGTGGAAAGTGAATGGAGCACTGGGAGACAAATTTACTAAGAACAAAAACCCATCAGTAAACGTTTTTAAAATCGTATCTGCCATTCTTAGACTAGACTTACCTGATAAGAAGCTCAGGTTTTCTTTATCCAGGATACAGCAGTCTCCAAAATCATTGTGGTGTGCCAGTGTCTTGTTTCTAACCTTCTTAGCAGGTCTTTTTTGAGGCCAGTTCTGAATCTGACCAAAATTTATAACCTAATTTTTCCCCCAAACTATTTTTGTGGCTGCTTTCTATGCCTGCACAGTGGCTTCAGATTTGCCAAGTGTGAAATCTTACCCTGAAGCCCTTTTCTTGAAAGTGATTTCTAACATCAAGGAGCAGATGATGTCAGACACTTTTCAAAAATCATTACACAAAATGTAGGATGATGTGAGACACGAACCGCGAGCTATGAAGGGGGGAGAGAGTACCAGGATTTGGGGAAGATGAGATTTTGTTGACTCAAACAAAATAACTATTACTCGATTACCACTAGGGTCAAATAACCTATTATCCTGACCAAATTTCAAGCCACTGGATGCTGCTCTTTGCCATCTAATAATGCCACTATAAAGAAAACCAAATAGCAACTCTAGTCTGGATTATGGCTTTGAGCACAGGAGGTATTCAGAAGTACTTGTTGACTTTCCAGTGGCTTCTTCTAGGCCCGGGAGACAAGCAGAGCTGCCTAGACATGAGCAACTTGTGGGGTCACTCCATCTCCTTGAAGCTCAAAGAGGAAGATGAACCAGTGGTTCTGTGATGCCTTGAGAATGTTTTGTGTTACTACGGAAGAGAAGGCCCTGCTCAACTCATCATCTGGCACCAAGTTTCCTTTGAGTCTCAAAGGATTAGGATAGAACCTTTTCCTTGTTTAGAATGATACACACAGAACCAGCTTTAGCCCAGGCTTGTACTTGCTGGCTCACTAAGTGAGAAATATTGTGACAGAGTGGCCCTGAGTTCAGATCTTACCTCCGCTATTTCTATAGTGTGTGTTTTAAGTAATATTTTTTTTTTTCAGAGACAGGGTCTCCCTGTAGCCCTATCTGGCCTGGAACTTGCTGTGTAGACCAGGCTGGCCTTGAACTCACAGAAATTAACCTGCCTCTGCCTCCTAAGTGCTAAGCCTAGTTAAAAAACAAACAAACATAAAATTATGTGACCACGTTGAGCATGTTCTTTCAAATTCCATGTTTTTTCTCATATGTTTATGAGCTTTCCTTCCCATCTGGAATTGGAGTGTATACTACACAGTGTAATATAAGTCATCTGAGTGTTATTACCATTCATTTATTAACAGCTTCACACTTGGGGCATTGTCTAGATGGAAGCACAGCCTTTGATTTCTCATATCAGATGAGCTAAAAGGGTTTGGTAGTAGTCAGGCACCAAGGCTGACTGATGACCTGGCAGGTTCAGGCTGGGGTCAAGTCATTGTCATTGCATATGGGTGAGAAGATGGGTTTTTGGGATCATATGGAACATCGCAAATAATACACAGGAGGGAGAATTGGGCGTGAAGGTGGGTCTGGAGAGTCTCAAAGGTAGTGATTGGATTTGGGGAGCTCTTTCAGAGAAGGGAAAGGCACAAGGAGGGTGGGTCCAGTCAAAAATAAATTCAGATAAGCCATGTGATTTTAAAGATTAGAGAGCCTTGGGCATCCTCTTGGCTCTGGGTTATAAAGAAAAATAAAACAATCCCTGCTTTCCAGGAGCCACCAATGTAGAATCTGGTAAAGTATTGCACATCTCGAGTAATAGTTGAAGAGTTCAATGGGGGAGGGAAAGGGACTTGGAAGAAACTTCACAGAGGACTTAACATTCTACATATTAGGAAACTAAAGCTCAGAGAAGTGAAATAAATGGCACAGAAAGACAAGGGAGAGGGGAGATTTGAAGCCGAGCTGCTGACTGCAGGCAATCATTCTTTCCAGGGTGTGTTGCTGGTAGCTAAGTCTCTGTGTGAGGAGCATGGGCAATCACATGGAGAGTGTCAGCAATCATATGGGGATTGAGAAGACAGAGACAGAGGAAACTTCTCTGGAATTTCCTGATAATGGTTCTCAAAGCTGAACTGATGCAAAAGACCTGCATCCAGAACTCTATTTTATTTTAAAAGCTAAGAAATAAGCCCACTCAGTACAGAGTTGAGAGATGAAGCACTGATACCATTTGACTTCTGGATGCAGCTGTGCCTGTGCCTGAAGCCAGTCTACTCATGAAATCTGCTTCAACCAGATTTTTTTTTTGAAAATCCTAACTAGTTTATTTGGCTTGCTAACAGAGAATAGGGTGGTTAATTTACAGAAGTGTGGGCACCCTGCACCCCATTTACAGCTGTGCCTGGAAGTCCACACTCAAATATAAGTCCTCTGACTTCCTGACAGTGGCAAAAATGGTGAGAGAGGTCCCTCATGGTGTTCTTGGCTTTTATATCCTTAGCCCCTTCCCCACATGCAGCTAAGGTCAATTGATTGTGTGGGAGGGGTAACTGACTCTCCCCTTGACTCTTTGATGAATGTAGGAAGGAGGTGTGACTATAACTTGCCAGCACAGTGGTCGGATGACACTTCCAGGTAACACTCCACCCCTTCCTCCAGCTCTTACATTCTTTCCACCAACTTCTTCTGCAAAAGTCCCTGAGCCTTGGAGGGAGTGGTAGGTGTGGGATGATCTTCCTCCCATTGTGGCAAGGCACTGAACTTTCCAGCCTCTGTGCCATCTGTTTTCCATGGGCTGTTGGCCCATTTCAGTTTCATCTAGATTTTTAACCAGGACCTCACTCTGACTTCCCCTCAACTCCCCAATACTATGATCACTGTGGAAAGAATTCAGAAGTGACACACAGAGTATAGTGCAGAACATAGGTGAAGTTTATTTACAAAGTGAGGGACTCACAAAGGTGGGAGTACACAGTGACCAAAGGGAGCACTGAGGAGAAAAATCCTCTCAAGGGTGAGAGTGGATAATAGCCAGAGACTACTGTACCAGTCTACGTGTTTAGGTGGGCTTTATAATATTTCTTAAAGTCCCAAGAAAAGATGGTTTTCCTGAAGGGCATTTTCCTATTCTGGTGATAGGCCCATGTGGAGTAACTCTTGAAGGGAAAGTGATATGTCTTTGTTCTTTACTAGAAAGCCTCTGGATAGATAGTAATCTTATGATCTTTGTGACAGTTTAGTTTTAACTCAGATCCTGTTCTTTAACTAGTAATCAAAGTCCTATGTTTTGGTTCCTGATTTTGCAAGCAGCTGATGATGAGAGAGGCCATCCTCAATGACCTTCAAACCTGCTAATATCTGACTAGGTATCTATGGTTTTTTAGTTGGAACATGCTATCAAGACTCCTGGCTGTTTGTTGTTTGTTTTGGGATAGGGCTTCCCTATGTAGCTCAGACTTCTTTGAAACTTACTAGGTAGACTAGGGTTGCCTTGAACTTGGAATGATCTTCTTGCCTCTGCCTCCTGAGAATTTGGAATTACAGGCATGTATCATCATGCCTGGTGCTACCAGAAATCTTAAAAAAGAATTTATTAGTTTTTAAAACAAATTCATGTGTATGAGTGTATTGTCTGCATGTGTGTAAGTGCACCCAAGTCATGCAGTGCCTAAGGAGGTCAGAAGAGAGTGTTTGATTCCCCTGGAACTGGGATTACAGGCAGTTGTTAGCTGCCATGTGGGTGTTGGGAATTGAACCCGGATCCTCTGCAAGAGGAGTTGATGCTCTTAACTGCTGAGCCATCCCTTCAGCACCACTACCAGAAATCTTAACTAGTGCAACTAAGCAGCTATGGCTATTTTGACAGGATTTCTTCCAAGCCTTCTGTAGGATTTGCTGAAAAGATATTGTGGAAAGTTAACTGAATCCCTAATGAGACAATTGATGTGGAGTGGGGAAAGATGGCCCACAGGATGCTGAAGAAAACAAGGTGGGAGAATCTGGAGGTTGCTTGGGTGGGCAGACTGAAGGATGACTTTCCTGTCTAAGCTTCTCAGTTGTACAGTTGCTAGTGACATGGTACCATCTGTATTGTTGTTTTCGCTGGAGGAGGATGCTAGTTAGCCAGTGTGGGGGACTGAAAAAGCTCTATAGCTTCCTGTTTCAACTCTTCTAGATCATGTTTAATTTGAAAGGCTCCATCTGGAGTCACAAACTGATGAAAATTTTGGAAAGCTCAAAGTAGCTGGGACAACACTAGTTTGCTTGAATATGGTTTTTGAAGACTTTTCTGGCTACCAGGAATGGCTTAAAGAAGTTTTCTGGAGGCTAGAGAGATGGCTCAGTGTTAAGAACGCTTGCTGCTCTTCCAAAGGACCTGGGTGTGATTCCCAGCACCCACCTGGTAGCTAAGAACTGTCTGTAACTTCAGTTCTAGGGGAACCCGACGCCCTCTTCTGGCCTCTGTGGGCCTTGCATGGCCATAGTACACACATACATGCAGACAAAATACAGACATAAACTAAAAATAATAAAATTTTAAAAAGCGGTTTTCTGGCAAAATTCACTTAAGGGAAACTTGAAAAGACTGTCACTAAAGCAGTGAGAAATACCAACCCTGTGGCTTTGGGGTTTGATGTTCAAATTGTATCATAGCTAAAGATTCAGAGGAGGAATTAGCAGGGAGATAGGTTGCTCATAAATACTATTTCTGTACTTAGATGATGTGAAGAGAATTTTAAAAGCTTCCAATTCAATTTCCTTCACTTAGGATGTTCTTATTTAATTAGCCATGTCCCCAAGGGAACAGCTTGAGATAGTGTTGAAAGCACAGGGGGCAAAAAGAAACAAGAAAATCTGAAACTGGTTGTAATATCCAAATGCACATGCTTTGGATTTTTAGTCTCGGAGATCATGCTCATCAGGGAGTTCCCTCAAGACGTGTTTAAATGTGTAATGTAGGAACCCAAGTTGGGCTGCCCAAATAGAAGGTCAAGTGAGGCAGACCATGGCTGTGGCAGCCACTACAGACTGATGATGTACGATGTTTGTAAGAGTGGGTAGAGCCTGCAGTCCGTATGAGGTGAAGAGGGAGCAGCCATATTCAGCTTGTCTTTGACTTATTTCCTTGGTACATGAATATAACCTGATTTCCGGGTTCCATGTCAGGGAATCCAGTATAAGATCAGAAACACAGACCTACAGAGAAACTGGAATGTGGCCCAAGATGTGATGCTCCCTCAGTGACAGCTGAACAGATGAATCCAGGGGAACTGAGCAGTGGCACCTGTGTGGTATAGTTGGAAGATCCATACAGAAGGACACTGTTTTAGAAGGTGACCTCACTGGATACCAAGGGAGGAAAGATCTGCTCTTCTGACTGAGTCTCTCTGAAAGACCCAAGATGCTTTATTTGTTAAATATAACAGATGCTTTTATCTCATTTCCTGGGTGATCTAACAGCTGAATGTGAGTAAGCAGAACAGGATGTCTTTCCTGAGTAGAGCATTATTCATGTTATTGGAGAGATGAGCTTTCTAGAAGGCAGAGTTTAGGCTCATTGTTTTTGTTTTGCTTTGTTTTGACTTGATGTTTTTTTTGCCACTTTAACAAGATATTATTTATTTATTTAGGGTGTGGGTACGTGAGTGTGTATTGTGCATGTACACACAGGCATGAGCACACAAAAATGTTACAGCATACAGGTGGAAGTCAGAGGATGGCTTTTGGGAACCAGTCTCTCCTACCATGTGGGTTCTGAGGACTGAATTCAGGTTGTCAGACTTGGTGGTAAGCACCTTTACCCACTGAGTTGTCTCCCTGGCCCCTAGTTTGGTTATCTGGAGATATGGTCTTTCTATGTGTCTCTGGCAGACCTGGTACTCACTGTGGAGCCCAACTTGTTCCAATGTTGCCTCAGCCTCAGTGCTGGGATTACAGGTGTGTACCATACTCAGCTTCAGACCCACGTTCTTGAGACCATAATCCTGCTAAGTTGGAGAAGAAAGCCCCTGCATCTAGATGCCAAGGGACTTCCCTTGTTTAGTCTGAGAAGACTTAGCAACTAGTTTTTCCGGTATGAAAACAACATGGGAGTGAAAGACTCTAATTCCAGCACTTAATGAGTTCTTTCTTTGGAACTGAATGAAAAGTTCCATTATATCAGTGATTCCATTATATCATTTGAGCAAAAGGCTTCCAAATTCTTAACTTGGCCTGATCTTTTTATATTGTACTAGGTAAAAGTGAAGACAGTTCATCTTTTTTTCTTAAACTAGAGGGATGGTGATTTTATAGAGTTCAACATAATGCTTCAGCTAAACACAGTAAGGGTAGGAAACGTGTAAACGCTGTTACGTTGCTGATTTCACTTCCGGTTACGCTTTTCTGAAGTGAAGTGAAGTGAAGGGAAGATGAACATGTCTGCTCCCTCTTGGCTTCACACTGACTGTGGGCTTAGCCCCTCACAAAGCATTGACAGTCTGCAGTGGCTGCCAAGGCCACGGACTGCCTTACTTGATCCTCTGTTGAACCAACCTTGGTTCCTAGAGTGCATTACAGCATACCATGCCATTATTTATCTGGAGAATGTTCCAGATGCTCATTGCCTGTGTTTGAAGAGAGTACCTGCTTTTCCTTCTTTCTCCCTGCTGACCCTCGCCTCACGGGTGAAGGAGGTGGAGAGTAGAGGGACACTAGTCAAAGTGTTTGCTCATATTTTAATCTCAATACCATTAAAAAGTTACACCTAAAAATGTAACATGGCTGTGGGTTTTTTTTTTTTTTTCGCTTTCCAGCAGATATTTTCTGGTGTTGGTGGCATGTATCTTGTATATCTTGGATCCGGGCACTGTGTGCGCATGGTACACATACATATACTCATACACATAAAATAAAAATTAGTAAATCTTTGTTAAAAATCAGATACCTGGGGCTGGAGAGATGGCTCAGCAGTTAAGAGCACTGGCTGTTCTTGAAGAGGACCCAGATTCAATTCCTAGCACCCACATGGCAGCTAACAACCATTCATAATTCCAGTTCCAGGGAATCTGACACCTTCTTCTGACCTCTGCAGGCCTTGTACAACACACAAAACAAAATAATAAATAATATTTAAAAAAAATAAGACATCTAGTCCTACCTTGAAGGTTCTACTAAATTGCTTAGGATGGGGGTGGGGGGAGAACTACATATTTATACTGAAAAATACTCCTTAGAACTGTTACCATTGTCATAGGCTTTAATGGAAGGAAAAAAATGTATTATCATAACAACCAAAGGCCAACTAAGAGTGATTCCTACAGACTTATGGGGAAAGCTTGACTTCCAAACTTTGGAGACACTCTACAAGATGTCTTGGAGCTTGAAGAGAAACCAGTTGGGCTGGATTCCAAAGACTTTTCCAGGCTCTAGCCATGTCTATGTCTCTGGTCTTAACTGCACTGATACTTCAGACTCTCTCAACCTTAGTTTCTTCTGTTGCAAAATAGCAGCATACCCATTTCACAGGCTCACTCCGTGATGGTGGAATCATGTTTATGACACATGGTAGATACTGACTAATATACTAAGTATATTAATCCAGAATTTCTTGGGTCAGGAAGAAAAACAATGAAGCTAAGAGTGGCTTACTTTAACCTTTTGAATGAACGATTGGCTTTAAGGTCCTCCAACCCATATACATTGTAGAAGTAGGAGCAGCAAAAGCATAAGAGCTATAGGCGTCTGTTTATTTTCCTCATTTTTTAATAGAATAATTTTTAAAATGGATGAACAGAAGTTAGGGCAGGATTTAATTTTATGATTTCAAAACATTTCTAAATGTTCATTTATTAGTTTAATATTGTGTGTATGTGTGTGTGCGCGTGTGTGTGTGTATGTGCATGCAAGTGTGTGCAAGTGTGCATGTGGAGGTCAGAAGATAACTTTTGGAAGATGGCTCTCTCCTTCCACCATGGGATCTGGGGACTGAACTCAGGTTGTCAGGTTTGATCACTGAGCTCTTTTACTTGCTGAGTCACGTCATTGGTCTTGATTTTAAAACATTTCAAACTTCCCTCAGCTGAATTTTCAGAAAAAAAAAAAAAGAAAAAAAGAAAAAGGAAGCCAGTTTTCCCCATGGCCAGTAATCACAAATGATAACATGAATCATGGACACAATCCTGACAGTACTAACATGGCCTTTATTTCCCGTTTGGGGTTTGGTAAATTGTGTGTTTACATTGCATTAAAGTTAGTTTCTATATGTATCATGATGTTTTTCTGTGTTTGCTGAAAAGATATGTAACAGTGCAGCCTTTTCCAGCATGAGAAAAAAATATTTTCCAGCTGCATTGCATTTCTGGAAATGGAATCAACCGTAACCACTGGCACCAAATATTTAGCAGTCTGGACTCAGGCGGACAGCAGAAGGGAGGTGTCTGAACTGCTGATCGGCTTTGCCACAGGGAAGATGTTAGAATGTGATATTTCTGGGCTCAGAATATGTGCTTGTAGGGGATTGACAATGTTCAGTGTCAGAATTACCACAGTCCAGAATTACCATACCCTCAGTGCCTTTACCTTGGACCAGTGGGGGTAACTTCTTTTCTATGTACAGCCAAGGCTTGATTATCTACTGGTGTGGATAATCCACTTCATAGACTAGTCACAGCCAACTTCAGGCCAAGCCTGGATCCTTTCTTCTAACTCTCCAGCCACCCACGATGACTCTCTAAACTGCCTCCTCTAGTCAGTTGGGGTATGCTGAAGAAATCCCCTTAAATGCCACCATGCTAACATTTATGGAATGCTTAACATGTACTTAAATTTAGATTAGGTAAAGTCTTTATATACAAGTTATGATATAAATGATGTAATCTTATATTCCAGATTAGAGAACTAAGGTTTAGAGAGCTCAAGATATTTGTCTTGAATACACATTTCAATACAGAATAAGATGACTTCTACGTTAACCAGAACTTTTGATCACTTAAGTCATAGAAACTTCCTACAACGAAGAGGAAGCTGAAATGTTTTTAATCAGCTTATCGTGGCAAATTCTGTCTCTTTTTAAAAAGAAAAATGAACATCATGTAATAGTTGAAGAGACAAGCAAATAATTCAAATTCAGACTAACATGAAATTTATAATTTTTACTCCAGTTTTAAAAATAGAATTAGTCAGAACGAAGGTGACTAAAGTGTCTTTATTACTAGATATCCTGCTTGTTGGGTGGACTGTGAATGCAGCTAAGATATAAAAGCTTTTTGCAATATATATAGAAAAATATATAGGAAAGTGATTTCTACATTCTTTGCAGATGACCGCTTTTGTTAATCTCTGTTGAAAGCCTTTATTCCTTTATAACTTTATTCCTTGACTTACTGTCCATCATCATTTCCAAAGCAGCAAGGCAGCAGTGGAAGGGGCAACCGTTGGCTCTTGAGATGATGGGAATGTGTGGAAAGTTCCACCTTCCCTAACAATATGCAAATTACCTCAGCATATGATAAACAACAAAGAAAGTGATGCTTTTTGAGGGAGCAGCTTATTTGGCTTTGAAACGTGCTCCTTTTCTGGCAGCTTCTCTATCTTGTGCTATCTTTCTTGCCTTATTATTTTTTTCCTGAGACCAAAATAAAGTCATTAAAAAATAAAAATCCAACCTGACGTTGCATGTGACTCAGTGGCAGATGTAGGGATTTGCGCATCCAGAGATAGCTCCTGAGTAGAACACATTTACAGAGACTTTTAATTGCAAAATGAATTTGACTCTAGATGAAGTAAACTTCAGTTGCTAGGATGCAGCTGAAAAGTGTGATATTTCTTTGAAATGAATTTTTTTGTTTTTTGCTCTTGAGGGCCTCTGTTATTGTTTTCCCTTACGATTTGCTAAAAGATTGTGGATATACTCAAATACTTGATGCATTTAATATTGGCCTAAATGGTCTTTTTAAAAATTATTTATTTAATAACCACATAATTAGAAGAAGCATTTCATTACAACAGCATTGACATATTCAATAACAATTTCCAGAGCTAGGATGCATCTCTATGAAAATTGACTGTAAATTTTTAAGTTTACACTTGAATTAATACAGTTACGCAATATTGTACTCAGTATAAACCCTATAAGACATAAAATTAAATAAGGTTTTAACCTTTAAAAAAGATCTCCATTATTAAAATACAGCTTCATACAGAAAAATTAATTTTAATACAATTGACACTAAGATGCGCATGTGTTGCTTTGAAGAATTATTATTTAAAATATTTTTAAAAATTTAATAACCACATGATTAGAAGTATTTCATTACAGCGTTCACATATTCAGTAAAAATACTCCAGAGCAAGGCTACATCTCTTTCAACAGTGGCTGTAAATTTTTAGGTTCACAGTTGAATTAATACAGTTATACAATATTGAACTCAGTATAAACCCTGTACGATATAAAATTGAATGAGATTTTACCCTTTAAAGAAGATCTCCATTTCATTTTAAAATATGCTGTTTCCTACATTTTGAAAAATGTTTTAAAAATTTTTTTTAGAAGAAGCATATCATTACAGCTTTAATATGCTAAATAACAGTTTCCAGAGCAAAGATACAGCTCTTTCAAAAGTGGCTATAAAATTTTTAGGTTTGCTGTTGAATTAATACAGTATACAATATTGTACTCAGTATAAGCCCTGTAAGACATAAAATTGAATGAGTTTTTAACCTTTAAAAAAGATCTCCATTTCATTTTAAAATAAACTCTTTCTTGCAGAAAGAATCATTGTTTTTGCTACTAATATTGAGATGTTGGCACATGCATCTCTAATCTGTATGTATCTGATTATTACTTGTCATGGTCTGTTGCACTCAGATCCTTGGCACCTGTGTATGTCTATAAAGTCATTGGGTAGATTTCAATGGTAATATTTATCACCTCTACTAATTAACATGATGTAAATTTCCATGCTTCCTCCTTAAATATAACACATTTTAAAAAATTTGTTGATTTTTTTTTGTGTGTATATCACACAGAACATCCCAAACCATATTATTCAATGATACACCCACTTCCTAGATGGCACCCTCCCATAGCCCTCCTCTCCCCACTAGAGCCCTTATAATAACTCTGTTATCCCTGCTACTGTCTGCTGTGTTGTCGGCACCCCAGCTGTTGCCCACTACTTGTCCATCTGGGGAAATCTAGTCAGACTATCTAGAGGTCTTTGTTTTAGGAAGGTCAGTTGTTCCTCATCTAGCAGCAATCAATTGTCAATATTCCTTTAGATAAGATTGGGGTCTGCTGTTTATTTTCCCAGTTCTATGCTGAGTTACTATCTGGGAATCCCTTGGGCCACCCTGGCCAACAACTCAAAAGAAGGTATCGCCTGTCTGGCATTGTTGCTTGTTATGTAGCCTTTATCTATACATATGGACTCTTATGAAATTATATTGGCCCCTTTAATCTTTGGTTATACTTTCCTTTTGAGTGTTTAAGGCCATACAGCTGGCCCAGACAAACCAATTTATTTTTACTCTTAAGGTCGTTTGAGGATCTGTTCCTTTTTTTTTCACATGGGCTTGGGAGGAGCCCCTGGCTCCTTTCTTTTACCAGTTCCATCTATGTGAAGATAAGTCAAAGGTCCTACTCGACCATAGCTGGCTTTGCTTGGAAGCATGGAGGAAATGTTTCCTCTCTGTTGACCCTCCTCTTTGTAGACTGGACACTGGTTCATGTACATCTCATGGGGTTTCCTCAGCCTCCTTGATCAAGAGGACAGGTGACCTACCGCAATTACAGGACATTTGGGGAGATGCTCATAGTCCCCTGGAACTAGTCAACCTAGGAGGGCAAGGAGAAAAAACTGTCCTTTATGTCCCTCTGTCCCTCAAAGTATGTCTGTTAAACATCCAAGAAGGTTAGTTCCACCAGTCTGATATTTGCAATTACTGTCTATCATGTAAATAAATCTTGGGCAAAGACCAATTGTTCTCAGATAAACCTTACCTAAACATATATTTCTTGATCTGGTATGTATAATTTGTCAGTAGGTTGTTGGACTAATATGGTTCCCTCTCGTTTTTAAAACTAGCTAGGCATTATTTATCTCTCGCATTTTCTCACCCCCCCATCATGGTTTCCCCAATTAAGGTGCCCCCATTTTCCCCCTTTCTCCCTTAATAATACCCTTCTCCTATGGTGCTACCTCTCTTGAGCTCCTTCTTTCCCTTTATCCCCTAGTTTCTTTGTATACCCTTCCCTCCCCCCTCCCTTAAACTAACCCAAATTTTATCCATATCTACCTTATTAACGCCTATTTCCTAATGTTCTCCTCTTTCAGGTTCTTTCTTTTCCTTTACTTCCCTGGTTCCTTTCCATTATCCTGGTTCCTATAGTTATGTCTGGATACATACTCACTTATCAGGATTTGGTTCTAGGATCCACATATGAGGGAGAACTATTGTGAAAAGAGCAGCAACAAACATGGATGTACAAGTGTCTCTGCAATAAGACGAGTTCTTTGGGTATATGCCAAGGAGTGTTATAATTGGGTCAAATGGTAGGTTCATTTGTAGTTTTTTAAGAGTTCTCCACACTGCTTTCCATAGGGGCTGAATCAGTTTGCAGCCCCACCAGCAGTGGATGAGTGTTCCCCTTTCCCCACATCCTCTCCAACATTTGGTATCATTTGTTTTTTTGATCTTAGCCAGCCTGACTGGGGTGAGGTGAAATGTTAAAGTGGTTTTAATTTGCATTTCCCTAATTGTTAGTGATGTTGAACATCTTTTAAGACACCTGGGGAACCAATACTGCTTCCTGATCCTTTTCATCCAGACCAACATAGTGCCTTCTCTGGGCCCCAGGGGCACTGCTTCTGGGCCTGGCCCTGCCCTTACCTCCTTCTGCTTCCCTGGGCCTGCAGGACCCACAGAAGGCCTCCCTCCTACCCATAGGCCTCTCTCTGGGGTAAATCCATTGTGCCCTCTGCGCTGTGACTCCCCCAGCCTCATTCACCCTCCCATCTCCGCTGCCATTCTCTCCTCCAAGTTTGGACCCTGCCTCATTCCTTGTCTTGGGGCCCCAGACACCTGGGGAACGAATAAGGCTTCCAGACATCTACCAAGTATTCCACCCAAGCACCAAAGGACATATTTTCTACTCAGCACCCCATGGAACCTTCTCCAAAATCCAAAATCGACCATATACTGGGGCACAAAACAAAGCTCAGCAAATACAAAAAGATTGAAATAATTCCATGTGTTCTATCAGACCACAGTGCAATAAAGCTTACAATCAACACCCGAAGAAGCCAAAATTACCACACGAACACATGGAGATTAAACAACATACTCCTGAATGATGAATGGGTCAAAAGAGAAATTAAGAAAGAAATAAAAGTATTCCTGGGATGAAATGAAAAGGACACTACAACACGACAAAATCTGGGACATGCTGAAAGTGGTCCTTAGAGGGAAGTTTATAGCTCTAAATGTCTACATTTAAAAATTGGAAAGAACACAAATAAATGACTTAACATTGCAACTCAACACACTTGAAAAGCAACAGCAAATGAAACCTA
>NW_008335006.1:0-1168 GCF_000622305.1 Nannospalax galili | reverse complement strand
CGTGCAATTTCAGCCACCTGATATTTGACAAAGGGGCCAAGAACATTCACTGGAGGAAAGACAGCATGTGTAGCAAATGGTGCTAGCAAATTTGGATTTCCACCTCTAGAAGAATGAAACTAAACCCTTATCTTTCACCTTGCCCAAAAGTCCACTCCAAATGGATCAAAGACCTCAGTGTAAAGCCCGAAACTCTGAAACTGTTAGAAGAAAACATCGGTAAAAACCTCCAAGAAATAGGTATAGGAAAAAATTTTCTAAAGCGGACATCAATTGCTCAGGAAACAAGATCAAGAATCGACAAATGGGACCTCACTAAACTAAAAAGCTTCTTACATCAAATGAGGCAACCGGGGAAGTGAAGAGCAAACCCGTAGAATCAAAGACAATCTTCACCAGCAGCACATCTGACAGAGTTTTAACATGCAGAATATATAACACACTCAAAAAACAGAGAATCAAGACAGAAGTAACCCAATTAAAAGATGGACTAAGGAGCTGAACAGAGAGTTCTAAAAAGAAGAAGTAAAGATGGCTATGAAATATCTTAAAAGATGTTCAACATCACTAATAATTAGGGAAATGCAAATTAAAACCATTTTAAGATTTCACCTTACCCCGGTCAGAGTAGCTAAGATCAAGAAAAGAAATGATACCAAATGTGGGAGAGGATGTGGGGAACGGGGAACACTCATCCACTGCTGGTGGGGCTGCAAACTGGTTCAACCCTTATGGAAAGCAGTGTGGAGAACTCTTAAAAAACTACAAATGAACCTACCATTTGACCCAGTTATATCACTCCTTGGTGGATGATCTTTTTGATGTGGGTCTGTATATGATTTCTAAGTATCTTGTTGAGAATTTTGCATCTATGTTCACTAAGGATATGGGCCTATAATTTTCTGTTTTGGTTGTATCTTTATCTGGCTTTGGTATTAGAGTGATGCTGGCTTCATAGAAAGAATTTGGAAGTTCTCCCTCCATTTCTATCTTCTTGAATAAATTAAGTAGTATTGGATGTAGATCTTTAAATGTCTGATAAAATTTTGCTGAAATCCATCTGGTGTTGGGCTTTTTTTAGTTGGGAGGTTTTGTATTACCGTTTCAATTTCTATTCGTGTTATGTGTCTGTTTAAGCTGTTAATCTCTTCTTGGTTTAGTTTTGGTG
>NW_008335005.1:0-2779 GCF_000622305.1 Nannospalax galili | reverse complement strand
CAAAACTGGAAACAACTAGTAATAGCTATAATATAAAATATATAAAAGAATTCAAATATAAAAGGAGATAAAAAGAGCATAGACTACATATGTGATAAAATTAATAAAATGAAAAAAGAAAAAGGGAAAAACAATAAATTAAAGAAAAATATGCATTAATATAACGTGTAAGATGTAAGATCAGTAAATATAATATGCACGCTGTATTTCTTGTCACATCTTAAAAAAGATAAAGCATCAATACTATATAAGCATATAAATACAACACATCAATAAATATAAACATAAATAGAATATAAATATTAATAAATATACTAATATATCAATGTATAGGCTAATAAATAATGTGAATTGATGCACAGTAAGTAAAATAATAAATACATGTATAAATACACTAGGAAAGACAAAAATGCAAATAAAATATAAATGATAAATGAAACAATATATAAAATAACACCAATAACATGAGAAAATGAAATAAGTAAAGTGTAATGAAACATATAAATTAATAAGAATAATATAAAATGTAACATCTACAACTATAATATGCACGATGGATTCACATTTACATGTCAATAAACACAAGTTAAAATTTATATAAGATCAAAAACGGCTAAAAGATTAAAAATGACATTTAATAAAGTATAAAAAAGAACTATATAGACTATATAAGATCTATGGTAAATAGCTATATAAATATATTGATAAATAAAATGAGATATGATAAAGAAAGCAAAGAAAAATGAAAGTATAAATATATTAAGAAATGCAGACATGTAAATAAAGGAAAGCAAAAACCAGTAAAAATGTATTAATAAAAGTATAAATATATATAAATATAAATGTATTAATAAAAGAATAACTATAAATAAATACAGATTTTAAATAAAGTATAAATGAGATAAGACAAGTACAGAAAAGGAAATAATCAGCAAGATAAGCAAAATGAGATAAGATAGAACAATAAAGGAAATAACAAGTAAAATGAGATGAAAAGAAAAAGAAAAGGAAAGCAAAATAAAAGTGTAAAAAATGAATAAATGCAGAAATTTAAAGTATAGAATAGGAAAAAAGGGAACAGAAGGGAAGGAAAAAAAGAAAAGAGAAAAGAAAAAGAAAAGGGAGAGATCTTAAGAAACACAAGCAAGGCAGAGGCAGAACATGGATTGTGTTCTGTCATGTGGTGCCCCCCACCCCACCCCCACCACCCAAAAGTTGCAGTGTCATCACCATATTCCAAGAGGTTAGAGATCAGATGAGAGCACAGAATAGCAAGGACTGTTTATTGAAATGGGGCAGATGGGATGGGCAGCCTAGGGCAACCAACCCAAATGGTACGGGGACATTCCCCCCAGTATCCTGATGACTATCTTTGTGTGTTCCAACATTGTCAGTCCGGGTTGGAACTCAGCATCCAGTCTCCCACATAAAGCTTCCAGGAGTGTGCGAAAATCCAAAAACTGCAAATCTAGATACAAATTCAGTCTCTCAGCAGCAGCAAACACCTGGCTGTAGCCCTTCCTTTGTTGTGTTATCATCTGTTTGGAGGTAGAGGTATCCTGTGTGAGGATAGAGAGGAAAGAAAGTCAATAAACTGCAGTCTCTACATATTGAGAAGAAAGAATGAGGAAATTACTAAAGAATTGAAAGCGAGAAAGGTGTCCTCCCAGCAAAAAAGGAAAGGGAAAGAAGAACAAGGAGGAGGAGGAGGAGGAGGAGGAGGAGGAGGAGGAGGAGCAGCAGCAGCAGGAGGAGCGGAAGGAGCAAAGAGTATCAAGACCCAGGGTGGGTCTTGAACTGTAGGAGCTGGAAAAGGACCTAAAAGGACCTAAAGGAGCTGGAAAAGGACACACAGCTGCCCACCCAGGCCTCCCACCGCCTGCCTCCGGCCCTCTTGAAAAGGTGTATCTATCTATAAGAGCATAATCAATCAATCAATCATCAATCAATATGAAAATAAATATTATAAAAGTATAAAATGTAAAATAATTTTTAAAATAAATCAAAAATAAAATGATGATGCAGCAGTTAAGAGCACTGGATGGGTGCTCTCTGTTTAAGGAAACAAAACCAGAAACTACGGGTTATAGTTATCATATCTAATATATAAAATAAAGTAAATATAAAAATGAGACAAAATAAGTATAGGCTACATAACATATATGATAAAATCAATGAAATGGTAAAAAAGAAAATAGAAAAGGTAAAAACAATAAATTAAAGAAAAATATACATCAATAAATATAACGTGTAACACGTAAATTCAATATAGTATGCACGCTGTATTTATAACATTTTAAAAAAGGTAAAGCATCAATACTATATAAGTGTATAAATATGACATCAATAAATATAAAAATAAATTGAATATAAATATTAATAAATACACTAATATATCAATATATAGGAGAATAAATAACGTGAATTGATACATATTAATTAAAATAATAAATACATGTATAAATACACTAATAAAGACAAAAATGCAAATAAAATATAAATAATAAATGAAACAATAAAATAACACAACATGAGAAAATTAATAAATAATAAGTAAAGTATAAGGAAACATACACATCAATAACAATAATATAAATGTTAACTTCTACAATGGCTCCCTTTCTGACACCATACTGTTTCCTGGGACGAAGGGCTCTCTGCACAGGACCCTGATCCCGATCAATGATGCATGGCAGAGGGAAGCGTGACAGGCAGAGGGAAGCGTGACAGGGAGGGATGAGGACCCGGCTATCCGAGGTGAACCGAGGCTCCTTCAGCA
>NW_008335004.1:7574-8403 GCF_000622305.1 Nannospalax galili | reverse complement strand
TTTGTGTTGGACAGTTTCACTGCTCTGTGTCTAAAACTGATTTTGTTTGACTTGCTTGAGATATGTGATACTTATTAAATCTGAGTATCAATTAATGTCGTCTGTAAAGCCTGGGAAATTCTCAGCTCTTGTCTTTTTTTAAAAATGTGGCATGTGTTCTTTTTCTCATTCTAGAAACTCAGTAAATGAGGAATTATATTAGGTACTTTTTACTTGATTTGCCATGCCACTTAATCTTTCATCCTTCTCATTTCTTTCCTTACTTGCACAGATGGGGGGCGGGGGCGGCTTGCTTCTGTGGAGGCTAGAGGTTGATGTTGAAATATCTTTTTCAGTCACTTCTTTACCTCATTTTTTGAGATACAGACCCCACAGCATTCTGTTTTGGCTAGACTGGTTCCCCAGTGAGCCCCTGGGATCTGCCTGTCTCTGCCACCTAGCACTGGGTTACAGGCACATGCCTGGTGGTGTATGTGGCTGCTGGGGATCCAAACTCAGGACCTCATGCTTGCACAGAGAGCACTTTACCTACACTGCGTCAACCCCCAACCCCTGTTCAGATCTTTTAGTTATTAATTCTCTCATCTATGTGTAACCCATTATGTAACATAGTCATAGTACTTAATTTCAGTGTCTATGTAGTTCAGCTCTAGCTCTCCTATTTTGAAATTTGCTCATTTTTGAATGTCTTTAAGCATATTATACATGGTTATTTTATGTAATATGTCTCATAATGCCACTATATGAGGCTCATGGGTGATTAAGTCTATTGATTGATGTTTTTTGCTTATTCTCAGTCATGATGTTTTATTTCCTCATGTGCTTGGTG
>NW_008335004.1:4711-6544 GCF_000622305.1 Nannospalax galili | reverse complement strand
AATCAGAAATTACTGCATCATCATAGTTTATGGGATGTATCTCAAACAGTATTTAGAAGAATATTTATATCCTTGGATGCTTATCAATAAAAAAATGAAACAAAGATGACTGTCAAAGAGGTGATGTAAAAACATATACAAAGTCACACTCATGAATATACAGCATTTCACACAAGAGGACACCCTCAGGCCTGTGAACATAAGATACAAACTTACTTAAAAAGAAATACAAGTTTGGAGTCCCATGTTATACAGTTAGTTTAGATGGTACCAAGTACTAATGAGAAAGTAGGCCAAGAGGAGAAGTAGTGAGCTGGCTAGATGGCTCAGCAAGTAAAGGAAAGTGCTTAGCAAGTCTAGCAACCTGAGTTTCATTCCTAGAACTCAAATAAAGGTGGAAGGAGAAAAACCAACTCACTTACTTAAAAAGAAATACAAGTTTGGAGTCCCATGTTATACAGTTAGTTTAGATGGTACCAAGTACTAATGAGAAAGTAGGCCAAGAGGAGAAGTAGTGAGCTGGCTAGATGGCTCAGCAAGTAAAGGAAAGTGCTTAGCAAGTCTAGCAACCTGAGTTTCATTCCTAGAACTCAAATAAAGGTGGAAGGAGAAAAACCAACTCCACAAAACTGTCCTCTAACCCCCACATGTCACATGTATGCTGTGGCATGTGAGCACACACACATCATGCACACACACAATAATAGTTTTAAAATTTTTTTAAAAAGGAGAACCACTAAACATTAGATACACATTTTCCTGGGCAGAAAAAAAAAAGCTGGGTGTGGTGGAGCGGGCCTTTAATCCCAGCACTTGGGAAGCAGAGGCAGGCGGATCTCTGTGAATTAAAGGCCAACCTGCTCTACAAAGTGAGTTCCAGGTCAGCTGGGGCTACAGGGAGACCCTGTCTCAAAAAACAAGACAAAACAAAACAAAAAGGGGCTCAGTGATTAAGAGCACTTACTGCTCTTCCAGAAGACCTGGATTCAGTGCCCAGCACGCACCTGGTGGCTAACACCCATCCTTAACTCCAGTTCCAGGGAATCCAATACCCTCTTCTGGACTCTACATGTGGTATATTTACATATATGCAGGCAAAACACTCATACATATAATAAAGATAAAAATCTTAAAAAACAAAAGACAAACTACAGGTGCACGAATCTAGGGCATGTATTTCATAATTGAAAGGTTGATTGAAAAACAAGATAGTTACAGAATATCCCTTAGACTTAAGGATAAAAATATACCAAAGAAAAGTTACCAAATATCTGCATCTACATGCAGATGTAGTAAACTATAATAAAACATTCAAAGCACTAATATGCTAGGCCAGGCCCACTGGCTTTTAAAGGTGTTACTTATACCCTTTGTTTTAAACCAGGGGATGAGCACTCAAGAATTTATTGTACTGTCCTTTAAGTCATGTTTACTTTCATGCATGCGAAACCACTTATGATAAGCAAAAGTAACAATATAAATCTAGATACTTTTTTCTGGAATTTTTTCATGAAAGGCCTCAGGCATGTTAAGCATGCATACTACCACTGAGCTATGTCAGCTCTAGATACATCTTGTTTTAGACTGGAGAGATGGCTCAATGGTTAAGAACACTGGCTGCTCTTGCAGAAGATCTGGGTTCAAATCCCAGCACCCACATGGCGGCTAACATCTCACTTTAAACCCCTCTTGGTGCAACCCGCCAATGCTGTTTTGTGTTTCTGAGGCAATGGCTAAGTGAATGTGAGATAAGACAAAAAACTGGCAACTTTGGAACAACAGTGCCTTCTGAGGGCAGTAAAGGCCCTGAACCATCAAGCACTGTCTTTCCCA
>NW_008335004.1:0-1150 GCF_000622305.1 Nannospalax galili | reverse complement strand
TGACTCTTGGTAGGATGGTCATTTTCACAAATTAATTCTTCCAATTCATGAGCATGGGAGGTCCTTCCATCTTCTTATGTCTTCCTCAATCTCTTTCTTTAAAAGTTTAAAATTTTCATTGTAGAGGTCTTTAATGTCTTTGGTCAGGTTTATTTCGAGATTTTAATTAATTAATTAATTAATTTATTTATTTATTTTGCAGCTATTGTGAACGTGAGTCTTTCCATGTACTCATTCTCTGATTGCTCGTTATTGGTGTATAGAAAGGCTACAAACTTTTATAGGTTAATTTTGTAACCTGCCACTTCACTGAACGTATTAATAATTTCTGCAAGTTTTCTGGTGGAATTTTTGGCATCTCTTAGATAGAATATATCCTCTGGTGCAAAAAGGGATAATTTGATCTCTTCTTTCCCAATTATTACTCATTTAATTTCCTTTTCTTGTCTTATGGCTCTTGCAAGAGTTTCAAGTACTATGTTAAAGAGAAGTGGAGATAGGGGACAGCCTTGTCTGGTGACTGATTTCAATGGGAATGCTTCCAGTTTTCTCCATTTAGAATGATGTTGGCTGTGGGTTTGTTATATATGGCTTTAATTATGTTGAGGTATGTTCCCTCCAGTCCAATTCCCTCTAGGACTTTGAACATAAATGCATGCTGAATTTGTCAAAGGCCTTCTCTGCATCTATTGAGATGACCAAGTGGTTCTTGTCTTTGAGCCCATTTATATGATTTATGATGTTTATTGACTTACATATATTGAACCATCCCTGCATCTCTGGGATAAAGCCAACTTGATCGTGGTGGATGATCTTTGTGATGTGTGCCTGTATGCAGTTTGCCAGTATCTTTTTGAAAATTTTTGCATCTATGTTCATTAAGGGTATGGGGTCTATAGTTTTCTTTTTTGCTTGTATCTTTACCTGGCTTTGGTATTAGAGTGATGCTGACTTCATAGAAGGAATTTGGACATTCTCCCTCCATTTCCATCTTTTTGAATAAATTAAGTAGTATTGGCTGTAAATCTTCTTTAAATGTCCAATAGAATTCTGCTGTAAATCCAACTGGTCCTGGGCTTTTTTCAGGTGGGAGGTTTTTTATTACTCTTTCAATTTCTTTTTATGTTATGGGTCTGTTTAAGCTGTTAAT
>NW_008335003.1:0-328 GCF_000622305.1 Nannospalax galili | reverse complement strand
TATTTTATTTAATATTTTTATTTTATGTGTATGAGTGTATTGCCTGCATATGTATGTGAGTGCACCCATACTGTGCAATGCTGCGGAGGTCAGAAGAGGGTGTCAGATTCCCTTGGAACTGGAGTTAAGGAACCGTTTGTAGCCGCGATGTGGGTGCTGGGAATTGAACTTGGGTCCTCTGCAAGAGCAGTCAGTGCTCTTAACTGCTGAGCCAACTCTCCAGCCCTGACTTTTAAATTTTTTGAATAAAGTTTCTTTAGTGGTCTGTTCAAATTTTCCACTCATGATTCAATCTTGGTGGCTTTATATGTGTAGGAATTATATTCCT
>NW_008335002.1:0-518 GCF_000622305.1 Nannospalax galili | reverse complement strand
TGTGCTGGCATCATGTCCCATAGCATAGGACATCCAGCTGTTTGTCACTCCCCTAGACCAGGCTTCTGACATGGGGGTGGGCTGAGGCATAGAAATGGCCGCAAACCCTTCGAAATCTACCTTCTAAGCTTAGGTCTTTCACTTGGGGAAGCTTCAAAGTCATTTTTAACCCTAATTACTCCCCACACTACATCCCCAGTGGCTGCCACACTTGGCCCCAACGCTTCCTGCTGCAAATTGGGAAATAGCCCCAGTTACAGCTTGCCTGGGGCCCAAGAGAAAATAGAGCCAGAAAGGCCCTTTGTGCTTCCAAAATCACTGTGGGGAGCAAGGGCTGCAAGCCAAGAAAGCCCTGGGCTAAGGATTTTCCCAACTGAGGATGAGGGTGGTGAGGGGTGGGGGCGTGTGTGTGTGTGTGTGTGTGTGTGTGTATTTGTGTGCCCATGCCCATGTGTATTCCTGTGGATGCTAGAGGTCAATGTCAAGTGTCTTCCTCAATTTCTTCTCCATCATATTCT
>NW_008335001.1:0-285 GCF_000622305.1 Nannospalax galili | reverse complement strand
GGAGTAAACTGTAACAGATGGTGTTACAATCACTGCTGCAGGGAATGTTCCGGCCAATTCCTCTATGCACAGATGCTGGCATGCTGTCAGAGGAGGTCTCTACAACTAGAATTCTTAGGTCAAAGACTAGGCTTGTATCATTATTTCCACAGAATTAAAGTAACCAAAAAAATAGTTCAAAACATGTTATCTTCTAACATGTATAATAATAAACATGTTAAGACTTCTGGGTAAGATAAATTTGTTTTCTCCCCCTATCTAGAAGCCTTTGAGAGGAACTGACAC
>NW_008335000.1:0-470 GCF_000622305.1 Nannospalax galili | reverse complement strand
GGAATAGACATTGCTTGAGGTCAGAGGGTAATTCTCACAACAGATGGAATGCTTATTTGTTGATGATATTGTGTCTCATGGTTATTGAAAAAATACAAAGTTAAAGATATTAGAAGGATATGGGAATTGAGATATTTTACTAAGAAGTATTTATGAATGAAGATTATGATGGCTGGATATTTCCAGAATTAACAAAAGGGAAAAAAATGAGGAAGCCTAAGCAAGTAATAAAGGTCTGTATAGGTTTGTTATGATTTATCAATGATGGAACAGGGATAATATACAGACAATGTTGAGGGCATAACTCAGTCAATTAGTTTAAGGATGTCTAGTAAAGGTTTATTTAAGAATATTGCCCAAGCTTTATCTGCATAACAATAACTACTGAAATATGTCTTTTATGTATCTCTGTATTATGAAAATGTTAGTTTTGGCACTTTCTTTTACCCGTAACAAGAATGATTTGACTC
>NW_008334999.1:493-712 GCF_000622305.1 Nannospalax galili | reverse complement strand
TCCTACAACCTACCGACAAATTATACATAGAAGATCAAGAAATATATGTCTGGGTAAGGTTTATCTGAGAACAACGGGTCTTTTCCCAAGATTTATCTACATGACACACAGTAATTAAAAATACCAGACTGGAAGAACTAACCTTCTTGGGTGTTTAACAGACATAATTTGAGGCCTATAATAATTTGGTCAGAGGGACATAAAGGACACTTTTTGCTC
>NW_008334999.1:0-199 GCF_000622305.1 Nannospalax galili | reverse complement strand
TGAGGAACAGATCCTCAAACGACCTTAAGAGTAAAAATAAATTGGTTTATCTGGGCCAACTATATGGCCTTAAACACACTAAAGGAAAGTATAACCAAAGATTAAAGGGGCCAATATAATTTTTTAAGAGACCGTATGTATAGCTAAGAGCTACATAAGAAGCAACAATGCCAGATAGGAGATACCTTCTTTTGAGTTG
>NW_008334998.1:0-533 GCF_000622305.1 Nannospalax galili | reverse complement strand
TAGCACTGTACCCTCTGTGTCTGTGTTACAGTTTCACAGCACTGTGCCCTCATTATCTGTGTTACAGTTTCACCGCACTGTACCCTCTGTGTATATTTTACAGTTTCACAGCACTGTGTGTCTGTGTTACAGTTTCACAGCACTGTGCCCTCTGTTTACATGTTACAGTTTCACAGCATTGTGCCATCCGTGTTCATGTTACAGTTTCACAGCACTGTGCCCTCTGAGTCTGTGTTACATTTTCACAGCACTGTGCCCTCTGTGCCTGCGTTACAGTTTCACAGCCCTGTGCCCTCTGTGTCTGTGTTAGAGTTTCACAGCACTCTGCCCTCTGTATACATGTTACAGTTTCATAGCACTCTGCCCTTTGTGTCTGCATTACAGTTTCACAGCTCTGTGCCCTCTGTGTCTGTGTTATAGTTTCACAGCACTGTGCCCTCTGTATGCATGTTACAGTTTCAGAGCACTGTGCTCTCTGTATGCATGTTACAGTTTCATAGCACTCTGCCCTTTGTGTCTGCATTACAGTTTCA
>NW_008334997.1:0-524 GCF_000622305.1 Nannospalax galili | reverse complement strand
TATATTTTATTCATTTAAGGCAAGAACTGTTTATTTAATTGAGAGATGTATCACAGTTGGAATACTTCTTCTAGCTTCTCACTGAAATGAAAGACTTATTTTTTAACTCCTACATGGTCCCTTCAACTGACATCCTTAGTGTCACATAGCCCTGCATATATCAGCTAGGAGATATGACCTGAAACCCTTCTTTGCTTAAGTTGACCAATACAAATTTGGGGGTGGGGAACCTACTAAAGCCCTTAAAGCCCAGGGGACATAATACTTCTTCTAGCTTCTCACTGAAATGAAAGACTTATTTTTTAACTCCTACATGGTCCCTTCAACTGACATCCTTAGTGTCACATAGCCCTGCATGTATCAGCTAGGAGATATGACCTGAAACCCTTCTTTGCTTAAGTTGACCAATACAAATTTGGGGGTGGGGAACCTACGAAAGCCCTTAAAACCCAGGGGACATTGGATTTTGCTTCCCAGATTCCCTCTCTACTTGTGTAGATTCATCTTTACGTATGAGTGTATTT
>NW_008334996.1:0-715 GCF_000622305.1 Nannospalax galili | reverse complement strand
AGCTCTCTCTCCCTCTCTCTCTCCCCTTTCCCCTTCACTACTCTCCGCCAGCTTTCTTTTCATCTCCTTTCCAATCGAATTCAGTCACTCCTGGACCTCACTCAAGGCCACTGGACAGCACTGGATTCCGCAGTCGTTGAATTGCCCAGCACGGTTACTGTGCCTGTGCACGCCCACCTGGGAGTCAAACCTGCCTCCCCGTCACCCTCAAATCCTTTACCCTACCTCACCTCCCTTCCCTTCCTCACTCCTACCATCTTTTGCCTTCCCCTAACATCTCATCTTCTCTCTCTCTCTCTCACTCGCTCTCTCGCTCTGTCGCTCTCCCTCACTCTCCTCTTCCTCCGTTCACTGGCTACTCCTGACTTCATCTAGGCCTCTCCATTCTTCTCCACTCCTGGTCCATCTCGGCCTCTGGACCCACTACCTTGTTTCCTTATACTTTACCTCCTACTGGCTGGTCATGCACCACATTGCAGAACCTCTCCTAACTCATTTTTACTCGCTCAAAATCACACCGGTGTGTGGGAGGTTCCACCCTGCCTTTGACTAGAGGACACTGTGGTCACTGGCGGGGACATGCACAACTCATATTCCCCGCCCCCCCCCCCAGTGATTGCAGGACGCTGCCCTGGGGTTCGGGAATTTAACCCGAATCAGCAATGAAAAAAAGGACGCTTTTCTTTTGTTGCCTGATTCTTCTCGTTCTCATTTT
>NW_008334995.1:0-289 GCF_000622305.1 Nannospalax galili | reverse complement strand
GCAGTCTGTCAATCTTGTTTATCTTTTCAAAGAACCAGCTCTTAGATTCGTGGATTCTTTGTATTGTTTTGTTTTAATTTCATTAATTTCTGCCCTGATTTTTGTTATTTCCTCTTGTCTGCAGGGTTTGGGTTTTGTTTGCTGTTGCTTTTCCAGTGTGTTGAGTTGCAGTGTTAAGTCATTTATTTGTGTTCTTTCTGATTTTTTGATGTAGGCAATTAGAGGTACAAACTTCCCTTAAGGACCGCTTTCAGCATGTCCCAGAGGTTTTGTCGTGTTGTATTGTCCT
>NW_008334994.1:0-556 GCF_000622305.1 Nannospalax galili | reverse complement strand
CACCCGGGAGACAGAAGCAGATCTCTGTGAGTTCAAGGCCAGTCTGGTCTACGTGGTGAGTTCTAAGCCAGCCAGAGCTACATGAGACCTTTGCTATTTAAAAAAAAAAAAAAAAAGCCAGGCGTGGTGGCGCATGCCTTTAATCCCAGCACTTGGGAGGCAGAGGCAGGTGGATCTCTGTGAGTTTGAGGCCAGCCTGGTCTACATAGTGAGTTCCAGGACAGCTGGGCTACAGGGAGACCCTGTCTCAAAAAGACCAAACAAACAACCAAACCTCTTTTTTAGGGTTGAAACAGAATTAAAGTTGGGGTAAAAACAAACCCTAGAGTTTTGACTCTTTATTTTCTCCAGGTATGGATTCTTGGTTTTAAGATCTTCTTCATCTGTTGGTATACTATTTCCTTTTAGGGCATTATACAGAATAGTGTATTTTCCTCTAAGTTAAAAGAATTCTGGTGGTAGACAGTCAAGAGCAGCAATGGCAGCTTATAAAGCTGCTGGAGACCAGCTTCCTCTAGTTTCCATTCTGTCGTCCCTCTCGGTGGGTCTCGTGATG
>NW_008334993.1:1139-2596 GCF_000622305.1 Nannospalax galili | reverse complement strand
GAAGACAGAGGTGGAGACCAAGTGATCCAGCTACAAGGCGTGTGGAGGACCACAGATAGTAGTCAGGGACCGTGGAGAGGGGTCTGAAGGAGCGGTCCTCCAGGATGCTCCAGAAGAGGGCCAGCCCTGCTAGCATATTGGTCTTGGACTTCCGGCTTCCAGAGCTATAATGCTAAATTCCCATTGCTTTAAGCCATATCGTTTGTGGTAACTTGTGACAACATATCTAGAACCTAAGCCACTGAGTTTAATCTACCCCAGGAAGTCACCTTTAACCCCAGGGATCCCTGGTGATGGCTTTGGCATTATTTCTGTGTTCTCTCAAAAAGGTCAGTGCATCCCAAAAGCAGCGTCCATTGTCAAAGGATTAGCAGAGAGCTACCACATGAGAATACCCCATCATCACACTCTATCTCCATCCTTACCAGGAGGAAATCTACACATGGACCTTCCAAGACAGAGGGCCAACGTCGGCTTTAGAGAGGTCCTCTGAGACTAGAGGTTTCCAACCAGTCTTAGGAATTCTTTCCAGTTCTTTCCAGGCAGGTACTGTCCTTCAGGCTAGTTCTTCCTTAAACCCATGGCTCCATGCCTGTCTCACGGCTTTCTTTGGGCAGCGGACGGAAGGAATTACTTCTCCAACATGAATAAGCTCGAGCCTCCTGTCCCAACCAGCTGTCCCTTCTGTCAAGGTGGTGAAAGTCGCCGGGATATCTCAGCTTGCCAGACCCTCTTTGAAATGCACATGTTTTGTTTATACAAACATAATATGTAATGTGTGATCATACAATGGGGGCAATTTAGAAATGATTTTTAAGGAGAGAAAAATCGTTTTGTTTTAGAACTTGTCATCAGAATCATTTAAAAGCAGAGGCAGGAAAAAAACTCACCGCTCTTATTTCACCGAAGAAAAATGAAAGTTGACAGACCACAGCATGCAACTGTGGGACCTGGCTGCTCCTGTCAGGCTAAGGTTGGATGGGGTGAGAAGAGGAGGCTGAGCGTTGCTGGAAAGCTAAAGTCTGGCCTCCAGTGGAGGCAGCACAAGACTCCCAGCCTACCAAACAGCCTCAGTGATGATCAAACTCCACCTTCCCCTTATGGACATTAGAAATCCTTCTCCCGGCTCTGATGGACACAGGGTGCAAGCAGGTAGCCTCCACTACCATCTGGTGATATTCTTGTTGAATGTACGTAGAACGTCCTACGTATTCCTTAGAGTGATAATAGACGTTTCTCTCTTCCCTTAACTGAAAAGCAAGTTGAATGACCCGGAAATGCCCTGCTCTGTGGCAAGATACATCATTTGCTTTGACGGGAGATTTATCAACATGAAAGACCATGTACAGAGAGCTTTTGTCATCACAAGCAAACTAGAAAATAGAGTGACATATTGATTTCCATTCTAAACTCTATTTTGAATTTTATCTAAACCACAAGTTGGCAAACATTTTATA
>NW_008334993.1:0-639 GCF_000622305.1 Nannospalax galili | reverse complement strand
TCACCAGAAAGCTCACCAAAGCACAAGTGGCACCTCATAAAAGATGCATCCCTGAAGCTCCTTGCCAGACAGCTGGGCCTTTCAAGTCCCTTCTCTCCAGGAATTGTTACTTCTTGGGTCCTTAGGGAAGGTTCTTTAATCTTGTACCTTTCAGATACTTCCTGAGTCTTGTAAATTTTGTTTACTGTAGAGTCTTAAGTATCTCCCTCCTCCAGCTGGAAGCCAGTGTTTCCATTTGGAGGAGATCACTGCCTCCAGAAAGTTCTAGGCTTTAGTCCCGGGCCCCTCAGACCAAGGAGGAGTTCTGGAAAGAGATTTTGAGCATTTCTTTGGATCTAAGTACCTAAGTTTTTTGTTCTTTATCATTTTTCCTCAGACAACATAGACAGCACTTCTTCAGGTGAAAGGACATCACTTAATCATTCAGACTAATATGAAATCACCACTTGGCTTCCCAAGCAAGATTTCATTCGTGACTGACGCGGTCAAGGACAACCAATCAAATACGGCAGTCTCTGTGACTGTAACCAATCCAGAGAGCATCCAAAGTTATTTTTACTGATGAATCTTAATTGTACCTGAAAGAAGCTGTTGAGTTCTTGCAAGTCACAGTACTTACAGGCAGCCAAACATGTGAAG
>NW_008334992.1:0-1061 GCF_000622305.1 Nannospalax galili | reverse complement strand
ACAGTATTTTTTCTGGTAGTGTTTGGGTTAGGGTTAGCCACATGGTTAGTGTTAGGGTTAGGGTTAGTGTTAGGGTTAGGATTAGCGTTTGGTTTTAGTGGTAGTTTAGGATTAGCGTTAAGGTTAGGGTTAGGGGTAGGGGTTAGGGTTAGTTTTAGGGTTAGAGTAGGGTTAGGGTTAGTGTTAGGGGAGGCTTAAGGTTAAGTTTAGGGTTAGGGTTAGGGTTAGGTGTTAGGGTTAGGGTTAGGGTTAAGGTTAGGGTTAGGATTAAGTTTAGGGATAGCCACTTACTGTAGTTAAAATGAAAAAACAGTAGAATTTCTCATCTCACAAAGGTCTTTATGAGTTGTATGTAAAGGTACTGTGGCACAAATATCAGTAAGGTTGTTTAAGAAAAATATGTGTCACATCTCTTGCTGAGTGCCTGCTTTCACATAGAAAGCAGAGTAGGTTTTCTGGTAGGGTTTGGGTTCAGGATAGCGATAGTTTTAGGGTTAGAGTTAGGGTTAGGGTTAGGATCAAGTTTGGTGAGAGTTAGTGTTAGCGTTAAGGTGAGTGTTAGATTTAGCGTTAGGTTTACTGTTAGTGTTAGGGTCATGGTTAGAAATGGATTAGGTTAGGGCGAGAGTTAGGGTTAGTGTTAGGAATAGATACTTACTGTAGTTCAAAACAAGGAACAGTAGCATTTCTCATTTAAGAAAAGTCTTTATTAGTTGTATGTAAGAGGACTGGCATCAATGTAAGTCAGGGTGCTTAAGAAAATTATGTGTCACATCTACTACCAAGTGATTGCTCTTCCACAAAATGCACAGTATGTTTTCTTGTAGGGTTTGAGTTAGAGTTATCCATAGGTTAAGAGTTAGTGTTAGGGTTAGGGTTAGGGTTAGCGTTAGGGTTAGGGTTGGGGTTAGGTTATGGTTAGGGATAGGGTTTGGATTATGTAAGGATCAGTGTTTGGGGTAGGATTAGGATGAGGGTTAGTGAAGGGTTAGGATTTGGTTTAGGTTAGCGTGAGATTTAGGGTTAGCATTAAGGTGAGGGTTAGGATTAGTGTTAGGGTT
>NW_008334991.1:0-414 GCF_000622305.1 Nannospalax galili | reverse complement strand
GTCATATTGTTACATTTTGATGGCACTGTGGAGCAATATAATAACACATGGGGCAATAGTGATGGAATGTTGGAGCATTTTGATGTCACCATTGAGCATTGTGATGTCACAATGGAACATTGTGAAGTCATATTGTAACATTGTCATGGAACATTGAAGCAACATTAAGGCACATGTGGCAATAGTATTGTTACAGGGCAGCACTGTGAAGTTATTGTAACACAGTGTGTTGGCGCATTGGAGCAATAGAATGTCTCATGGGCAATAGTGTTGGCACATTGTGGTATTGTGATTCACATTGTAAAGTCATGTTGTTCCATTGTAATGGCACATTGGAGCAATATAATGGCACGTGGGGAGATGGTGTTTGCACATTGGAGCATTGTAATGTCACAATGGAACTTTGTGAAGTCA
>NW_008334990.1:19862-20913 GCF_000622305.1 Nannospalax galili | reverse complement strand
TCAGAGAAAGAGTACATGGAAAGACTCCTTTTCACAATAGTTACAAAAAAAAATAAAATATCTCATAATAATAAACCTGATCAAAAACATTAAAGACCTCTACAATGAAAATTTTAAATCTTTAACGAAAGAGATTGAGGAAGACATCAGAAGATGGAAGGCCCTCCCATGCTTGTGGATTGGAAGAGTTAATAGTGTGAAAATGACCATCCTACCAAAAGTCATTTATAGATTCAGTGCAATGCAAATCAAAATCCCCATGACATTTTTCACAGAATTGGAAAAAACCATCCTAAGATTCAAATGGCAGCACAAAAGACCTCAGATAGCCAAAGCAACCCTGAGCACTAAGAGCAATGCTGGGGCGGGGATTACTTAAACTGTATTATAGAGCTATAGTCATAAAAACAACATGGTGCTGGCACAAAAATAGACCCATAGATCAAAGGAACAAAATTGAAGACCCAAATATGAGTACATGCAATTCAGCCAGCTGATATTTGAAAAAGGGTCCAAGAACATTCAGTGGAGGAAAGACACCATGTTCAGCAAATGGTGCTGGTGAAACTGGATCTCCACATGTAGAAGCTAAGGCTGGGATCTCATCAGACCACCAGAGGGTGCCGAGTCCTGGCCCCTCTCTGTCTTCCCTCTGACAACACACAGGACTGCCTGAGAGAGCCTGGATTCTGTCTCCATGTGGTGAAAGAAGCCTGAGTGTACCTGACTGGAACCTGAATGGGGCTTCTGTGGGTACCCCTGAATAGCTGATCTGAAGCCATCAGTTCCCTCCAAAATAAACCTCAGAGAACCTGAACCCTGTACTAACCATCTTTACATAACCTATAAAGAAAGGATCTAGGCACATGGATAACATAAACAGAAGTATACTTGAACTTAATTCTCATATCAGAATCATAAAAAACAAAAGAAATTCACATGCCAAAACCACAACGAAAGAATAATAAGATGGAAAGCCAAAACACTATGTCCCAGCAAAGCTCCACCAATCCTGTAGAAGAGTTCTACAAGGAGAACCCCCTAGAGATAA
>NW_008334990.1:0-1097 GCF_000622305.1 Nannospalax galili | reverse complement strand
TTATTTTGATATATCACAGTGAAAGATTTATCGTCCTCTTTTTTTTTTTTTTTTTTTTTTTTTTTTTAAAAAAAAAAAAAAAAAAAAAAAAAAAAAAAATTAAGGCAAAGGGACATTTTAGGACAGAAATGTGTGTATTCCCCTAGCCTACTGTCCTGTTAAGGGAGAGATTTATGAAGAATTTGAATGCCTTTCTTTTTGATATTTTATTTTATTTTATTTTATTTTATTTGGTCTTTTTGAGACAGGGTCTCCCTGGGGCCCCAGCTGTCCTGGAACTCACTATGTAGACCAGGCTGGGCTTGAACTCGCAGAGATCCGCCTGCCTCTGCCTCCCGAGTGCTGGGGTTAAAGGCATGCGCCACCACGCCCAGTGAGAATTACTTTTTAAGCTATGATGAGAAGACTGAAGCTTCATTTCTTAAGGTGAAGAAGGATGTAATTTACTCAAAGAATGTTTGTTTCTAATCCAGGGAAATAGTATTTGATAAATGCGGTTTTGTTCTCTGAGGCGTCACTGCAGAAATGTTCTGTGAAACTGTGCTAGAATTAAAATTTGTATGCATTTTATACATTTAGCATGAAAGCCTGAGGCAAGAGTATTGTTGCAAGCTTGAGGCCAGACATATAGGGAAGGTCAATTCATACTCATTAAATGAAGAATACACCAAGACGATATTACAGTCCTAAACACATTATACACCACACATAATTTCACAAAAGAGACTCTGTTAGACCTAAAATTACACATTGACTCTAACATAGTGTTAGTAGGTGACTTCAGTATCCCACTGTCAACAATAGACAGGCTAACCAGACAAAAACTAAATAGAAAAAACAAACCTCTGGAGTTAAATGACACCATAAATCAAATGGACCTAACAGACATCAACAATCATCCTGTGTGAGTAACCCAGACCCAGAAAGACAAATGTCACATATTCTCTCGTGGCTAAATGGTAGCTTTGAAATCTTAGATATGTATGTTTCAATTTGAAAGTCCAGAGAGGTCAGGAAGGAAATGAATAAACAGCCATGGGGAAGGTCTTCCTGTGGGAGGGAAGGTAGAATGCAGTGACAGAAAGGAGGAAAGGGGA
>NW_008334989.1:193-397 GCF_000622305.1 Nannospalax galili | reverse complement strand
GGTGGGTGAAACCTGGCAGTGAATCCCCAGAGGCCGCGGAAGATCTGCGTGAGGAACGGCAGCCCTGTGAGAGGCAGTGGGGTGGGGGAAGGACAGTGACATGAGCTGTCAAAGGTTAGTTTAGGGGAGCCAGCAGAGGCAGCAAACCGAGGAGGGAAAGGGGGGTGCGAGAAATGTTCTTTGGGGAACATGGCTTGTTTTTTT
>NW_008334989.1:0-113 GCF_000622305.1 Nannospalax galili | reverse complement strand
CTGCTGAGTAGAACTCCATTGTGTAAATGAACCACATTTTCGTAAACCACTCTTCAGTTGAAGGACACTTAGGTTGCTTCCATCTCTTAGTTGTTGTGAAAAGAGCAGCAACA
>NW_008334988.1:0-350 GCF_000622305.1 Nannospalax galili | reverse complement strand
AATGCCTTCACCTTTACTGCTGACACCCTTAGAGGCTTGGAATTAAATTTGTGTTGTAGGTCAGCCAAACCTATAATAAGGCCTCCAGCTTGATTTTCCACAGCTTTAGCATTCTAGCTGCTCTAGAGAAAATTCTCTTCCAGGGCACACTTCGAAACTTTTAAACTGTTGATTCGAATCTGGAGCTTGTCAATTTTTTCATTAAGCTCACAGTTTATCTTCAACACTTTATCCAGAGATGCTAGAAGTAACCAGCCAGTATCATTATTTTTTCTTATTTTTCCACAATTTGTCAAATGTTTATGTATAGAGTCACTAAATTTCTTGCTCTCCACAAGAGGTGAGTTAGG
>NW_008334987.1:0-302 GCF_000622305.1 Nannospalax galili | reverse complement strand
AGGATTTGGTTACGGTTAATTTTGGTCTACAGTATATATTTTGGATTATTACTGGAGTTTGAGTTATGGTTTGGGTTACGTTTATAGTTAGGGCTGGGCGTATGTTAAGGGATAGGGTTAGGTTTACAGTAAGGATTAGCTTTACAAATGGGGCTAGAGTTGGAGTTAGGGTTAGGTTTGAGTTTAGGCTTTTTTTAGGGTTAGACTTAGGAGTATGATAATATTAGGATTAGGGCTAGGTTTAGGGCTAAGGATACGGTCAGGTTTATGAATAGGGCTAGGGTTAGGATTAGGATTATTTC
>NW_008334986.1:0-2042 GCF_000622305.1 Nannospalax galili | reverse complement strand
TCCCAAATGAATCTGGTACCTAACCCTGACCAAAAGAAGCCCAAGCCTTCCATGAAGAGATAAGAGTCCAGACTGAACCCTGAACAGAGAGAGCCTGGGCCAAACCCTCAATGGAATGGATCACAGGCCCAATATGGACCCAGATGTGGCCTATGCCAAAACCACAAGGAAAGAAGCTGTGCCCATTTTTGATCAAAATAAACCAGGACAGAACACTGAAAAGAACTGATTCTGGGCAAAAAGAATCCCAGACTGAGCCCTGAATGTAAAGAAGCCTGGGCCCAGGCCACCCTTAATGTAAATGCAGCCTAATCCTGAAGAGCAGACAGCCTGGACCCCTCCTTGAGGACAGGAGAGATGGAATGGAGACCTGAAGACCGTAGGGCCAGGGATGAGCTCTGAACAAATCCTGCCCAGCTCACAGCTGAATGGAAAAGAGCCGGGAGCAAACCATGAGCTGATAGGTGCCTGGGCTGAACCTGACCCTTCAGGAGCCCAGGCTGTACTCTGAAAAAGAAGCAGCCTTTGCCAAACCCCAGACCAGAGGGCACCAGTTAGACCTCTAACCTAAAAGAGCCCAGCACAAATTTATCCAAATCTCTCTGTGAGGACTTCATCCAAGACACCATAGCTCTCCTAAGGGGTGGGGTACAGCTCCAGGGTCAGCTGGCTCAGACTGGTAATGTGGTGCAGCAGGTCTATGGGGCCTGCGTAGAGAATAGTTGCCATAGAGACTGACCTTTGTGAGCTGGGAGCAACGGCTCAGGCCAGGCAAGAATTTGATGGGCTGAGAATCCATCATCATTCAGCCCTCTAATTCTAGGGTCTGAAGAGAGCCTGTCAGGTCTTCCCAGTAGAGCTTGGAGAACTGATGGTGGACATGGAAAACTGTGGTGTCACCAAGGTTCAGGCATCTGAGGTGGAGGATGCCCAGGCTTTGGGACAGATAATCCACATCTGACTCTGAAAGCTGGCAGTGAACAAGTGTGAGCATCTCCAAGGGACTCTTCAAGCGTCTAGGGTGAGGCAGAGAAGTTTACTTCAGGGATGTTGTAGACAGTGGTGGGGAGTGGGTACGACCTGAAGGTTGCAAAGGACAGTAAGACCTCAGGTCACTCTGAGCAGGTGGTGAAGGTCAAGCCCAGTAGGATGTTGTTGGTGAGTTTGATCCTACAAGTCAGCTCACTTTAGGCTGAGGACACTCTCCATCACTGTGGGACTGGATCACCACAGTTCTGCAGCTCCCTCAACATAGCTTCTGTCTCTGTTCATAGAGCTTCTCCCTCCTCTTCATCCTCAACCCCCTTGTCACATATGTCCCATCTACTCAGCCGCTGCCTGTGCTCAAAACAGCCCTTTTCATCTTGGAATTAGAGGCAGACTGATGCCTGTTCACAGAGATCAGAGCACAGAGCTCACCTTGGGAAATATGCAAGTGTAAGTTCCCCCAACCTCAATAGATCTACTTTCCCTGTACCTGGATGCCTAGCATAGAGACCTTTTCCAGACTATGGACATATATATGTGTCTTTGACTTGACTGGGATGACACCAGAGAAGGCCAGAGTGGTCAGATGACAGGTTTGGTATTCTAAAACCTCCATTACTGCTAAATTTCCCAGTGACTGGCAAACCACATGTGTCCACTCATATATAATATGTAAAAGAAAATAACACTTGAGAGGCAGAAGCAAATCGTTGGTTTATAATTCAAGTCAGCCTTGGATGGTCTACATATCAAATAAGGCTTTGCTTTGGACTGCAGAGAAAGCTCAATCCTTATCTGAGCACCGGGTCCAGGCGACTATGGACAAAATACCACTCAGCTCCAGAGGTGTGGGTGGGTCCTGAAGCAAACCAGAATAAGATATCTTTTCAGTCAGAGGCTGAGGAAGTCCCTTTCTTTCCTCTTTAGAAGAACTAACTCAGAGCCAGTGCCGTGGCTCTGGCAGGGGCTGAAACCTTATTTTTTCTGATTCTACTCAGTATAATCTGATTTCAAAGGCACAGCTAGCTCACTGGCAGCAGGGTGGACTCTATAGT
>NW_008334985.1:0-206 GCF_000622305.1 Nannospalax galili | reverse complement strand
TTGGGTATATGCCAAGGAGTGGTATAACTGGTTCAAACAGTAGGTTCGTTTCTAGTTTTTTAATAGTTCTCCACACTGCTTTCCATAGGGGTTGAACCATTTTGCAGCCCCACCAGCAGTGGATGAGTGTTCCCCTTTCCCTACAACATCCTCCGCAACGTTTGGTATCATTTGTTCTCTTGATCTTAGCCAGTCTGACTGGGGTA
>NW_008334984.1:0-1149 GCF_000622305.1 Nannospalax galili | reverse complement strand
ATTAATGTGTGAAACACCCATAATAGTGCTTGACTCATAGCAAGTACTTAAGTGTGTTACTGTCATCATCTATACGTTACAAAAAATGTGCAAAACTGCCAGTGCTACTTTTAATTGGCTTGTTCCTGTATATACACAAACAATTTGTGCATAGTTTTATGAGGTGGGGTTTATTTAGTTTTTAAATAAAGCTATTTGATCTATAGAATTCATCTCTTATGTAGTAGGCAGTTCTAAGTTATTTATGCTCAGATTTTTTTAAAAGAAATTCTTTGGTATCTATGCTCCTGAGGTATTTACTTTTTCTTACTAGTCAAATAAGTTACTGAAATTATAATCAATGTGTGATTTGATGAAAATGTACTTCATTCATAAATAGTATAATTAATCATTACTAGTCTTTCCAGTAACAGATCTGACCTACCACTGTTTCACTTACACAATTTTTGTGATTGAAGTTGCAGACTTCCCAAGCATAGAGATTACAGATTTTCTTGGTGGCCACAGAGTAGAATTCCATTTAATTCCATGGTGTCACTTCCACTCGAGCACTGGTTATATGATGAGTTTAAACACAAGTCACTGAAAATAATTAGAATTGTTTTAAAGTTATCTTTCCTCAGTGAAAACTCAAATTTATATTCAAAAGAACAAATACAAATTTTATAACCACATAGCAGCTATATTCTAAAGTAATAGTTCCCAAAAGGTGGAGGGATCTTTTATTTTATTTTTTTATGGTAATGAATAGGAACTGGTGGTCCTTGTGTTTTTGCTTCAAAATAATTTGCGAGCTGGAAAAAAAGAGAACCACTGTTCTAACCAACCATAGTAAATCGATAGTTGTAAAACAGGAGTGTTTGTCCTCTGAAGGAATACTTTATACTGTGATTTTTGCTTAATGTTAAAGTAGCCGTTTTTAATATTGGTTTCAAAATGAAATCTAAATGTATTATCTCCCTCTTATGAATTACTGTTTATAAACAAGAACGTTTAGAGGGCCTTTTCTGTTCTGGTAAAATAAAAACTGAAGGAAAACAGTAGCTTATTAAAGTTCCAAGAATGGCTTCTCAGTTCCTTGTCAAGTCTCAAAGCCTCATAATTTTTTCCCTTCAAACGACTTTAAAACCAAATGACACCTCTAAGGAT
>NW_008334983.1:0-382 GCF_000622305.1 Nannospalax galili | reverse complement strand
AATCAGTGGCCAGCTGACCTGGATGCGACTGCCTCAAGGGTTTAAAAATTCCCCAACTATATTCGATGAGGCCCTACATGAAGATCTGGTGAGTACAGAGCCCAACACCCCGACATAAGCCTGTTACAGTATGTAGATGACTTATTGATCACAGCACTGGACCAGAAGTCCTGCCTAGAGGGGACAGAGGACTTACTCCATGTACTTGGGGACTTGGGATACCAGGCCTCAGCAAAAAAAGCTCAGATACATCTGCAAGAAGTGACTTACCTAGGGTACATCCTCAAGGAGGGGCAGCGGTGGTTGACTAAGGCCTGCAAAAGAGACTGTGCTAAAGATACCCACACTGACCTCCAAAAAGCAGGTGAGGGAATTCCTGGGT
>NW_008334982.1:0-965 GCF_000622305.1 Nannospalax galili | reverse complement strand
TTGGGAGATTATGATAACTTTAAGAAGGGGAGCCTGTCTGGAGAAAGTGGTCCATTGTTGGCGTGGACATGGAGGCCTATACCTCAACTTCACTTCTGGCCTCTCTCTGCTTGGTCCACAAAGATGTGAGACAGGCCAGCCACGTGCTCACACTGCCAATAATGCCATCAGGCCTTCTGCACCATGATGGCTTGTACCTTCTCAAACTGTGAACCAAAACAAACTCTCCCTCTCAAAATCTGCTTTGTGTCAGATATCTGGTCACAATGAGGAAAACATGGGTTGTTCTCCCTCCACCAAGGTCAGCAAATGTGGGCTCCAGGAGAGGAAGTGGGAAACTTCCGTGGGGAGCTCTCTCTATGGTGGTACCCAGAGCAGCACCCGATTCAAGAAAGCATCCAGAGCAGAGCTGGGGCACAGATCACCCAGATGGTGAGGGTTTCTCACACCCTAGGGAGTGTGATAAGGGGAATCAGCACTCTCTGTTTTGCAGAGGGAATGGAAAGAAGGGTGACCCAAAGGGAACGACATCCCAAACTCTTGGTCACAGAAGTAGCTTCTGTGCGTGTGTGTGTGTGTGTGTGTGTGTGCGTGTGCGTGTGAATTTTGGCTTGATTCTAAGTACCTATGACTGGTGTCCCAGTGCTGGGACAGGTCCATGACATGACTGAGCTTCTTCAGCAGGGTGTTAGTGGGGTGGGGGGTGGGAGAGCAGGATGGGAAACATTTCGGGATCTGCAAGCAATGGTACTCTCCAAAGTTAGCTCACTGTCTCTTTGCGCAAACTACGGGATGAGACTTGAGCTAAGGGACAGGAAACCGGCAGCACCCAGGGCCTCTTGCCCACAAGTCCTCTCTCCTCACACCACCTCAACACAATGGGGCCTGAAGACAAAGTTTGGGTGACCTTTGACATTTGGATGTTTCCTTCCCTACCCATGTTAAGGTTGGTGAGCCCAGACTCT
>NW_008334981.1:0-509 GCF_000622305.1 Nannospalax galili | reverse complement strand
ACACAGGTCAGGGGGCAGCAGGGCTGATTCTAGTTTGGAAGTGAATGGCCTCATTAGATGGGATCTGCTCTCTCTGCAAAAATCTTTCTGGCTTGGGTTATGGTGGCATGAAGGATGAAAAAAGGTCATTCAAGAAATGAGATGAAATGAAAAAAATTGCTTGAGACAAATGATAATGAGAACACAATGTGTCAGAGCCCTGGATGCAGCCAGGTCAGTCCTTGGTGAAGGAAAGTCCAATGCTATATGAAGTTCATTTGCAAAAGAAAAAGTCTGAGAGCTAGTATGTACATAACCTAATGAGACACCCCAAAGCTTCTTATAAACAACAAGGGGCAAATCCCAGTCCTGCAAAGGACAGACCTGACTGTAGGGAGAGTACGGAAACTTTGGTATAGGATTAATAAGAGGGTGTATATAGGGAAGAGATCTAAATACGATCAAAATATACTGTATGAGCTTTTAAAATATTCAATAAAAAGATTAGGGGAGCAATTAATAGAATAGAG
>NW_008334980.1:0-463 GCF_000622305.1 Nannospalax galili | reverse complement strand
GGACTGACCTGAGACCCTGGCCGTGGCCGTGCTATGCAGGGATGCAAAGGCTGATGGGGTGGGAATTCGCCCCATGATTTCCCAGGGAGTGGATTGAGTAGCTGGGTTGTACTGGATGCAAAGGATCAGGGAGAGGCAAGGTAAGCCTCGGAGCCCCAGAGAGAGGCTGTCAGCCCCAGAAAGAGGTTGGCGGGTGTTGCAGGACCAGGGAAGCAGAGAGAGGTGAGGGTGAGGCCAGGGCCAGAGGCAGTGCTCCTTGGGCCCAAGGAAGGCACCAAGCCGGTTGGAGTGAACAGGGTCAGGTATCTGCACTGGTTCCCCAGGTGTCTGGGGCCCTAAGTCTAGGAATGGCACAGGGCCCAAGCTAGGATTAGAGAATAGTGGGGGAGATGGAAGGGTGAGCATGGCTGGTGGAGTCAAGGCACAGAGGGCTGCATGGTAGACTTACCCCAAGAGAGGCCTG
>NW_008334979.1:0-1659 GCF_000622305.1 Nannospalax galili | reverse complement strand
AGTGTTACCTGGGTGCTCAGAGCTCTCTGTGCACTCACCTGCTGCTTGTGCCTACACGAGGGAAGGATGATGGAATTCTGGAGAGTATAGACTTTTCTACTCAATACTCTACTTAACTAGCCCAGAGAGAACATTAGCCCAGGGTCAGCTCTGGAGAGTTCAAAACATGGTTCCTACTATCCCTTGGCCAGCTAACTTTGTACTATCTGCATGGCTCACTCTTTCCCCATCAGCCACACCCTCTCCCATCTCTAGCACAACTAAAGTCATGTCCAGGTCTCTCTGTTTTCATCAGCTTCATCACAGGAGAACAGTTTCAATCCTGAGAACAGCCTTTAATACACAGGATTATACAAGCCACCACGACTTCCAGGCTCTGAATTTACTCAAATTCTCTAAAACTATCTGTTTC
The DNA here is from genome assembly GCF_000622305.1 of Nannospalax galili. Lineage (NCBI taxonomy): Eukaryota > Metazoa > Chordata > Mammalia > Rodentia > Spalacidae > Nannospalax > Nannospalax galili. Next base: position 1,247 of record NW_008334979.1, on the reverse strand, counting down.
TCAACTTTTCCTGCACACTCATTCAGCACTTTGGTTATTTCCCTTTGTTGTCCCTGTGTATTTCATCTATGCATGTTCAATACATATTTAATCACAGAAAAGATGGATAATCAAGTGAGTGAATGAATTAAATAGCAGAATTTCCAGTGTTCAGAATCAGTATGTGAAGTCTGAGCTCAACCTGGACCTTTAATCTTCATGTAAGAAAATCAACATGCTCCAAATGTGCTGTTCATTTCAGAATTCACATGGGCAACAACAGCCTATTGTCATTTTGCATGTTTTGTCCTTCAACCTAAGCATGTTCTCAAATATGAGGATGTTTTCAAAAGTGTAAAGGTGAGGTTCCCCAAATTGGCCCCACATATTTCTGTTAAAATAAGGAGGCGCTACCCTTGCTGACCATGTTTTCAGTCTATCCTGAAGATTGTTTATACCTTGGGTCAATTCCACACCCAAGATAGTATCTGGAAACAACTAAGGCCATCAATGACAATCATAGAGTAACTGCCTGGCAGCATGTGAAAATGTATAAATTAATGGCGATTAGTCTGAGTAGAGACATCATATAGTTAATATCCTCAGATCTGTCCCCCATGACACTTTATCTGAAGTATCAGTGAGGAATTTAGTCCCAACACATTCGAACTTCAATTTCTCCATTTTAAAGTGAATACTCCCATTTGCTGATTATTGGATTTACTCACTTCTTCAACTGAATGTCTTGGGAGAGTCACCATACTTAAAGATTCCCAACTATGACCAAGGATGTGAAATATACATGCACTGGTGGGCATTAAGACAACTCTAGACCAAATTTACTCCGCAGAGTAATCAATAGCAGTGGCTCACCCAGAATGATGCAGAAAATGCAAATGTGTCCTTTCTCACAGGACCCAGGGGGTGACTGTAAAGCAGTGCGTGATTTCTGGAATGTCCCTGATATACTCCTCCTACCTGTCTGCTCAGACCACAATGAATCTGATTTCTTGTACTGAAAAGTCAAAGACTGACTAAACATAGTCATAAAGGGATCTTGTATCACTCCCACATTCCTTACTCAGATCTCACATATTCCGACCTCCTGGATCCCTTCTCTGTGCCTTACTGAGCTCTAAGTTCAGGGCTGAGTAGCAGCTTTGTTTCAACTCTATATTAGTTTTGATTTTTAAATTTATTTATTTATTTATTATTTCATGTGTATGTCTGTATTGCCTGCATGTAGGTAAGTGCACCCATGTCATGCA
>NW_008334978.1:637-779 GCF_000622305.1 Nannospalax galili | reverse complement strand
AGACAGCCATTACCTCCAGGTGCCCCCATCACAGCCAGGAGGATTAATCCTATTACTCACCAAAGGCCTCACGATCGTTAAGGCCAAGGCTAAAGGTTTAAAGTGTGAGTACCCAGCTACCACTTCAATGCCCTGGAATTGT
>NW_008334978.1:0-388 GCF_000622305.1 Nannospalax galili | reverse complement strand
AAAGCCAAGCCCTCAACCTTCCCATGGACTACTAAAGCAGATCATTATGAGAAGGGCAGTGTGTTATATCAATTGATTATCATGAATATCCAATAAACGCAGTCAATGTAACACAACACATACTTGAGTGCCCCAAATAAAGTCAACAAGTGACATGTTGGCTCCAGACATCATGTGAGCAATGTATAAGTGAAATCCAAGCTACAAAACCTATCTCTGAGGTCTTTCTGGAAATCAACCAGGGAGTCCTATGTGTTCACACCCTTTAACCCAGGAATGCCACTTTGGGGACTATGATCCAAGATATATTTTAAAAAGACAAATAAAATTGTGTAATTTGTAAATGGTCTACAGAAACGAGTTGGCAATGGTGGATCACAGACCCACA
>NW_008334977.1:0-525 GCF_000622305.1 Nannospalax galili | reverse complement strand
GGAAGTGAAGAGAAAACCCACAGAATGGGAGAAAATCTTCACCAGCGACACCTCTGATGGAGGTTTAACATCCATAATATATAACAAACTAATAAAACAGAGAAACAAGAAAGGAAGTAACCCAATTAAAAGATTGCCTAAGGAGCTGAACAGAGAGTTCTCAAAAGAAGAAGGATGACTAAGAAGCATCTTAAAAGATGTTTAACATCACTAATAATTAGGGAAATGCAAATTAAAACCACCTTAAGATTTCTTAGCCAGTCAGACTGGCTAAGATCAAGAGAACAAATGATACCAAATGTTGGAGAGGATGTGGGGAAAGGGGAATACTCATCCACTGCTGGTAGGGCTGCAAACTTGTTCAACCCCTATGGAAAGCAGTGTGGAGAACGCTTAAAAAATTACAAATGAACCTCCCATTTGATCCAGTTATACCACTCTTGGTATACCCAAAGAACTCATCCTATTGCCAAGACTTGTACATCCATGTTCGTTGCTGCTCTTTTCACAATAGCTAAGAGATGG
>NW_008334976.1:0-416 GCF_000622305.1 Nannospalax galili | reverse complement strand
CATTTTGACTTTTAGCCAAGAAACTGGCTATTTTTCTTTAGGGTCTTTTTAAACCCTAACTGCCTAGCCCGTATTCTTATCACACCATCCTCTGAAGAGGTTACTCAAATTGCTGATAGGGAATCAGGACACAGACTGCTCTGGCTTCTTCCATGCTGAACAGGATCACTGAGTCAAGCAATTGGGGTACCCCTTCAGTGGGTCTATCTAAAAGACTCCCAAATTGCATAACTGTTAACTGTAGGGAGAAAAGAAAGTCCTTGATTGGTGCCTAGGAGATGTGAAATAGAAGTAAAAGCAAGAGTAATTAGCATTACAAGTTCTAGACAGGGAACCAGAAAAAAATCAAAACGGCAAATTTCAAATGTTCATATCAGAGTCCACTGGCATTTATTGACAAGAGCTTCCAAAAGCAT
>NW_008334975.1:0-255 GCF_000622305.1 Nannospalax galili | reverse complement strand
TTGTGATGACACTGGGAAGCATTGTGGTAACACTGGGAAGCATTGTGTTAGAAATGGGAAGCGTTGTGATACCATGGGAAGCATTGTAATGACACTGGGAAGCATTGTGAAAACACTGGGAAGCATTGTGTTAACACTGGGAAGCATTGTGATGACACTGGGAAGCATTGTAATGACACTAGGAAGCATTGTGTTCACACTGGAAAGCATTGTGTTAACACGGGGAAGCATTGTGATAACACTGGGAAGCATTGT
>NW_008334974.1:0-256 GCF_000622305.1 Nannospalax galili | reverse complement strand
AAAATATGTCTCCATTTTGTATGTAAGTGCTTCATTTCTGTAGAAAGAACATTTCTTCTAACATTGTGCTTATAATAGTGAAAATGAATGAACAGGAGAATTTTGTGTTAAAACACGTTTCCTACGAATTGTATTCAAAAGAGTATTGCCACAAGTGTCAGTCTCTTTGCTTTAGAAAAATAAGTCTCGGTTGTGTGTCTAAGTTCTTGCTTTCTGTAGAAAGAACAGTAGTTCCAACAATGTGTTTATAACAGTG
>NW_008334973.1:2822-3311 GCF_000622305.1 Nannospalax galili | reverse complement strand
CAGTTATGATTTTAACTCAATGAAATTCTTTATGGATTCCAGTGAAGATGCTCTGTCCCTGGGAAAGCAGTCCTGTTCAAGAATTAATTATGCAATTTTTCAAAAGACTGTTACAACGAGGCAAAGGTATGATTGGCTTGATTGTTGCTGCTATTTAGGGACTTATCGCTTTAGCTGCTACTGCTACTACTGCTGGTGTGGCACTTCAGAAGTCTGTTCAAATGCAAGACTTTATTGAACAGTGGCATGATGATTCTCATAAGCTTTGGACACGTCAGGCTCAGATTAACTCACAACTATAAGAAGAAATTGTGGCTTTACAAGGGGGGTTATATTGGCTTGGAAATAAGTTATTGGAATTACAAAAAACGACGCAATATGTATGTAATTGGAATTCTTCTCAAATTTGTATTACCCCATATAAATATAATGATTCTAAGTATGAATGGGAAAATATAGAATTGTATATTCACGGTAAAATGGATAATG
>NW_008334973.1:0-2764 GCF_000622305.1 Nannospalax galili | reverse complement strand
GAGGAAATACCTTCTACAAGTTCTTTTGATCAAGTAGTTACTACCTTAGCTGATACCCTTTCTGGTCTTGATCCTCGAGGATGGTGGCAAAGTTTTTCTCATAGTCTTGGATCTTCAGCTGTTACTTTTATAATACTTTTATGTCTAATGTTTATCGGGTATCGATGTGTTCTTGGAATCATATCTCGCCTCATTAATAAGCAATCTGCTGAAACATTAGTTGCTGCTTTGCATTATCACAATGAAAAAATGAAGGCTGAATATAATAGGGAATCACTTCCATTGTAAATGGTTTAGTAGGATATAGCATGCATTCCCTTTTATGTTTATGAAATCTTTATGGAAAATCAATGCTTTTTTGATGAATGCCGGTAGCCAAAGACGGGTAAGATCTTCTTGGAGAAAGTCAACCTAAGACAGGGCATAGTTGACGGAAACTGCGTTCCAATGATGGGTAAGGCTTTGCTCTTGTAGAAGACAACCTAAGACAGGCACGGTCTTTCTGTCCACAATTATAACCTGATCAAATGTTATAAAAAATAAAGAAAGGAGAACTGTGAAGGCCCGAGCTCTGATCTGATGTACATTCAGAATAAGTTCTGACCTGAAATAAACTCAGACCTGGACCGGGAAACTTCAGTTCCCTGAGAACTTGGATGTTTTTCTGCAGTTATTCTTATCATAAGACAGACTGCTCCTTGTACCTGATTAAAGGTACATAATAAAGCTACAAAGATATATAAGATCCCAAACAGGGCTGAGCCCTGGGAACCTGAAGATATTGTAAAGGTCAGGAAGGTACTACAAATGTTGGAATGAGATCATTTGGCCTGAGTAGAACATTTCTCTTCCTCTTGTTGTACTATAAATAAGGTTGATTCTTAGAATAAAGCATGCATTGGTTCACACTCCACTGCATCCCCTGCGTCCTGATTTCTTCTGCACCTATATCTTGGGGCCCCCATCCCTTCAGGCTTGAATTGTGGTCACTGAACAGTGGAACATATATTGAGAGTGTTTTCACATTGTAGCATTGTGATGTCACATTGGATCATTGTGACTTTACATTGGATCATTGTGACTTCACTATTGTCACAGTGCAAAGGCGTATTTGAGGAATAGAATGTCAAATGGGGAAATAGTGTTCTCACATTGCAGTATTGTGATGTGACATTTTGAAATCATACGGTTGTCTTGTGATGGCACGTTGGGGCAATATGATGGCACATGGGGCGATGCTGTTGGCACATTGGAGAATTGTGACTTCACATTGGAGCATAGTGACTTCACAATGGGGCATTGTGAAGTTATATTTTTAACAGTGTGATGGCTCATTGGAGCAATAGAATGGCACATGGGGCAACAGTGTTGTGATGTCACATTTTGAAATCATATTGTTACATTGTGATGGCACATTGGAGCAATATAATGGCATATCGGGAGATAGTTTGGCACATTGGAGCATTGTATTGTCAAAATGGAACATTGTGAAGTCGAATTTTAATATTTTGATGCCACAATCGAGCAATATAATAACATATGGGACAATAATTTTGAAATATTGGAGCATTATGATGACAAAATGTAACATCATGAGGTTATGTTGTAACATTGTGATGCCAAATTGGGGCAATATAATGGCACGTGGATCAATAGTGTTGGCATATTGGAGCATTGTGATGTCACATTCAAGCATTATGATGTCACAAGGGAACACTCAGAAGTCATATTGTAATACTGTTGGCATATTGGAGCAATATACTAGCACGTGGACCTATGGTGTTGGCAGATTAAAGCATTGTGATGTCACATTAGAGCATTGTAATTGCACATTGGTACATTTTGAAGTCATATTGTTACATGGTGATGGCCCAAAGGAGCATTGTGATGTAACAAAGAAACATTGTGAAGTCATATTGTAACATTGTGATGGCACATTTTAGCACTATAATGGCACATGGGGTGATGCTCCATGGGCAAATTGGAGCATTGTGATTTAACATTGGAGCATTTTGTAGTCATGTTGTAACATACTGATGGCACATATGAGCATTGTGATGCCCCTTTGAAGAATAGTGATGTCACACTGGAGCATTGTGATTTCACAATAGAACGTTGTGATGTCATATTTAACATTGAGATGGCACCGTAGAGCATTGTGATGGCATATGAAGCGATACTTTTGGCACAGTGAAGGATTGTGATGTCAAATTGGAGCATTGTGAAGTCATATTGAAGCATTGTGATGTCACAATGGATATTTTGAAGTTATATGGTAACATTGTGATGGCACAATAGAGCATTGTGATATCACATGGGGATCTGATAGTGTTGGCACATTGAAGCAATGTGATGTCACACTGTATCATTTTGAAGTCACAATGGAACACTCTGAAGTCATATTGTAACATTGTGATGTCACATTGGAGAATTGTGATGTCACAATGGAACATTGTGAAGTCATAACATTGTGATGTAATATTGGAACATTGTAATGTCACAATGGAACATTTTGAAGTCAGATTTTTACATCGTGATATCACATTGGAGCAATATAATGGCACATGGGGAGATGATGTTGGAATATTGGAGCACTGTGATGTCACATTGGAGCATTGTTGTGTCACAATGGACCATTGAGAAGTCATATTGTAACACTGTAATTTCATACTAGAAGAATATATTGGCACATGGGGTGATCATGTTGGCACAATGGAGCATTGTGATGTCACATTGGATCATTGTGATGTCACATTGGAACGTT
>NW_008334972.1:0-663 GCF_000622305.1 Nannospalax galili | reverse complement strand
CACTGACTTTCTATCCCGAGTTACTGAGGCCATTGAGCATAGAGTGGAACCCAGTCCCACACGTGATATCCTCAAACAACTGACCTGGGAGGGTCTTAATACGCCTACCTGCAATGCAGTCATGGCAGTCCGCAATGACGACATTCACAAATGGGTCATTGCTAAGAGAGATGGATTCCAGATCTGGTTCCCTCGAGGCCTTGACAGCCTCCCTGGAAGCACTCTTGTCCGAGAGTAAACAGGCCCGAGATAGCCCACCCTCTGGTGGTTCATGCTGGAACTGTGGTAAACCAGGCCACTTCCACCACAACTGCCCAGAATCACGAGACTCGCTGGAACGACCCAAAACCTGCTGCCCTAAATGTAATAGGGGCTATCATTTGACTAAGGACTGCCACTCTCAAAATCAAAACAACCGCCCTCTTTAAACTTCTCCAGGGGCGCCCCTCAGCCCCACAAGTAAGAGGGGAGACAAAACAGATCCTCTCCTCCCTTCCTATCCTCAACCATTCCCCGTTCATGACAGTTTATTTGGATGGCTCCCCGGTCAAGGGCCTGGTGGATATGGGGGCTGATGTCACTATTATAACCATAAATGACTCCTTCTGCTTTCCACACTGGAAATTTAGATCAGGCCCCTTGATAAAAGGGGTAGGAGGGAGC
>NW_008334971.1:0-218 GCF_000622305.1 Nannospalax galili | reverse complement strand
CATGTATGTATGTACACTCCTGACATTAAATGCCTGCAGAGCCCTGAGGAGGGCATCAGACCCCCAGGAACTGAAGTTTGGAGAGAGAGTTATTTTATTGAAAGGCTAAATTCTTTTCCTTCAACATAAGAAAACATAAGGACCGTTGTTAGCCACAAAATGTTAGCCACAAAATGCTTCTGTTCATTCGTTTCCACTGTAGTAAACACATTGCTACA
>NW_008334970.1:0-636 GCF_000622305.1 Nannospalax galili | reverse complement strand
TAGGGTGCAACAGGTAACCATGGAGACACACACAAACATAACCTTCAAAGTTAGACAAACAAGGCAAAAATAATTTATAACTGATATCAGTAGCCTGATTTTGTAATTTTTACAGTGCGCACAATATTGTTATAGATGTCTTTTACACAATCATGGACCCTGGAAAAGAGTACAATAGATTCAAGAGCTCATCACGAGTGATTCCCGCCACAAATCACCTGTTCATTACTACCTGTAGCTCCTGCCAAAAACTACCTGTAGAGCTCCAAGACTCATCGCAAGCGGCCTCTGCCACAAGCCACCCACTTAGAGTACTCCTCACAAGCAAATTCTGCCTCAACTTACTTGCTCAGAGTGCTCAAGATGCCACCTCACATACCTGAGCCACCGACCTGTGCTGTCGGGAAAGAACACAGAAAGACAAGCTCCAAAAATGCCATTGTCCCAACAAAGCCATGCCAGGCTCAAACTGAGGGAAATTTATTAAATGGTACCATCAAACCAAATTGAAACAAAACATGTTGGGAATGGCACCCAACACAGATCTGCAAAAGGTACAGTGTTGACATCGCATGGGCACGCCACATTTACGTCCCAAAGCATCGCTGTGGACGGCCCTGGTCAGTGTCCTGAACA
>NW_008334969.1:0-253 GCF_000622305.1 Nannospalax galili | reverse complement strand
CAGGAAGGGACCACGAACAAAAACAGCAACAAAAAGAAAACAATGGCGGCGGTGGCAAGGAAAAACACTAAAACAAAAAAACTATCAGTGAAGGAAGAAGCGAAAGTGAAAGCGAAAGCAAAAGCGAAAGTAAAAGTGAGAATGAGAGGGTCCTGGACTCGCCACCAACTTCAGCTTCCCTGGGCTCTGTCCACCAATGGCCGGTTCAAACTTCTTCTCTTCTCTTTTTTATTGCCCGGTTCCATCACCTTCT
>NW_008334968.1:652-793 GCF_000622305.1 Nannospalax galili | reverse complement strand
GAAGAAGGCTTTTTGCTTGTTTTACAAATACAGAAAAAATTTTAATTCTTTGTAAGTGTAATTTTACTGTAGGTATTTTCTGTATAAATTCAAAATCATTACTTATTTACACATTTCAGAGAAAAAAGTTTGGTAAATTTA
>NW_008334968.1:0-162 GCF_000622305.1 Nannospalax galili | reverse complement strand
TCCCAGAACTCACTATGTAGAACAGGCTGGCCTTGAACTCACAGAGATCCGCCTGCCTCTGCCTCCCGAATGCTGGGATTAAAGGCGTGTGGCACCACGCCTGGCTACATTTGTTTTTAATAATCTCATGTATCATTAAGCAAAGATCTTATGAAGTTTTTA
>NW_008334967.1:0-643 GCF_000622305.1 Nannospalax galili | reverse complement strand
ACCATGAATTTGCACAATATTTCTCACTATACAAATTTTTCAATAATCACAGTAAAAGGAAAGCACAAAGTTCAATGGTTAAACTTTTCTTCACATAGTCAAGCTTTATTGTTTTCTTTATAGCCTTGCAGTTTCTGTTTTACCATAGACATGTAATACAGTCTGTCCCCATTTTCCCTTTAATTCTTTGATTTTAATATTTACAGGTTGGCGTGTATAGTTGAGAAAATTATTTTTCTCATGGGAAGAGGAATAACCAGCTCTTTTTATTTATTGTCTCACCAATTTCCAATTTATCTTTCTCCTCTCCCTTTTGCTATTTCTTCCTGCTGAACAAGGAATTATTGAGTCATATGATTATTTTCTTCATTTCAATATCCTTTATTATTTTGTTGCCATTTATCTTTAAGGGCTTCATGAATCACTTTTAGTCTTTGTAAAAGAATAGGCAATTTTTCTTCAGAGGTCATGCACCACCACCTTTTTACTGACATAGCAAATCTTTCTATCCAAGAGGGAGTTTCCCTCAGCCAAGTAGTTTTTCCTTATACCAAAGTTTAGTCTCAATAATTCCTTGTTCGGGGTTAAAACCATAAACTCCTGTAAAAGGCAGCAGGGCATCTAGAGATTGCGTGCTATATTT
>NW_008334966.1:0-270 GCF_000622305.1 Nannospalax galili | reverse complement strand
CTTTTGTGAGACTCAAGCCTTCCTTTGTTGAGTTTTGATCTGCTTCTTTTTATAAACTTTATGTGCCTTTGTGGTGTCCTTGTTAGGCGTGAAAAGCTGGTTGGTCTAGGTTTCAGGTTTTCTCTTTTGATTTTATATTGGAGTGGCAAAATTGCTTTCATCTTGCTGCTCAGGAGTTCCCACAGAGGCCCAAGTCAGGTCATGATCAGACGCTCTCAAGCTTTCTCCTAAGGTCTGGATCCTTCCAGGAAAGATGCTGACCTCAGGAAT
>NW_008334965.1:0-1118 GCF_000622305.1 Nannospalax galili | reverse complement strand
ATCTGAGTAACGTTGTCTTATTAGGAACAAAATCATCAATGATAGATAATTATCTAAATAACATAAGAACTTATGTCTAATGTCTGGGTTATGTAATCCCTTGAACCCTTAAAATACACTGATGAGTTTAATTTTGGTTATACTTTCCTTTTGGGTGTTTAAGACTATACTGTTGGCCCAAATAAACCAATTTATTTTTACTCATAAGGTCGTATGAGGATTTGGTCCTTTTCACATGGGCTTGTGGGGAGCCCCTGGCTCCTCAGGCTTTTCTTTTACCAGTTCCATCTGTGTGAAGATAAGTCAAAAGGTCCTGCTTGACCAAGGCTTCACTTGGAAGCATGGAGGAAATGTTTCCTCTGTGTTGACCCTCCTCTTTGCAGACTGGACACTGGTTCAAGTCCATCTTCTGGGGTCTCCATGGCCTCCCTGAACAAGAGGACAGGTGACTCACCAAAGTTACAGGACATTTCAAGAGATGCTCCATAGCCCCTGGAACTTGTCTGACCTTGGAGGGCAAGGAACAAAAATGTGTCACTTTAAGTCCCTCTGACAAGATTAATAAGGCCTTAGAGTCTGGTTATTAAACATCCAACAAAGCTAGTTACACCAGTCTGGTACTTTTAATTACCATGTGCTATGTAGATAGAGCTTGGACAATATCCTTAAACAAACCTTGACTAGACACCCTTGGACTAGTTGACTAAGCTATGACCTTAGAAATTTGAAGATTATCTATATATTATCTTTGTCTCATTTTAAATTTATAGAAACACTCATTCCTGGATTGGTGTTAAGGGGGAAGTCCTTGAGATTTTTAATTTAAGAGACCTGATACTGGTGGACTGGTACTTGCTGTGTTCCTTGACCAATTTTAATTTGGAGAGATGAATCCAACCAGGTTTTCCCAAGAGTTTGGCTGCTGTTGGGTAGACAGGATCACCAGGTGAGGACCAGTCCAATGTGATCTTCACTTCTTTCTGTTGGGTGTGATCCCACAGGTAGGCATGATCTCCAGGTTGAAGTGGGTGGTCAATTTGGCCTTTAGAAGCTTGGGGAATAACCCAGTCAGCATGTTCCCCAAGTAGTTTCCTTAGAAGGGTGAAGGCAGGTAAATA
>NW_008334964.1:0-618 GCF_000622305.1 Nannospalax galili | reverse complement strand
TAAATGCCAAAATATCAAAGTTCAAATACTGAAACGAAACAGTTAAGCATAGTCATTAAAGAAGAAGCAAAAAAATTCCCTTTTCTGGCCTCCATCTGGTGTAGGGGCTGAAAACTCAGCAGAATGCCTGAGAGTGCCAAAATCAGGTAACTTCTTACTGAATTCACAAAAGAGATAGAAACATTGAAGAAAACTGAGGCTGAAATGAAGAAGGGAGTGAAAAACTCAATAAGCCAACGTGAAACAACAGGGATGAATGAAATGGAAAACAGAGTATCAACACTAGGGATAAAGTTAAAGAATTGGACTGCTCAAGGAAAGATTATGAAAAAATTTTAAAAACACAGGATTGAAATATGCAGAAGGTGTGGAACACCATGAGAAGACCAGATCTATGTATCGTAATCATAGAGGAAAGAGAAGAAGTTCATGTTAATGGTATTGAATAGACATAAAACAGTATGATACAAGAGAGTTTCCCAAAATTAAAGAAAGACATCCCCATAAAATACAAGAGCACATAGGACAGGACCAGAAAAGAAACTGCCCACAGCATATCATAGTAAAAACACTAAATGTACAAAAAAGAGAGACAATACTGAAAGGAGCAAAAAAAAA
>NW_008334963.1:0-429 GCF_000622305.1 Nannospalax galili | reverse complement strand
ATGAAAAACCAAAATAACATATCCCCACCAAATACTAATAGTCCTCTAGAGAAGTACAGTGAGAACCCCCTAGAGATAACACAGGGCATGGAACCTTTCAAAAGAACAATTTACGTGATAAAAGAATTCAATGAATTTAAAGAACACACAAGCCGGGAATGGTGGCATGCACCTTTGGTCCCAGCACTGCAGAGGCAGAAGCAGGGGGACTGAATGAACTCAGAAAGGAGTTAGAAATATTGAAGAATACTCAGGCTGAAATGAAGAAGGAAGTGAGACACTCAGTAAGCCAATTAGAAACAACAGGAGAAAGCCTCACCAACAGGAAGAATGAAATGGAAAACAGAGTATCAAGACTGGAAGATAAAGTAGATGTATTAGACCACTCAAGCAAAGATTATGAAAAATTTAAGAAATCACAGGAATAGA
>NW_008334962.1:0-280 GCF_000622305.1 Nannospalax galili | reverse complement strand
AACTGAATCTGGGTCCTCTGCAAGAGCAGCCAGTGCTCTTAACCACTAAGCTATCTTCCCAGCTTCCATTTATTTATTTTTTTAATTTAAAAATGTATTAGCATTACCTTTAGACGAGGTGTGGTGGCGCATGCCTTTAATCCCAGAACTTGGGAGGCAGAAGCAAGGTCTGTGAGAGGCAGGGTCTGTGAGTTTGAGGCCAGCCTAGTCTACATAGCAAATTCCAGGTCAGCTGGGGCTACTGGGAGACTCTGTCTCAAAAAGACCAAAATAAATAAAT
>NW_008334961.1:0-474 GCF_000622305.1 Nannospalax galili | reverse complement strand
TTACCTGTTGCTAACATTTTACCTTTTGCTTCGTGGGTGGTTTCTCCATGTACACGCACTGCGTGTGTGCACACCCACACACACACATGTGCACACACTCTCTTAATTTTTTCTGAACCATTTGATACAACATGCCCCTTGTAAATATTTATGTAAGAATAAGAATAAAATAGGAGTATTTTATTATAGATAGAGGAAGACACCCAGCATCATTTCCTGGCCTATGCATGAGCAAGTGTGGGCACACCCACCAGCACTCACATGCATGCATTACACACACACACACACACACACACAACACACCACACACACACCACATACACCACATACACATACCACACACACACCACACACACCACATACACATACCACACACACATACACACACCATACACACACCACACACACACACACAACACACCACACACACACACCACATACACCACATACACATACCACACACACACCACACAC
>NW_008334960.1:0-2822 GCF_000622305.1 Nannospalax galili | reverse complement strand
TGTAGGAGTAATATGGTTCCCTCTGGTTTTCAAAACTAGCTAGGCATTAATAAATAAAATATTTTTTAAATGTTTCTAGTCAGGCTTAGTAGGCAAGTCCTTTTGATTATATTTCTAGGAGACATTCTTACCCAAATTGGAGATCATATGCCCTTTATTCTAGAAATTCAGGAGACTCTCAAATCATTCAATTTGTGTGTAAAGATATATATATATATATATATCATTCCTCAAAAAATATTTTTTTTTTGCTTGCTTGTTTTTGAGGCAGGGTCTCACTTGAACTCGCAATCTCTTGCCTCAGTTTGACTTCTGTTGCTGTGACGAAACACTGACCAAAACCAATCTAGGGAGGAAACAGTTTATTTGGCTACAGTTTAAGCCCATCTTCAAGGGAAGCCAGGGCAAGAGCTCAAGGCAGGAACCTAGAGGTAGAAACTGAAGCAGAGACCCCAGAGGAATGCTGCTGACTGGCTTGTTTCTCCAGCTTGCTCAGCTACTTTTCTTACACAGCCCAAGCCCACCTGCCCGGGAGCGGCACCACCCACAGTAGGTTAGCAATTAAGATATCCCACAGACATGACCAAGACCAATTGGATGGTGGAAATTCCTCAGCTGAGGCTCAAGAGCTCAAGGCAGGAACCTAGAGGTAGAAACTGAAGCAGAGACCCCAGAGGAATGCTGCTGACTGGCTTGTTTCTCCAGCTTGCTCAGCTACTTTTCTTACACAGCCCAAGCCCACCTGCCCGGGAGCGGCACCACCCACAGTAGGTTAGCAATTAAGATGTCCCACAGACATGACCAAGACCAATTGGGTGGTAGAAATTCCTCAGCTGAGGCTGTGTCTTCCTAGGCATGTCAAGTTGACAACTAAAGGGATACAGCACATCCTATATTAGGATGAAAGTGAGTCTTTTACACATTATCAATTCATTTATTTATCCAATCAGCATTCAGGAGATCTGTACCTAACACTGTACTATTACATTTATTTTTATTATTTTTTCTTTAAGAATTTCTTACTTGTATACAATGTATTTTGATCATATCCACCCCACTCTCTCCCTCTAGCTCCTCCTAGATCCCCCAACACATCCCCCTCCAAGCTTCATGCCCTTTTAAAAAAAACTCACCGAGTTCAATAAGTGCTTCCCTCATGTGCATGGATGTGGGTTCATCCACTGGAGCATGGGCAACGTGTTAGGGATCACACCCTTAAAGAAAACTGACTCTCCCTCCCAAGTGCCATCAACTATGATAGCTCCTAAGCTAGGGTGGGGCCTTGGGTGTCCCCCCTCCATGCTGGAAAGTTGACTGGCTTGATCTTGTGCAGGTCCTGTGCAGATAACCACAGCTGCCAAAAGTTCAGGAGTGCACTGCCGGTGCTAGCTGGCCAAGACAGACAGTACCTGAAAGGGGGAGTGAGGATTGAAAGAAAAAACAAGAAACAGAGAAAAAGATAATTGGGAGGACTGTCAGTAGACTGCAGCCCGGTTTATTTTAGCTCTGCCTTTTTATACAGAAGAACATCAGAGATCTTAACTCAATTAATTTCAACAGCTGTTTTTCCCACCTGTATCTGAGGGTCAAGGAGCGGTCAAATACTTGTGAACTCCACCATATAAACACATTCCTCCTGACTTGGCAGATTAGGTACTGGTGTGCAAAACACAAACTCACTAAATAAGCAAGCCTGCCACAGCTCAATGTACATATGAATTAATAGCTCCCAACAGTGCAATGCATTTATTTACTTATTTGGGGGTGAGGGGGGTTGCCCACATACCATGGCACATATGTAGAGGTCAGAGTACAACTTGGAAGAGTGAATCTGTCCTTCCACTATGTGAGACTCGGGAATTGAGGTCAGGTTATCAGGTTTGGCAGCAAGCACCTTTACCTGTGGGGCTATCTCACTGGCCCCCAGCATGTTCTAGACTCTGGGACACAGCAGAGAAGCCAGACACGGACACATGGTCACTGCCTTCATGCAATCTGCCTATTCAGCACTTGGGAAGGAAGCCCCCAATATGCAATTTCCCACAAGTAGAAATCCAGATGGTGAGGCAGCATGAGGGGGAAAAGTGGATCACTGTGGTGATGTGTCTGAGTAGGTAGTGTCCAGCCTGGTCATGAGTAGGCACCTTTCAATGATTAAGCTCAGAATGACACTGTAGGGCAGGCTCTTCTGTAGGTCCTCTTTCATAGATGTGAAAACAAAGAACTGGACAGCCCTGGTGACCCAGGCACAAGGGGTCACTCTAATAAATACTCTGGCTACAGTCACACCTTACAGAGCAACCCCAGATCTGTCTCGATCCTCAAGATCATGACCACAATGACTAGCAGATAGGTGTCCCGGGATGTAGCAGTCTATGGAGATACAGAGGCTGGAGGCAGGGAGATCAGTGAGGAGGCCGGGCAAAGGTGCAACTGGGCTGGCACTGAAGATGGGAGGATGGCTCCCACCATTAGTCAGATGCTGCAGAGAGTGTGCAGCACAGGAGAACTTCACTGGCCCTGGGGCCAAGGATAGAGTTGAGTAGAAAAGGTCTGCAGGGCAGAGGAGAGACTTCAATTGGCTATGGGGAATGCATTTCAGAATCTAACGATCCTCCTCTTAAGCTTGTCAGAGCCCAAACTGGGTAAGGGATGAGTGCTTTGGAGCTGGGGGCAGAGGGTGGGTGATGTTGGTCAGCTACCATAAGCAGAAAGGGGTACTTTTTTTTGTTCTTTTTGAGACAGGGTCTCCCTATAGCCCTAGTGTCCTGGACCTCACTATGCAGACCAGGCTGGCCTTGAACTCACAGAGATTCACCTGC
>NW_008334959.1:0-1107 GCF_000622305.1 Nannospalax galili | reverse complement strand
TTCTGTACAGCAAAAGAAACAATCAAAAAAGTGAAGAGAAAACCACATAATGGGAAAAACAATTCCACATAATGGGAAAAAAATCTTCACCAGTGACACATCTGACAGAGGTTTAACATCCAGAATGTATAAAGAACTGAAAAAACAAAGAACCAAGAAAACAAATGACCCAATTAGGAGATGGGCTAAAGATCTAAACAGAGAGTTCTTAAAGGAAGAAATAAACATGGCTAAGAAACATCTCAAAATTGTTCAACATAGTAATAGGAAAATGCAAATTAAAACCACTCTGAGGTATCACCTTACCCCAATCAGACTGGCTAGGATCAAGAGAACAAATGATACCAAATGCTGGCAAGGATGTGGAGAAAGTGGAACGCTTATTCACTGCTAGTAGGATTGGGAACTCATGCAACCCCTATGGAAAACATTGTGGAGAACTCTTTAAAAACTAAAAATAGCCGGGCGTGGTGGCACAAGCCTTTAATCCCAGCACTCAAGGGGCAGAAGCAGGCAGAGCTCTGTGAGTTCAAGGCCAGCCTGGTCTACATAGTGAGTTCCAGGACAGCTGGGGCTACAGGGAGACCCTGTCTCAAAAAGACCAAAAAATAAAAACTAAAATTGAATAGGGCTACAGGGAGACCCTGTCTCAAAAAGACCAAAAAATAAAAACTAAAAATGAATATATCATATGACCCGGTTATACCACTCCTTGGCATATACCCAAAGGACTCATCATAGTGTAGAGACACTTGTACAACCATGTTTGTTGCTGCTCTTTTCACAATAGCTAAGAGATGGAAGCAACCTAAGTGCCCCTCAACTGATAATTGGTTAACAAAAAATGTAGTATATTTACACAATGGAGTTCCATTCAGCAGTAAAGAAAGATGAAATAATGAAATTTGCAGGTAAATGGATGGCTCTAGAAACTGTTATACTAAGTAACACAGAAAAACAAATGACACATGTTCTCCCTCATATGTGGATCCTAGCACCAAACCCTCTTCAATTCCATGTCCTTTTGATAAGATGATGCTGTACAGCAGTCTCTATTGCATGAAATAACTACCGTCATCACAACTTCAGCTGTGCCTGATCGCTAAA
>NW_008334958.1:1658-3399 GCF_000622305.1 Nannospalax galili | reverse complement strand
ACAATGCTCCAATCTGGCTCCAATCTGCCTATACTATGGCACCATGTTCCATTATATTGCATGAGTGTTCCATCACAATGTTACAATATGACTTCAAATTGTCTAATGTAAAATGACCGTATTACAATGTAACATCACCATATTCCAATGTAACACCAAAATGCTCTGATGTCCAGCAGTGTACCAAAACTATTGCCCCATGTGCCATTGTGTTGCTCCAATGTGCCATCACTATGCTATTTTAGGACTTCTCAGTGTTCCATTGTGACATCACAATGCTCCAATGTGATATCACAATGCTCCAATGAGACAACACTATCACCCCATGCGGAAATATATTGCTCAAATATGCCATCACAATGCTACAATATGACTTCCCAATGTTCCATTTTAACATCATAATGCTCCAATGTGCCAACTCTATGGACACATGTGCCATTATATTGCTCCAATGTGCCATCACAAGGCTCATATATGACTTCTCAGTGTTCCATTGTGACATCACCATGATCCAATGTGATATCATAATGCTCAAATGAGCCAACACTCTCTCCCCAAGTGCCAATATATTGGTCCAATGTGTCATCACAAAGCTATTATATGACTTCTCAATGTTCTATTGTGACATCACAATGCTGCAATGTGACATCACAATTCTCCAATATGCCAACACTATCGTCCCATGTGCCATTATATTGCTCCAGTGTGCCATCACCATGTTACAATGTGATTTCACAATGTTCCATGGTTACATCACAATGCTCAATGCAGCAAAGAGCATGTTACAATATGACTTCACAATGTTCCACTGTGAAATTACAATGCTCAAATGTGACATCACAATGCTGCAATGTGCGTACACTACCGCCATATATGCCATCATATTGCTCCAATGTGCTATCACAATATTACAGTATTACTTCTCAATGTTCCACGGTGACATCACAATGCTCCAGTGTGTCATCACAATCCTGCAGCATGCCAAAACTATAGCCCCATATGCCATTACATAGCTTCAAAGTGCCATCACAATGTTACAATGACTTCACAATGTTCCATTGTGCCATCACAATGCTCATTGTGACATCACTATGTGCAATTTTGTAATTATCATGATCCATTGTATTGTCACCATGTTCAATATGTAAACACGGTGCACAGTGTCCCCTCACAATACCCCAATGAGACATCACAGTGCTCCAATGTGAAAACACTATCGCCCTTGTGCCTATATTGCTCTCCAATGAGCCAACAATGTTACACTCAACATTCCATTGTGACATCCCAATGTTGTAATGTGCCATCACAATATTACAATATGACTTCACAATGTTTTATTGTGGCATCATAATGCTCCAACATGACATCACAATGTTCCAATGTGTGAAAGCTATCACCCCATGTGTGGTCACAATGCTCCAAGGTGCCATCACAATGTTACAATATGACTTCACAAGGCTCAAATGTGACATCTAAATGCTCCAATGTTCCAATACCATGCCCCCATATACCATTATGTTCCTGCACTGTTCCATCACAATGTTACAATATGACTTCACAACGTTCCAATTTGACATCCCAATATTCCATGTGAATACAACATGCTCCAATGTCGAGCACTATCACCCCATGTTCCATCATATTGCTACACTTTGTCATCAAAATGTTACAATACAACTTCACAATGTTCCACTGTGACATGACAATGCTCCAATGTGCCAAAACTATCTCCCCATGTGCC
>NW_008334958.1:0-1310 GCF_000622305.1 Nannospalax galili | reverse complement strand
GTGCCATCACGATGTTACAATATGACTTCACAATGCTCGAATATGACATCACAATGCTCCAATGTTCCAATACCATGGCCCCATGTACCATTATAATCCTGTAATTTTCCACCACAATGCTACAATATGACTTCTCAATGTTCCATTGTAACATAATAATGCTCCAATGTGCCAACGCTATGGATGCATGTGCCATTATATTGCTCCAATGTGCCATCACAATGTTAAAATATGATTTCACAATGTTCCATTGTTACATCACAATACTCCATGGTGCCATCAGGAGGGGGGATTTCCAGGTGCCTTTATAAGTTCTGTAACACCTGTAATAAATGAGTCCCCACTTCACTAGGCTCCCCATTGCATCTGATTGTGCCTGGCTCTGGGGTCAGCATGGGCTGGCAAATGGTGTGCTAACTTATCCCCAATAATCACTGTGCAGGGGTCACTGCCTCGAACCCCCCACAACTGGAACCCAAAGTGGGGCTCAAAGGAAAGTGAAAAGAAGAAAAGAAAGAAAGAAGAAATACAGATTGGGGCCTATTGGGAAGTTAGGAGTAAGCGATATGTGGAAAGATGGGTAACACAATCAGTAAGCCTGAGGACCCACTGCTTAAAGTGCTGAGAGATATGCTTAAAAGCAGGGGATTGGATCTGTCAAATCCGGTAGCTCAAAAGGTTTGGGCAGAGCCTGTTCATTTGGCTCCCTGGTTACTTGGGGCTCATATTTTTATTGGGGATACATGGAATCATGGGAGGAGTTTGAAGAAGAATGCAGAAATGCAACAGAAGTGAAACCAAAAGCAGCCAAAGTAAGAAGCGGCAACTCGGGCATGCCCTGGCCAGCATCAGGGCCTCCCAGGACCCATGAATACAGAACCCATGGATGCCTTTTTCAGAAGGGTGTGGTGGAGTGGAGTGCACGGGGTCGGAGGCGAAAGCTGCCCAACAGACCTACCTTGAACTAAGGTGTGCACGAGTCAGGGTCCCACGTGAAAGCGGGGTGGAAGACCCCCCCCCAGCCAGTGACTGGCAACAGCCAAAGGGCACATTTAAAAAAAAATCCCACTGTTGGCTGTGCACCGCTACTGATTCTGGGACGGCTGGGAGGGCCTGGTTCGGTGAAGGTGGCTGCAGGAGGCCCGTCCCGTCTGGTCCATGGGCGGCTGGGGATCCACCCCACCCCCGAGTGCTATAGCCCCACCAGCAGCAGCACTCACTGAATCCCGGGGCCGAGAGAGCCTTTAGTAAAAGCCTATAATGTTTTCACTGATGGGGGCAGATTTGGAGCGGCAGTGGTAGTATACCCA
>NW_008334957.1:3592830-3609023 GCF_000622305.1 Nannospalax galili | reverse complement strand
TGAATTGAGGAAGACTTTCAAACAAGAAATGAAAGTACCTCCCATGGGGCTGGAGAGGTGGCTCAGCGGTTAAGAACACCAGCTGTTCTTTCAGAAGACTCCTGTTCAATTCCCAGCACTCACATGGTGGCTAACAAATGTCTCTAACTCCAGTTCCAGGGGATCTGACACCCTCTTCTGACCTCTGGGGGCTTTGCGCAACACAAGTGCACTTACATACATGCAGGCAATACACTTGTATGCATAAAATAAAAATAATAAATAGTTTTTAAAAAGAAAGTATTTCACAACACAAGTGCACTTACATACATGCAGACAATACACTCATATGCATAAAATAAAAATAATAAATAAAAAAAAGAAATGCACAATTTAGGAAAAAAAAAAGATTTGCTGACTTAAAAAGCAGAATGTCATCAGATCTAAGAGATTAAGAGCTGTGTTCAGTAAAGGGTTCTTGAAAGGCACAGAAAATACTATGCCCAAAAGACTTTGAGAAAATTTGGCCTTGCATTTAAGAATTGCTGTTTTAGAAATCTGGGGGAAGAAACACACCAAGACCTCTATCTGACAGAAGTCCAGAGTTCCTGACGGTGCAATGCCTCCTTGGACAGAAATCACTGGGTAGTGCCCACCTGTTCCAAAGCACAGAGGGCCTCCTCCCAACACATCTGTCATCCTCGACACCTGCCCCCTGAGCTGTACTCCATGGACTTCCCTTTCAGGCTCCCTGTCAAGTCTCCAGAAGGGTTCTCTTGGTTACTCCTTCTGTCAGCAGATGTAGAGTCTGTCACATAGACAAGTGCGCCATGACTCTGAGAGGGAGGGCAGATGAATGCTTTAAGGATGACATGATGCAAAGCTCCCAGTGCTGTGGGAAAGCTGTGGGCTGCTGAGAAGCAGCAGCAGACAGATCTGCTCTGCAGGAACCTATCAGGGTGGACACAGATGGTTTTGAGCAAAGGAATCCATTCAAGCAAGGTCCAGCCAGCTTTACCAACAGTGGTAAGCTTTGTTCAAGAAGTATTATACCTGGGACTAGAGAGATGGCTCAGTGTTTAAGAACACTGGCTTTTCTTACAGAGGGCCCAGGTTCAATTCCCAGCACCCACATGGTGGCTAATGGCTATCCATAACTCCAGTTCCAGGGGATCCGACTCCCACTTCTGTCCTCCTTGGGCACTGCACGACACAGGTGCACTTACACACATGCAGATGTAACACTCATACACATAAAATACAAATAAATAAATAAATAAATAAATACATAAAAAGTACTATACCAGTACTATACCTAGTAAATGAAGATGAGCCCGGTGTGGTTGTAAGAGGGAAGGGCCACAGCTCCCAAAGTGATCCTTACCAGTACCCCTGAGCTCAGGTCCTACATCAACCAGTGCTAACAGTTTGAAAATAAAAACAAATAACTAAAACCCTCTTCATTGAACACCTGTGGCAAATTTCAGATTCCCAGGAAAGACCTTACGCATAGCCTGAAGCTCAATCTTCAAGAGGAAACCCCGCAGAAAACTTCCCCCATGGCACCAACAGCCCCAGCTCCAGGTTTTACTTTTCTACCATCAGCACTGCGGATCAATCAAGGATTTCAAAGAGATCCACTATGAGTCCAACATAGTGTTGGTCCCTAAGAGCATGAGACCTTAATAGGACCTTAAAATTTTTCATCATAAAATAAATTGAATTCATATTTAATATGTGGAGAAAGATTATATACACAGAACTGTGGTGGTGATGACAATTCCAATGAATAGAAGTAAAAAGAGAAACACACATACAGACGTGGATGTGGGCCTTGGAGCAGAGAGGGAGAGTAGGATGGATAGGCAAAGGGGAAAGGAAGAACACTGTGGGTGGGAGGAACAGAATGGGTGGGGGCTCAAAAGTGGAGGAGAGCTGGCATCAAATGAAGGCCACAGCATCTGGTGAGAATTCATGAGTCTGTGTCTACCAGGAAGATACTTGACACTATTTGTCACGGGCTTTCTTTAAGCTGCCAGGCCATTGGACCAAGTTAAAGCCAACTCGTCTCATAGTATGTGAAAATATCAAGCTGGATGATTAGAGCCAAGTTTTGAGCTGTGAGGGATCATGAA
This sequence comes from Nannospalax galili, assembly GCF_000622305.1. Classification (NCBI taxonomy): domain Eukaryota; kingdom Metazoa; phylum Chordata; class Mammalia; order Rodentia; family Spalacidae; genus Nannospalax; species Nannospalax galili. The sequence goes on along the minus strand of NW_008334957.1, from coordinate 3,606,909 downwards.
GGATCGCGATACTTACCTAAGCCATCACCCATCTCACACACTCAAGAAAGCTGTCTTACAAGACTGGAGCTGGACAGACATCTAGCCAGGTTTCCAAACAACCTCGTTCATGTACCTTCTTCTTTAGGCCAACTTTATTCATACTTAAAGCTTAGGAACTTTTCTCTTCAGTGGGACTATTTCACCAAAGATCGTGTTCCATAAGGGCAGGAACATCTATCGACTTTATTGAGCATAAAGTATTAAGTACCAACTATGAACAAGGCATTTGGCTATTATGATAAATGACACAAACATGAGGAAAAAGTAAAGAGCATGTTCTTGCTAGTATTTCTAGCACTAACATAGCAAGTAAAGTAAATAACTTCTTGGTGTTCTGTATTAGGGTTTGGAATAGAAAGGAAGACGGAAGGGAAGGGATGAGAACAGAAACCCTATTGCATCCTGTTATATGAAGTAAAATGACAGCTGTGAAATCTGGGCATTAGAAATATTGGGTAAGATCAATAATCTGGTTTAGATTTGAGGCACAGGATAGATAGGTATCATGAGGATATTCATTGGGTGCTGATAGATGAGCTGTGTCTTAAAGAATGCATGGATGTTACTCAAGTAAGAGAAATGAAGGGAACAGAAAAAGCAAAGACATGAAAAGATGACAACACGATGTGTTCAGTGAGCTAAAACTGTTCAGCATTAGTAAACAGGACTACAGAGGGGGCATGATAAAAAGAAACTGACAGGAAAACATAGACCAGCCATCAGGAGCCTTGCACATCAGGTCATAGAGCTTGGTCCTTCTTGTGGAGGTTCTAGGGACCCTTAGAAAAATGAACGTAGGACAGTCCCTTGACCAGACAGATAACCCTGGCAACTGAAATAGAAAATACTGGGAGTAAGGGGGGCAGTTAGTATCACCCCTGGCAAGGGTGTCTTGCCTTGCAGTGAGGAATTCCATAGCAGTACAGAATAAAAGAAACCGTAACAAGTGCTGATTTTAATAGTATCTGGATAGGTAGATTTGACAGGATTTGGCAAATGGATAAATGGAAATGACTGAGAAAGGATAACCCAGGAAGAGTCCTAAGTTTCCAATCTGTGTTAACATGTACGTCCAAGGCAAAAGATCCTAAAGAAGGGCTTGGGGTGCAGTGAGGTTGGGAGACCTTTGGAATATTCATTGGGGGATGTTTAGTTCGTAGATTAAAAAGTTAGACACTCTGGGGAAAAGAGCTGGGCTAGAGCTAAAACTTGAGAAGTCATCGGCCCAAGAGTATTACTGATCTTGAGAGTAGATGGGACAGGACAGGTGACGTAGGAACAAAGCCCCCAAAGCAGCAGTGTTGAAGGGTGGAGGAACATTGTAAAATTGGAGATGCTGTGGTCAGAAAGGACAAAGCACATAGGAGTGCTTTGATATAAATTTGCAGTTAAATGAAAGTTCTGAAGATGTCCAATGGGTTTGGGAGGAGGAACTCACTGTGACTATTACACCTATTTCTTTCTAATGATGGGAATGGAAGACTGTTAGTAGTAAGTTTCAGTAGTTGGGAAATGAGGAAATGAAACTAAGGATCATCAGTGTTGGGGTAAGAAAAGGAGAGGTTAAATGGCGGTGTCTTTAAGGGGATACAGTATCAAAGAAGGATTTCTTTTTAAGTTAGACATGTTTTGGATTAAGGAGGAATATTCAAGAAGGAGAGGCTGATGAAGGAGAGAAGAGGGGACAATTGTGAAGTTTCAGAAGAAGCAAGAGGAAAGATTCAGAACTACAGGCAGACATTAAACCTGCTCCTAGATGACTCAGAACATTCTTTCAAGTCAGAAGAATCAGTAATAAGAATAGACCCTGGAATAGGCACATTTTCAGAAGGGACAACAAGGCAGTGCATCCAGGGATAAAATGAATAATGATTTCAACTGCCTTGTTGAAAGGATAAGCAAGTTTAGCCAATAAGGGACAGGGAGGACTTTGTGATCATGGTGAAACTGTAGATTCTGTCTTCAAAACACCTTCTACAAACCAAGTGCATCAAACAACATAGCAAATTCACAGAGTTCTATCAGCAAAACTAACTTCATGATAGAGAAACCCCAGGACGTGGGTGAACACTACCCAACTGAGGCTCCAACCTGCCTTGGACTTTCAACTGTATATCCAGGAAGACAGGAAATAAAAGATTAACAAATGACTCTCCTCCTTATAGACAGGTAAAATTGTCCCTAAAACTTCATGTGTAGAGGACAGAACCCTACTCAGAGGAAAATGTAAACACATAGATTGAAAGATAGCATAAAACAGAAACCATTCCAAGGCTCTGGGAAGCAGATGAGCATAAAATTCTACCCTTGGGCTGGAAGGATGAGATGTGTGTGGCTATCTAATCTCAGAATGATTTGGCAAATATTTCCAGATGGCTTGACTCTACCTTGGGGAGAAGCCACTGGCAATGGGAGCCAAGCTGAGGACATTGGAACACGAGAGAGAGAGAGAGAGAGAGAGAGAGAGAGAAGAAATAAGAAAAGGAGGAGGAGGAGGAGGAGGAGGAGGAGGAAGAGATGAGCAAGATGCAGGAGAAGGAGGAGAAGGGGAAGAGAAAGGAGAGAGAGGGAGACAGAAGAGACAAGAGGGAGAGGAAGGAGAAAGGGGGAAGAGGATGAAAGGAAAGGAGGAAGAGAGAGAGGGGGAGACAGGGAGGGAGGGTACAGGGATTGGAGTGGAGATGGAGAGAGGGGAAGGGAGAGGGGAGAGACTGGAGAAGAGGGGGAGAGAAGGGGAGGGAGAGAGATGGGTCAAGGGAGAAGGAAGAGAGGGAGAGGAAGAGGGAGAAAGAAGCAGAGAAGGAGATGGGGGAGAGGGGAGAGATGGGGACAGAGAGAGGAGGAGAGAGTAAGAAGGGGAGGAGAGAGAGAGAAAGAGAGAGAGAGAGAGAATCTCAAATGGTAGTACCCAGAATACCACAACTCAGAGAGCACTGTAACAACAAAAATACAGCTTCTAATGATGAATATCCAGCCCCAGAACATCGTGCCCAGAGTGTGAATGGTGGAGTCCAGAGGACTGTCACTGTCCTCAAGCAAACTAGGCCACATTTTAAGTCTTTCATAGTAACCACATAAGTGAGCACTTAAAACTATAAATACACAAAAAAGTTGCAAGAGCTCACATTTAACATATATTTCCACTAATAACCTAAGGGTGCTCAAGATCTTTAAATAATTGCAGTAACAAACCCATTCACACCTATTTCATGGAAAATTATTAAAAAATGACTTTACAGCATTTGGCCAATAAGTCACGGAAAATGTATATTTAAATATGGCTACAGAGCTAGGGATGTACCTCAACGGCAGAGCACTTGCTAGAGCACACACAAGTTCAACAAGTTCAATAATCCAGCATCACACACACTCACTCACACAGGCACACACCCGCACCCACGCACGCCCGCACCCACACATATACACTCGCAACTGGCCAGGAAGTAGAAAACTGTTCAAATACTTCAAAATAAGGCCAATGAACTTTCCAGAAGTATTAAAGCCTGTAAACAACAGCACAAGTCCAAAATTTAAAAGTTCTTATGTGACAAAGTAAAATAAAAACTGGTATTTCCGAAAAGAATTTAGAGGTGTCAGGGGAGATAGCTCAGTCAGCAACATGATACCTAGCAAGCATGAAGACCGAAGTTGGATCCCCAGAACCCATGTTAAAAAAAAGTCAGGCATGGTGCCATGTACTTGTAATTCCAGCACTAGGGAGACAGAGACTGGCAGAGCCCTTTGAGCACGATGACCAGTCAGCCTAGACTATTTGGCAAATTCCAGGCCAACAAGAGACCCTGTCTCAAAAAACAGGGTGGGCGGCTCCTGAGGAACCACACCCAAGGTTGTCCTTTGACCTCCGTACTCATACTGTAGCTGCACACACAAAAGAACTAGAAAAAAACAGAATTGAAGACTAAATTAAAGGAATACAAGACTGAAGAGAGCACATTGAAAGAACAGGTTATAGAAAGGAAGATGTAAAATAATAAAAACGGATCAGCTAGAATTGTTCAAATATTTTTAAAAGTTTTTATTTTCCTTTTTGGTCTTTTTGGTTTTTTTTAAGTACAGGATTTTTTTTTTTTAGATATAAATGCCAATAGCTGCCATTTGCTGTCTCCCCTACCAGGAAAAAAAGAAAGTAAGAAAAAATAGTGGAGATAAATTTTAAAGCAATAAAGGAAGTTTTCCTAAAGTAACAGGAAATTTGTATCTGTATATTTAAAGGACATACTGTTGCTACGGAAAATGAAATATTCACACGGATATTTGCTAGCAAAGTATCAGTCTTTAAATATAAGGAAAAATACTTTAAATATCTGAGGAAGAAACACCTAAGTCACTTATAAGGAATTTATCAAATTGTGTAAGATGAAACATCTTGATAGCAAAAGTTCATGCTAGAAAGGAACACTTTAACAGAATCAAAAAAAGAAAATGCAAACCAGAGCTTTAATCTCTACACAAATTCAGGTCACAGACAAGAGAGAACTTAGAAAATGCTGTTTCCAGAAACCTATTTTGAGGAATTTACCAAAAACCAGCATCTGACCATCACAAAATAATTGAAAAAGTTTAACATATTTCAGGAGTATTGAATATATTTACCCACAAAAGCAGGACTAAAGGATTGAGAGAACTATATTAAGATAGTATAAACTAGTATAAAATGGCAGCCCAAAGCGTCCACTATAATCTGAGGCAATCCTCCTGCAGGGCTCCATCCAAGATCCTGTAAACAGGGTCACGGCTTACACTGCAGAAAAGAATTTCAGGATGAGTCAGCATGAAACAAAGATTGCTTTGTTTTGTTTTTAAATTTTTGCGTGTCTATAGCATATATAGTGTGTGTGTGAGCATGTGTCTGCATGTATACGCACAGGAGCACATGTGCATGTGTGAGTGCAAAGCCAGAGGCTGGTGCTGATTTCCTCTATTGCTCTCCATCTTAGTTTTGAAACAGCATCTTTCACTGAGCTCAGGGGTCAACAACAGGCTAGACTGGCTGGCCAGCAAGCTCCGGGGTTCACCTGTTTCTGCTGCCTAGTGCTAGGGTTACAGGCAAGTGCCATCAAGTGTGGCTTTTTTATGGGTGCTGGGGATTTGAACTCAGGTCCTTGTGCTTATACAGCAAGTACTTCATTAACCGACCCATCTCCTCAGCACCCCCAAATTGGGATTATTATATAACAATAAATTAGTACAAATCTAAGGGGTGGCAAGAAAAGGTTGCCCCTAAAAATGTCATACACACACACGCACACACACACACACACACACACACACATGAATGACTGTAATCTCTGTTTTTATTTTCTTTTGTTTCTTTCTGAGACAGTCTCTTATATAACCCAGGCTGTGTATCTGAAGACAACCTTTAACTCCTGATCCTCCTGCCTCAAACCTCTAGACTACTGAGATTACAGACATGTGCCAAGACTTCAGCTTGATTTTTTTGCTTTGAATCCACATTGTGTAAAGTATGTCATTTACAATTAGGTTGAAATATTAAGCAATTTTTAAAAAATTAAGTATGGTTTAAAAATTAAGTTATAAAATAACCTGTTTACTCACTTCTCTTTTAAAAAAATCTCTTTGTAAATGAAATTGTGAAGTAGTTTATGAAGTGTGCCTTCTCTTACAGATGAGAGGTTATGATACGGTTAAATCCAAAGGTAACGTGTTTTTGCCTTAAGCGTGGCTCATTCGCTGTTTTAAACTCTTGTCTAAAACATCTTTCAAAAAAGGAAGTATTGTCTTTGCACGCAACCTTCACAGCACTTAGGATTTTGTCAGTTGTGTTGAAGCTCTTGACTTTCAGCCAGCAAGAAACACAAACTAGATCCCCACATGAGAAACTCCTTTCCCTTCCCAAGAATCCTACCTCAATGACATGCTGTAAGACTGGAGAAGGATTCAAATGACAAAAACTAGATGAAGAAAGAGACAGTAAATGGGAAATAAAAGGAGCTTATTGATTATGACACAGGTGTTAGTAGGTGTGGGTGTGTATGTGTGTGTGTGGTGTATATATGCATGTGTGTGGAAGTATAGACACATATGTGCCATGACATGTGTGTGGAGGTCAGATGACAACCTCAGCTGTTGGCCCTCACCTTCCACCTTGTTTGAGACAAAGTCTCTGTTGTTTGGCCCTGCATACATCAGGCCAGCTGGCCAGTGGCCTTCCATGTATTCCTCTATCTCCACCTCCCATCACACAGAACTGGAATTACAGATACTACTGCACCCAGCTTTACATCTGTGCTTGGGATTTGAACTCAGGTCCTCTGTGGCGAACACTTTACCCACCAAGCCATTCCTCCAGCTCCAGAATGTGTCTGTTTCAACAATAAGCTTTCAAACAAAAGGAAAAAAGCAAAGAATGCATAAGTTTAAAGTAAACACCATATAAAATAATGTTATGCATTATGTCAATAAATTCAAGTGGACTTGTAATGTAAAATTTTTCTCACACTGACTTCTTCAACTGATTTAGTTTCTCTTCTGTTACTATGACACAATGCTCTGAAAAAAGCAACTGAAGGGGGATAAGGGAAAGGGAACAGGCGCTTAACCAGCTGCCATCACAGCAAGGGAGCATGGGAGCAATGAATGGACACACACACACACACACACACACACACACACACACCAACTCTCAGCCTGCTTTTAGGACTCTCCTATGTGGAGAATGATACCACCAGCAGGGGGAGGGTCTTTTCACCTCAATTAACATCATCAAGATAATGTCTCACAGACATTCTCAGGAGCTAACCTCACTCTGGATAATTCCTCACCGGTATGGCATCTCCCAGCTAATTCTAGATTCTGTCTAGTTGACAATACTGTTGCACAGACCCAGGCAGATAAACAGACAAAAGCAATTAGTAAGGACATAAACTATCCAAACAACCAATAATGCAGAGTTTATAGATATGCCAGTAACAGGGAATACACTTTCTGTAAGAAAAAATCTGGAATACTTACAAAATTAACAGTATATTAGGCCACAAAGTAAGTTAAAAAATAATAAGTTCCATAAAAACTAAACTACAAACAGTATATTCTTACCATGGGGAAATAAAACTAGCATATAAAGCACCTTCCACCTGGAAATATAAACACAAAACCAGAAAAATCTCATTGAAATCTTGTGTCAAGGAGAAAAATATAAAAAGTAATTGCAAAATTTCTGGGAGCAGTAATAAATAAAACATAGTATTTTGTAGATAGGGGATACAGCTAAATTAAATGCTCATATAAAAACAGAGAACTGTCAAATCTTTTATATCCATGAAAGTAGAAACTGGATTGAATACCTAAGCTCCAAAGATGAAGAAAATAACAAACATCAAAAAGTAAGACAGGATGGGCTGGGGAGATTTACCTCACAAGCACTGGGGAGACTTGCTGTACAAGCACCAGGACATAATTCTGATACCCTGAAACCACATACAAAAGCCAAGCTGGTGGCATGTGCTTAAAATCACAGTGCTGGGATGAGCAGCAGGCAGATCCCTGGACTGACTACTTGACTAGCCCACTTGGCAAGTTTTCAACCAGTGAGTGACCCTGTCTCAAAAAAAGAAAAAAAAAAAAAAAAAAAAAAAAAAAAAAGGTAGACAGTGCCTGAAGAATACCACCCAAAATTGTCCTTTGGTCTCCCACACATTTGCATCAAAACACACATGAAGCGCATAAAAAAAGGTAGACAGTGCCTGAAGAATACCATCCAAAATTGTCCTTTGGTCTCCCACATATTTGCATCAAAACACACATGAAGCACACACATACCTCCCACCCCAACCCCAAGAATTTGTCCTTTGAAAAACATTAATAAAATGGAAAAATCCGCAGCGAACCTATTTTTCTAAATAAGCAAGAGTCAAAAGAACAAATATAGGAAAATAATGACAAAGCAAAAATAACCATTAAAATAAAGGAATTTTAACTGACAATTAAATTGGCACAGTTTGATAATAATATTTAAAAACTTTGGTGAAACAGACAACTTCAGTCAAATAAAAAGTTGAAAGTTCCAAAGTTTGGAAAATTCACAGGATATAAAATAATAAAGGACTAGCATACAAGAAACAGGAGGGCTTTCTGATAGCCCTTCAAAACAGCCCCAGGCACAGATGGCTTTACAGCAACTACCAAACAATTAAAACTGCATCACATAAAACAGCTGATACTAAAATTGTTGCGCATCATAGAACACTTTTCAAAGGTTTATGTCAAATATATAATACTCATGAATATTACACAGAAAAGTATCTAATTGTCACAAAAATTAATGTAAATTAAGTGATATATGAAAATAGAATAAGAATCATTGAAAGAAAATACATCATAACTTTGTTCTTGGGATGCTAAGTGATTCAATATAAGCAAATCCATCTGCATAACTGTCATAGAAGTATATCAAAGAGAGCAGTTGTATGGCCATCTTCAATAATGACAAAAAGCATTTAATTTATCAGCACCGAGGATGCAGAGGCAGGCAGATCTCTATGAGTTCAAGGTCAGCTTGGTCTACATGAGTTCCAGGCCATCCAAGGCTACATAATGAGAGCCTGTCTCAACTACCCCCCACCTAAAAATATTCAAGATTTAGTTTTAGTCATTTGCTAATAGAAATCAATTAAATATGTATCTTAATGGAGAAACACCAATTAATGCAAAGTTTCTCATTACAGCCATTACCCTTTAACATGATACTGATGTAGCTAGTCAATGGAATTAGACAAGAAAACTCAACCAGGAGGAACTATTAGATATAGTTATAGATAATACATGTGTATATTTGGATAATTCAAGGTATAAAAAAACTATTCCAAAAAATCAGAGAATGTGGTAAATGCACAGCATATAAAATTATGAAAATTAAGAGCTCCCACATAAGTAAATATCAAATGTTACTGCTATGAGATACAAAATGAAGAAACACACTCCAGTTTGAAAAGATTAAGCATACACTTATCAAGAAAAATGTAAGACCTACCCACAGAAAAATCTTAAGCACTATTAAAACACCCAAAGTATCTTGAAGTAAATGTAAAAGCATTCTCTTCTCTTAGAGGTAGACTCCACATTGGTGATGGGGTCAGACGCTTCCAAAGAGGCAGACAGGTATATCAATGATGCAAAGCATTCTAAGACGGCTGCCTCTCCCTCTTAAGTCAACAGCATGATATAAAGGGGCAAAGAGGCTGGGAGGATAATACAATCAGTAAAGTGATTATTGTGCAAACATGAGAACATGACTTCATATCATCAGCACTCAGCACCCACAGGGGAAAAAATTCCAGGCACAGTGTCACACACTCACAGTTCCAGTACTGGGGAGGCAGAGATAGGAAGGTCCCTGGGGCTTGGTGGCCAGTTAGTCTTGCCAAATCAGTGCATTCCAGGTTCAATGAGCAACACTGTCTCAAAGACAAAAAAAGTAAAATGGAGAGCAATAGAAGACATGGAACATTAACTTCTGGCCTCCACATGCATGCACACACATGTGCACATGCTTAAACACACACTCTACCTCTCTCTCTCTCTCTCTCTCTCTCACACACACACACACACACACACACACACACACAACTGGTAAGGAGAGGAATCCATTTAGACTAAAGAAAATTTAAGGTATAACCCACTTAACTTGAGATCTTTATGTGGATCCTAATTACACTAGGGGCTAGGGTTGTAATTCAGTTAGTTTAAGATTATTAAAAAATTCAGATTTTTTTGTTAAGTACAACAATATTGTGGTTGTGTTAATTTCCATAACTTTCAGAGGTCCATTCATAAGTACAAAGTGACATATTTGAACTTTGCTTTAAAATAATTCAAAGAATAGACAAAAATATGGTAAAATATTCAAAGGATTTAAATATGAACATGAGTTTATGAAGTCTAATTATTTACTGGGTAATTTTGTATATTTAAAAATATGTATACAGGGCATGTATTCCCTCCTGTGGAGTAGGCCTTAAATCGAATCCATGAGTGGTTGGTTACTCCCATAACAATCATGCTACTATGACATCAGTAGGCACATCTAAAACTCTGCCAAGAATCCATGGCTGGGGGAACTCGCAAGTGTTGTTTAGTTACATTGACACTGTACCAAACTGCATCCTAAATATGTTTACTCCCATAGACAAACACTACTCCCATTCTTAATCACAGAAACATCTTTGCAGTGAATGTGGAGACTCGTGGCTGCTCAAGATGCTTAGAATAAGTGGCAGTAAGTGCTCAGCCCCAAACAGAGCATATTTTGTTTGTTTCGTTTTGTCTTTTGAGCCCTGGCTAACCTGGAACTTTCTATGTAGACCATCCTAGCCTCAAACTCAAAGATCCACCTGCCTCAGCCTCCCACATGCTGGCAATGATGTGTGACATCATGCCCAGCTCCAAACAGGACATATATAGCACCCCTTCTAAGAGTCAGGGAACACATAAGAGTAAGAGGAAAAAGAATGTAAGACCTGGAAGACAGGGAGAAGAGCGGCACAATGCTATGGTAGGGTATCACGGAGCCATAGCCACTGCAAACATAATCTCACATCAGCTGTGGTTTTTTTTCATGGGGCCTGCACCCAGCACATCTAATTGGGCTTGTCAGAAAAGGGGGAAGTCAGGCATAGCATGGGAGCTGGCACAGAGAGCCTGACGTACGTCTAGTCGACAGTGGGATTAAACTCCTCTTCTAAATTTTCATTATCTACCTCATCCTATTCTTAGTCTTTAGCTTCAGCCAACATAGCTAACCCTTCTCTGGTCTCTTAAAACAGTAGCCATGTATTCAGGGCTACTGTAGGTACAGAGACACTGGCTAACATTTATCTAGTGCTTGCCACATGGAAAGGAATGTGAGACTTCACAGGGACCATCGCCTTAAATCTTCATCCCCAACCCAGGAATCACAAATAATTCCACGTCAAACTTCTCAGCTGAAGTTACCTGACTCCAGAGAAGGCTGCAGTTCAATGATTGCTTGCCAGATTTTCTTTCCCTCAAGAAAGCATTTCAGCATATAAACAAGCAATGCTTTTAAGGATTATACTGAATCTACTCCATGTGAAAAAAACAAATAATTCACCAAGTTTAGATCTTTGATCATTACTACTTGTAAATTTTTTTTCAAGTTTTTTTGTCTTTTTATGATGAGACCTGGCATCTGGAAGTAGGTTATTTGTTGTGCCTTTTGGTATGTGTATCTTTCCCACTTCTGTGGAGTGGGCAATTGGAACTCTATTTAGTGTTACTCCAATAGTGATGTGTGACTGAGGTATTAAAAGTGCTCCTCATTAGCTAGGGCAAGGTGCAGCTTCTGCCCACAGGAATAAACCCACTAGCTAGCAGGTGTTTTCTGTGGGATGTGCACATGGCTCAACTCATAGATCTCAGATGGCAAGGGCTTGGGGAGTGGGGACTGATTATTACTAGTAATTACTGATGAAAAATCTCACAAATGGTTGTGACATGAGTACACAACAATATTATGGGTTAGGAACTGTTCCTAATATATTTATTCTCACAAACATGTTATTAACATTGGATTTAATATATATACCTCAGTAACTGCTCAGTTATCTCAGTAAGTAAGATCAGTAAATTCATTTGTTTCCCTGTAAATCTTTAATCAAACATTGGCTTGACACTAGAACCTTAAAAGGGAATAAGCATTTCTTAGTATCCCCAGGAAAAGAATTCTCACAATAGATAGAAAATTTGTTAATGCTATTATGTCTCTTAAGCCTCATTCACCCTCCCACCTGCCCCACCTGTCTCTCCTCCTAGCCTGGGTACTGGCCATTCCTTGCTTGGCACCCCAGACACAGAGGGAACCACCACTGCTTCCCGATCCTTTGCATCCAGACCAACCCACTTCCTTCTCGCAGTCCCCAGGAGCCCTCTGGGCCTGGTCCCACCTTCCTTCTGCTTCCCTGGGCTACACAACCTGCCAGCCTCTCTCCCTGGAGCCCTCTAAGCCTGGTCCTGCACTCACCTCCCTCTGCTTCCCTGGGATGCACAACCCTCCAACCTCTTTCCTGGACACCGGTGCTGACCTCTCTGCTGCCTGATCCTTTGCATCCAGACCAATCCAGTTCCTCCCTACAGTCCCCAGGAGCCCTTGGGGGCTCTTCCCAGCCCCATCTCCCTTTGTATCTCTGGGTGGCATGGCCACCAGCTGACCCAGACCAGCATCTTTCATGGGCCCTGCTCCCAGGCCAGTCCAACCTCCAAATTCCTGAGGACAACATCTTTCCTGGAGGGATCCAGACCTTAGGACAAAGTCTGAGAGCATCTGACCCTCATCTGACTTGGGCCTCTGTGGGAACTCCTGAAGACAAAAGCAATCTGGTCTCTCCAATATAAAATCAAAAGAGAGAACCAGAAGCTTAGACAAATCAGCTTTTCATGCCCAAAAAGTAAACCACAAAGGCACATAAATTTTACAAAAAGAAGCAGACCTAAACTAAAAGACTTGAGTCTCACACAAGAATCAGAAAATACAAAATAAATTCAAGAGTCAGAAACTACAAAAGAAATTCACATGTCAAAATCACAGAGAAAAAATAATAACATGAAAAACTAAAATAACATATCCCCACCAAATTCCAGTAATCCTCTAGAGGAGCACAATGAGAATCCCCTAGAGACAATGCAGGACATGGAACTCAAAAGAACAATGATGAATATGATAAAAGAATTCAGTGAATTTAAAGAACACACAAACAAAGAAATCAAAGAACTGAAGGAAGATAGGGATAAACGTCTGAGTGAATTCAGAAAAGACATAGAAATATTGAGGACTACTCAGGCTGAAATGAAGAAGGAAGTGAAACACTCAGTAATCCAAATAAAATGACAGGAGAAAGCCTCACCAATAGGATGAATGAAATGGAAAACAGAATATCAAGACTGGAAGATAAAATGGATGAACTAGACCACTCAAGAAAAGATAATGAAAAATTTAAGAAATCACAAGAATGGAATATGCAGAAATTGTTTGATACCATAAAAAGATGAAACTTACGAATCATAGTCATACAGGAAGGAGAAGAATCCCAAGATAATGGCATGGACCAGATGCCTCAACAGAACCATAGAAGAAAATATCCCAGAATTAAAGAAAGACATGCCCATACAAATACAAGAAGCATATAGAACACCAAACAACAAAAATAAAAAATATTGCAACTCAAGACTCTTGAAAGGCAACAGAAAATGAAACCCAAACCCAGCAAATAAGAAATAATAAAAATCAGAGCATAAATTAATGAAATAGAAACAAAGAGAATAATACAAAAAAATGAATCACTCTAAAAGCTGGTCCTTTGACTAGTTAGAAAAGATAGACCCTTGGCCCAGTTAACCAAAAGAAAGGAAGAGCAAAGCCAGATTAACAAAATCAGAGATGAAAGGGGAAACATTGCAACAGATACACAAGCACAAAAATCACAAACATTGTCCACAAAACCAGCACTTCAGAGTTCTGGAAGCAATACAAAGAGCTGAAGAAAGGATAGTCTATACCCAAGGGATTATGAAAAGAAATTCAATGAAGGTATAATGGTGGAAAAGTACAGCTGTATCAAGAATGTAAACAGAAATAAAAATGACAGGATTCAATACACATCTTTCATTAATTACTTTAAATATCAATGGACTGAACTCTCTCGTCAAAAGACACAGACTAGGTGAATGGATTAAGAAACAAAATCCATCTTTTTGTTGTCTGCAAGAAACTCATCTCACTTTCAAGGAAAGGCACTATCCTGAGGTGAAAGAATAGAAAAAATTTATACCAAGCAAATGGTATTAAGAAAAAAGCAGGCATTGCAATTCTAATATGTGACAAAATAGACATTAAAGTAAAACTAATCAGAATAAATAAAGAGGGCCACTTCATTCTAATCAAAGGAAAAATAAACCAAGAAGATATTACAATATGAACATATATTCACCAAACTCTTGTTCAACAAACTTCATAAAAACAATACTACAGGACTTTAAGAC
>NW_008334957.1:3590883-3592564 GCF_000622305.1 Nannospalax galili | reverse complement strand
ATTCCACCCAAACACCAAAGGACATACTTTCTACTCAGCACCCCATGGAACTTTCTCCAAAATCGACCATATACTGGGGCACAAAACAAAGCTCAGCAAATACAAAAAGATTGAAATAATTCCATGTGTTCTATCAGACCACAGTGCAATAAAGCTTACAATCAACACCCGAAGAAGCCAAAATCACCACACGAACACATGGAGATTAAACAACACACTCCTGAATGATGAATGGGTCAAAAGAAAAATTAAGAAAGAAATAAAAGTATTCCTGGAACTAAATGTAAAGGACAATACAACACAATAAAATCTCTGGGACACACTGAAAGCTGTTCTTAGAGGGAAGTTTATACCTCTAAGTGCCTACATTAAAAAAATCGGGAAAGAACACAAATAAATGATGTAACATTGCTACTCAAGACACTTGAAAAGCAACAAGAAATGAAACCCAAACCGAGTAAACAAGAAGAAATGGCAAAAATCAGGGTAGAAATTAATGAAATCAAAAGAAAGAAGCAATACAAAGAATCAACAAATCCAAGAGCTGGTTCTTTGAAAAAATAAACAAGACTGACAGACCACTAACCCAGTTAACCAAAAGAAAGAACACCTCCAAATCAACAAAATCAGAGATGAAAGGGGAAACATCACAACAGACACCAAAAAGATCCAGAACATTATAAGGGAATACTTTAAAAACCTATAGGCTGCTAAATTTGAAAACCTAAAAAAAATGGATGGGTATCTAAAGGCATGGGAACTACCAAAACTAAACCAAGAAGAGATTAACAGCTTAAAGAGACCCAGAACACAAAAATTGAAACGGTAATACAAAACCTCCCTTCTAAAAACAGCCCAGGACCACATGGCTTTTGCAGCAGAATTCTATCAGACATTTAAAGATCTATATTCAATACTACTTAATTTATTCAAAAAGATAGAAATGGAGGGAGAACTTCTAAATTCCTTCTATGAAGCCAGCATGACTCTAATACCAAAGCCAGGTAAAGATACAACCAAAAAAGGAAACTAAAGACCCATATCCTTAATGAACATAGTTGCAAAAATTCTTCTACAAGATACTTGCAAACCACATACAGACACACATCAAAAGACCATCCACCTTGATCAAGTTGGCTTTATCCCAGAGATGCAGGGATGGTTCAATATACGTAAGACAATAAATATCATAAATCATATAAATGGGCTCAAAGACAAGAACCAAGTGGTCATCTCAATAGATGCAGAGAAGGCCTTTGACAAAATTCAACATGAATTTATGTCCAAAGTCCTAGAGGAAACTGGACTGCAGGGAACATACCTCAACGCAATTAAAGCCATATATAACAAACCCCCAGCCAACACCATTCTAAATGGAGAAAAACTGGAAGTACTCCCATTGAAACCCAGAATCAGACAAGGCTGTCCGCTACCTCCACTTCTCTTTATCACAGTGCATGAAACTCTTGCAAGAGCAATAAGACAAAATCAGGAAATTAAAGTAGCAATAATTGGAAAAGAAGAGATCAAATTATCCCTTTTAACCCTGAGCACTAAGAGCAATGCTGGGGGGGGGGTTACTATTCGAGATTTTAAGCTGTATTACAGAATTATAGTCATAAAAACAACATGGTACTGGCACAAAAATAGACCCATAGATCAATGGAACAAAATTGAAGAA
>NW_008334957.1:3588696-3590172 GCF_000622305.1 Nannospalax galili | reverse complement strand
AGGGGAACGCTCATCCACGGCTGGTGGGATTGTAAACTTGTTTAACCCCTATGGAAAGCAGTGTGGAGAACTCTTAAAAAACAACAAATGAACCTACCATTTGACCCAGTTATGCCACTCTTTGGCATATACCCAAAGAACTCATCCTTTTGCAAAGACACTTGTACAACCATGTTTGTTGCTGCTCTTTTCATAGTAGCTAAGTGATGGAAGCAACCTAAGTGTCCATCAATGGACAAGTGATAATGAAAATGTGGTTTACTCAGCAGTAAAGAAAAATGAAATCATGAAATTTTCAGGTAAATGGATGGAACTAGAAACTGTTATACTAAGTGAAGTAACACAGACTCAGAAAAAAAAAATCAACATATGTTCTCCCTCATATGTGGATCCGAGAACCAAATCCTGATAAGTGAGTATATATCCAGACATAACTACAGGAACAGGATAATGGAAAGGAACCAGTGAGGTAAAAGAAAGAATCTGAAAGGAAATCGAACAGTAGGAAATAAGTGTTAATAAGGGAGATATGGATAAAAATTGGGTTATTTTAAGGGAGGGGGGAGGGAAGGGTATACAAGGAACCTAGGGGATAAAGGGAAAGAAGGAACTTAAGAGAGGTAGGACAGTAGGAGAAGGGTATTATTAAGGGAGAAAGGGGGGAAATGGGGCACCTTAAGTGGGAAAACTATGGTGGAGGGGTGAGATGACGTGAGAGAAAAATAATGCCTAGCTAGTTTTGAAAACCACAGGGAGCCATATTACTCCAACAACCTCCTGACAAATTATACATCCCAGATCAAGAAATGTATGTCTAGGCAAGGTTTGTCTGAGAACAACTTGTCTTTGCCCAAGATTTATCTAAGTGACACACAGTAATTAAAAGTACCAGACTGGTGGAACTAACCTTCTTGGGTGTTTAACCGACATACCTTGAGGCCTATAATAATTTGGTCAGAGGGACGTAAAGGACAGTTTTTGCTCCTTGCTCTCCTAGGTCAACTAGTTCCAGGGGACTATGAGCATCTCTCAAAATGTCCTGTAATGGTGGTGGGTCACCTGTCCTCTTGATCAAGATGCTGAGGAGACCCCACGAGATGGACTTGAACCAGTGCCCAGTCTACAAAGAGGAGGGTAGGCACAGAGGAATCACTTCCTCCATGCTTCCAAGTGAAGTCCACCCCTTGTCAACTTGACACACAATAGCATTTCTCTATGTCATGCTTAATTTTCAAATGAAAACAATGCTGAGGTCATAATTTCACCTAACATGATATAACTATCTCATCATACAATGACCAATGCATTATATATCTTAGAGTAGGTGATAAGGTCTTTGAGGAATGCTTAGTCCTTTAGTGTCTCATAACCCAATATAATCATATAGGTTCACAACACTTAACCACTTAAATCTCGATTACATATTCAAAAAAGAATAACCCAAGTATCTGCTTAACATATGTGTGTACATAGAGA
>NW_008334957.1:3586262-3586563 GCF_000622305.1 Nannospalax galili | reverse complement strand
CACCTCCTCATGGACCACACTTTCTATCTCTCCTCTAGGGGCCTGCTTAGCTTTGAGTCTGGTTATAGGTCTAGAGGCAATAATAACTGGGCCTCTAGGGATATCAGCTTCATCATGCTGAATGGGATTAACTTCCTCAATGGGATTAGTTGCCTCAGGCAAGGGTGGAGAGGGTGGGTCTGCTGAGGGTGGGGCAATTAGTTCATCAGGTGAATCAAATTCCTCAGCATCTGAGGATTCTAAATCCTCAGCCTCCTCAGGGTTCTCCCAAAGATCTCCATCCCACGTGTCAGGATTCCAA
>NW_008334957.1:3584484-3585103 GCF_000622305.1 Nannospalax galili | reverse complement strand
TTCGAGTCGCTGGCCAGGGTGGCCCAAGGGACTCCCAGATAGTAACCCAGCATAAAACTGGGAAAATGAACAGCAGACCCCAATCTTATTGAAAGGAGTATTGACAACCATTTGCTACTAGATGAGGAACAGCTACCTTCCTAAAACAAAGACCTCTAGATAGGCTGACTAGATTCACCAGATGGACAAGTAGTGGGGAACAACTGGGGGTGCTGAAAACACAGTGGACAGTAGCAGGGATAACAGAGTATAAGGGCACTAGTGGCAGGGAGGGAGGCTATGGGAGGGTGCCATCTGGGAAGTGGGTGTACAGTTGAATAAGATGGTTTGGGATGTTCTGTGTGAACAATATTCAATATTGTATAACTGTATTAATTCAACTGTGAACCTAGAAACTTGCACCCGCTTGTGAAAGAGTTGTACTCTTGCTCTGGAGTATGTTACTGAATATGTTAAATCAGTAGTGAAAAGCTTCTAATCATGTAATTATTAAAAATTTAAAAATAATGATTAAAAAAAAATAATAATTCTTCAAAGCATAAAAATTTTCCCCTTAATAATTAGTAGATGTGAAAAACATTACCACTGAAATCTACCTGATGACTTTATATCCATGCTT
>NW_008334957.1:3583144-3584468 GCF_000622305.1 Nannospalax galili | reverse complement strand
ACTTTATATCCATACTCAGGTGCCAAAAATCTGAGTGTAACCGACTGTGACTAGTAATAATCAGATACATAGAGATTAGAGACGCATGTGCAAACATCTGTTAGTAGCATTAAAAATGAGTTTTTCTGTATGAAACTATATTTTAAAATGAAATGGAGATCTTTTTTAAAGGTTAAAACCTCATTCAGTTTTATGTCTTATAGGGTTGATACTGAGTACAATATTGTATAACTGTAACAAGTCAGCTGTAAACCTAAAAATTTACAGCCAATTTTGAAAGAGATGCATCTTAGCTCAGGAAAATGTTATTGAATAATTTCCAGAGCAAAGATACAGCTCTTTCAAAAGTGGCTATAAAATTTTTTAGGTTCACTGTTGAATTACTACAGTTATATGATATTGAACGCAGTATAAGCCCTGTAAGACATAAAATTGAATGATCTTTTATAACCTTTAAAAAAGATTTCCATTTCATTTTAAAATACACTGTTTCTTACATAAAGACTCATTGCTTTTGCTAATAACACTGAGATAACTAACACTGAGATGTTGGCGCTTGCATCTCTAATCTGTATGTATCTGATTATTACTAATCATAATCAGTTGCACTTGGATCCTTGGTGCCTGTGTTTGTCTATAAAGTCATTTGGTAGATTTCAGTAGTAATGTTTATCACCTCTACTAATTAACGTGACATAAATTTCCATGCTTCCTCCCCAAATATAATACATTTTTAAAAATTTGTTGATTTTTTTGTGTGTATATCACACAGAACATCCCAAACCATCTTATTCAAGTACATACCCACTTTCCAGATGGCACCCTCCCATAGCCATCCCCCCACCAGAGCCCTTATACTCTGATATCCCTGCTACTGTCTGCTGTGTTGCCAGCACCCTGAGTTGTTCCCCACTACTTGTCCATCTGGTGAATCTATTCAGCCTAATCTAGAGGTCTTTGTTTTAGGAAGGTCAGCTGTTCCTCATCTAGCAGCAAATGGTTGTCAATATTCCTTTAGATAAGATTGGGGTCTGCTGTTCATTTTCCCATTCTATGCTGTGTTACTATCTGGGAGTCCCTTGGGCCACCCTGGCCAACATCTCAAAAGAAGGTATCTCTTATCTGGCATTGTCGCTTGTTATGTAGCCTTTAGCTATACATATGGACTCTGAAAAAATTATATTAGTCCCTTTAATCTTTGGTTATACATTCCTTTTGGATGTTTAAGGCCATCCAGTTGGCCCAGATAAACCAATTTACTTTTACTCTTAAGGTTGTTTGAGGATCTGTTCCTCAGGGGACACATGGGCTTGGGAGGAGCCCC
>NW_008334957.1:3552435-3582433 GCF_000622305.1 Nannospalax galili | reverse complement strand
TTTCTTTCTTTCTTTCTTTCTTTCTTCTTTCTTTCTTTTTTTCTCTGTCTGTTTTGCCTGCGTGCATGTAAGTGCATTACGGGCATGCAGTGCCCACAGAGATGAGAAGAGGTCATCAGATTCCCTGAAACTGGAGTTATGGACAGTTGTTAGCTGCCATGTGGGTGTTGGGGTTTGAACCCGGGTCTTCTGCAAGAACAGTCAGTGTTCTTAACTGCTGAGCCATGTCTCCAGACCCCATTTTTATTTTTTAAAAAGTTCTCCACCATAGAGGTTGCACAACTTTGCAATCTTACCAGCAGTGAATGTGCATTCTCTTTTCTTCACACCCTTGCACTGGTGTCTTTTGTTCTCTTCGTCTGGCCAGTCTGACTGGGGTAAAATGAAATCTTAAAGTGGTTTTAATTTGCATTTCCCTAATTATTAGTGATGTTGAACATCTTTTAAGATGTTTCATAGCCATCTTCTTTTGAGAACTCTCTGTTCAGCTCCTTTGGCTATGAAACATCTTAAAAGATGAACCTAAAAATTTTATAGCCACTTTTGAAAGAGATGCATCTTTGCTCTGGAAACTGCTATTGAGTGTGTTAAATCTGTAATCAAATTCTTCTCCTAAAATTTTTTAATTAAAAAAAAGAGAAAATGAGAACGTAAAAGATGTTAAAAGGATATGGTAATGGAGATATTTTCCAAAAGAGACAGAAAAAAATGAGAAAGCCTAAGCAAGTGATGAAGGTCTGTGTAGGTTTGTTATGATATATAAAGTATGAGACAAAAATAATATACACACAATCTTAAATTTTCTAAGGTCATAGTTTAGGTCAACTAGTTTAAGGAACAAAATATATATCTAGTCAAGGTTTATCTGAGAATATTTGGTTTTTTACCCAAGCTTTATTTATTGACATAGCACATGATAATTAAAAGTACCAAACTGGTGGAACTAACCTTATTGGATATTTAACAGCCATACTTTGAGGCCTACACTAATCTGGTCAGAGGGACTTAAAGGACAGTTTTTGCCCCTTGCCCTGCAATGTCGACTAAGTTCCAGGGGACTTTGGAACATCTCTCAAAATGTCCTGTAACTGTGGGGGGAGTCACCTGTCCACTTGTTCAGGGAGGCCATGGAGACCCCACAAGATGGACTTGAATCAGTGTCCAGTCTACAACAGAAGGGTCAACTCAGAGGAAACATTTCATCCATGCTTCCAAGTGAAGCCAGACATGCTTGAGCAGGACCTTCCACTTATCTTCACCTAGATGGACCTGGTAAAAGAATGGAGCCAGGGCTCCTCCCAAGCCCATGTGACCCCTGAGGAACAGATCCTCAAACGACCTTAAGAGTAAAAATAAATTGGTTTATTTGGGCCAACTGTATGGTCTTAAACACCCAAAACTAAAGTATAACCAAATAGTAAAGTCATCAGTACATTTCTTTAAGAATTCAAGGGATTACACTTCCTAGACATTAGGCTTAAGTCCATATAAAAAGCTATTTAGACAATTATTTTTCACTGATTTTGTTCCTCATCAGAAAGTGCTGCTCAGATGTAGGACTTCAAATCTTGGTCTCCAATACTGTAGTGCCCACCTGTAGCTAAGGGAGACAACCAGCTATTGTTCTAAAAGGATGGATCAATTTGTTTTCTCCCCAAATTAGAAGCCTTTGAGAGGGAACTGACACTGATTCTAAGTACTCCAACAGCTATCAAAATACCTGAAGGCAAATCCTGAATCCATCACTCTAAAGTCCAGCCTTGGAAGACAAAATAAAAATGAGGAACCCAATAGAGGGATGCTTTTGGAAGCCCTTGTCAAGAAATTCCAATGGACTCTCATATGAACACTTGAAAATTGCCCTGTTCTGACTTTTTTCTAGTTCCTTGTGTAGAACTTGTAATGCTAATTACTCTTGCCTTTACTTCTTCACATCTCCTATTCACATTCAAGGACTTTCTTTCCCCCTAGAGATAAGAGTTATGCAATTTGGGAGTCTTTTAGAAGGGGTACTCCAATTGCCTCGCCGTGCATCCCTGTTCAGCATGGAAGAAGCCAGAGCGGTCGGCGCCCTGATTTCTATTGGCAATTTGGGTAACCACTTCAGAGGATGGTATGATAAGAATAGGAAGTAGGAATTGGCTAGGCAATTAGGGTAAAAAGACCCCAAAGAAAACTAGCCAGTTTCTTGGCTAAAACTCACAATGTCCTTGGGCCTCTTAGCAACATACTCTGTCCCAAAGGCCAAAAATGTCAAAAGTATTTGGGAGCTTTTACCTAATCCTTACAAGATTTTAGGGTTACCTCTTCAGAGGGGGGAATGTTAGAGCAGCCAAAAGCCCCATAAAATAATAAAAGAAAAAGTACATGAAGTTACCAGAAAAAAAAGTGATGGGGAGATATGGGAGGAGTTAGAGGGGAGGGAGTGGGCATGGATTTGATCAGAACACCTTATAGGCATGTATGAAATTCTCAATAAATTATTTATTTAAAAATTAGGCCCTCGAGTTTTCTAACTGGGACCAGACAGTCCCAGTAAATTTTCATCTCCTTGAGAAGAATCAAATTCTGTGATTTTTTTTAAAGATACTCCAAAGCACCCAGAATATGCCAGGGGCATAGAAATCAATTAGTAAGCATTATCCAAATAGAGCTGAGATATTGATGAAGTAGTTGGAGTAAGAACAGTTAATATTGGGGTAGGATTTCCTCTTTATAAGTCTTCCATCGAGCCTCCAGGCTTTCTCTAAAGGTAGAAAAGAATCAAAGGGCCCAGCCCAGGAGGGGTATTGGGCCCAGCCCAGGAGGGGTATATTCTATAGCAGAGCCCTTTTTTTTTTGGTCCTGTTTCTCCTCAGAAAGGACAAAGATGGAGAAAGCATTTTCTTGACTCATGAGTATAAAATTAGAAGCACCTAATAATATAGTTGGATTTATTCTGTTTTACTAGTGCATTCCAATGGGGTACCTGTGTTAGTCAAAATAAGATCTTATCACATGTCATCCAGGCCTAAGTCTATTAACATGTAAATTAAATTGATTCTGTATACTGAAAACACAAACATTTAGCTGGCAATATAACTCACTTTTTATAAAAAAAAAAAAAAAGATGAAGCCAATGCAAACGTCTCAATCTGGATTTCTAAGATAAAAATAAAGTGACTGATGCACCAAGCTAGACGAAGTTTTAAAAGCTAAATGTTGGAAAAAGAACACACAAGTAAAACATGATATGGTTAAGGGCATTCTGCAAGCTTAAAGGGAAGACATGCCAGGCAGATCATTGCCATGAAGAGAAGCTCATGCTCTGATCCTTTAGACCTGAGCAGTCAGGACTTCCTTGGGAACCCCTGGCAGGAGGTAAAGAACACAAGACCTCGAGCGATACCCTGCCTTTGGGCACTCAGCTCTCTAGTCTCCTTGTGGAATAGTGGGCCATATCTTCTTAACGGGTAAGAATCACTCTACATTCTGTGGCACTTCTCTTTGGCATGCACCTTGGGGGCAAATTCAACTGCCCGGAGAGCTGGCTGGCCCTGCCGACTCTGCCGGGCAGATGACTGCCCAAGGCTCTTTTCTGCAGACTAGCTAGCTCTCCTATTTCTCTGTCTGTGCGCTGCTAATAAGAAGATTTCCTATTTCAAGACCTGAAAGAAAGTAGTACTAATTAGGCTTCAAGGTCAGACCCCAAAGGAGAAAGAAAGGAATAGATGTTGGACAGTATTTGCTGGGTTACGAGTCATATCATTCAATGATATCAGAACTCTATTGTAATTCAAATTCATTATGATTGTTATTATTACTGACTTTGAAGCAGAGATGTAGTCAGTTTACACCTCACTGAAGTTTCCCATTATCCAAAAGGTAAGACACACATGTTAAGTCCTAGCTTACCTCTGGCTATTCTTTCCTGTTATTTCTGGTGTCCTCTGTTGAGTGACAGGCCTTGTGTAAGCATTTCTGTATATCTTATCTTTTTGTCCTCATACTAATTATCCTATAATTTTCATTCTGAGTTAACTATCGCCATTGTATTTAAGAGGAAATGGACAATCAGGTTTAAATTGTCTAAAACCATATACCTGTAACTCAGATCTATTCAATATCAGTGCACGTACCTCATTAATGTCCTTCTGCTAATATTTGAATCTGAAAGGAACCCAGAGGCTCACATGTTGAACGTTTGACCTCCAGGTGGTGGGCTTACTCTGGGAGGGGGTAGGAACTCCAGGAGAAGAGATCTAGCTGGAGGAAGTGTCACAAGGGGCTTACCTTTGAAGGCCTCTGGTCACTTCCAGTCTCCCTGCTTCCTGCCACAATGAGTTGGGCAGCTTTCTCACTAGCTCTTTAATATTCACACCACAAACCCAGGAAGAGCTTCAGGTATGTGAATTTGGAAGAAATGGGATCAAGGTCAAGGGCTCAATTGCAATGTATACTCACAGTCCCCTTGCCCTTTACTCTGGACCACCTCCAGGGCATGTCACCCCCTCCTCTAGACCATTAAGAAGGCTGATCTGGAAGTTCCCTCATGCCTGAACATACATCAGATATTTGAAGAAGTAATCATCTCTGACTAAATAACCTCTGATTTGTCAGAGTGGGTCTCTAGTGGAGGGTGAGTCAACCACTGCCACCTCTTGTCACTTGATATTTACAACTAAACTGCTCCATAGCACAAACTCCAGGTTTAGGAGGAGTACAGTTACACTGAAATCCTATTCTAGGCTGGAAAGAAGTTGGCAGCACATAAACCTCAGGACTCCTGTATTATTGATATTATTATTCATTTTAGAAAAGGGAGGAGGGGAACCACCAAGACACCTCAGTGTGATATTGAAAAAGGCCCCTTTTGCCTTTAGCAATTTCTCCCACAGTCAGAAAGCACATATTGCATGTGGTGTAATACCTCTGGGTTTCTCAGTCATCTTGAGAAAACCAGAGTTGAAAATACACACTGCAGCAGAGGAAGAATGAGCTCTACTCAGAGAGCCAGACAAACGTTAAGACATGGTGTGCAGCGAGTAGCCGTGGGTGAAGTTTGAAGGCATCAAAGCTGGGCCTTTGTCTCAAAGAACAGCCAAGGTGCTGAGTTTGACTCCATTTTGTTAGAACATTTCTTTAACAATTCCTGTGCAACCTCTGTAAACAGTCATCTTCTGACCTCAGGTTTCATGGCTGAATACAAATCTTAAAGGGAAATCCTGAAGATGATTCAAGCTTTTATCCACTGCTGGGAGATTCTTTCTAACCAGAATGATTTCATTATAAACCTCTGATGAGTCCCTTAAAAAGAAAAGTCAGAATCCCAAGAGATGCTTCCATCGCTGTAGCAAACACACCTCAGTTTTCCCTGAAATCAATTGAGCAGCAGCTTCCATGAATTTTCCTGAGAATTAAATGATCACCCAGAGCAAAAGAGACTTCAAGCCAGCTGAGCTCAGTTGACATGTAAACAACCTGATCCCAGGCGATACCAGGCATTCAGTAAGTCAGCCTAAAGATGGAAAATGTCTCAAAAAATCATCTTCGACCTGACTGCAGGTCAGAGGGCCCTTCCTCACCTGCTAACACTCAGCTAAGACCTCTTTCCAGAGCCAGGCTGGACGTCCATTAGAGTGTTTTGAATATGGTTTGTCTGCTCTGAAACACGTTGAAGTTTAATCCCCACTGTGATGAATCAAGAGGTAGAGCCAGGTTAAGACCTTTTAGAGCTGATTAGGGCTGTGCCTTCGGGAACAATTTACCCATGTAATTAATGAATTTAGGAGTTATCTCGAGTGGGTCTGCTATAAAAGCCCAGTTAGCCACTGTCTCTTGTATGTGGGGCCCTATAATACTCTAAACTCTGTCAGAAAGAAGACCATCACTAGATGAGGCCCTTCACTCTTAGGCCAGAACTGTGAACCAAAGTAAGCCTTTTCATTATAAACTAACCCAGTCTGTAGCATTGTGTCACTAGCAACAGAAAATGGCCTAAAGTGTTCATGAGCAACATGGTGCTTATCCCCACTATCCTCATCTCATCCTTTGTCTCTCCTGCTAGAATACAAGGGCTAGGATCTGAGGGGTGGTTCTCTGTACCTTATAAGCAGGTACAGAGGTGCTGAATAAACATTTCTTGAATATTTATTGATAAATAGAATAGCCAGTCGATGGAAGGATGGATGAATGAATGCATGGGCAAATGAATAAATGGAGTAGCATTGCCTTGAAATACAGGTGTAGACTACTGCTCTGGTCTAGGTCAGCACAAAGGGAAGTACTCTGTCTGTGGCAGGAACTGTAGCCTAAGTTGATCATTTCTATCCCTCCTTTCCCTCTCTGAAGTCACAAATCTTTCTTTCCCAAATTCCCATATATTCACCTACACATCCAACAATCCAGCATAACCTCTTCTTCCTCACTCAAGGATATGTGTCTAGACACATACTTTATACCTAAAATAGCAGGAGGTCTATCCAAAGCTACCTGAAAATTGTGCTCCCTTCTAAACAGTTCTCTCCTGGTTTTACAGAGGCTCCGTCTCTACAGGACAGGATGCCAAGGACCAGACCCCGCCCCCGGCAAAAAAAAAACCTCTTCAGCTTTATAAAAGAGATGAAATAGGTATATCTCAAATAACCAGCAGCTCAGAAGCATTCTTCATGGCCACTTCATACAGAGTGGCCCACTGTACTTAAGCAACAAAAGGTAAGAAGCGTGTTCCAACACAGATTGCAGTATTCTTGGCTTCAGAGTTTGAACTCAAACTCTCATTTGCATACCTTTGTGTTCCATTTGCATAATGCACTGAAAATTCTTTTGCTTTTATTTCTCTTAAAGTTCTCCATGTTATATTTTTACCGGTGCCACAAAGACTGCAGGGAAAGAGGAGGGGAGGGAAGAAGAACCACCAGCACTGATTGACAGACATAATCTGTCTGTCAGAACATGTGACAGTGTTGGCTACTGAAACCCAAAGTCACCAATAAACAATTTAAACCTCCAACGTAAATCCTCCAGCTAATAAACCAGCTGTCAAATCACTCCTCTGAAGCTGGCCTAAAAGAGAAAGGATACATTAGAAGGAGCCCATAAAGAGCCTTGTTAATCACCCAGCAGTTGGATTTTAAATTGTTACTGCCTTGCCAATATGCTAGAAGCTCATGCAGTTGTGTCGAGATAATCTTGGTCTGTGTATTTTATTCACAAACAGCACCAAATCACTAAGACATACAATAGGAGGCAGAAATGCCTTTTCAGTCTGACGGAATCTGAATGAGGTGAAGTGGGTTGGCCTGGACCCTGTGCACCAAAGGCCATATTCAGTAAAAGTTGGTTTTCCCTAACTTCTTATTTTTCAATGTAAATTTTCAAGTAATTCTTGGCGGGGGTGGGGGGGGGTGGGGTTACATCAGTAAGGAAAGGAAAGCAAGATCGGAAGTTTGGGTTTTGGGTTTTTGTTTGTTTTTTTTTTTAAGATTCTGAAAGCATTAGGGTTATCACTCTTTAGTGGAAGGGGTTTTGTTGTTGTTACTGTTGTTGTTTTTAAACTGCTGTACTTGGGGCAAGTCCATACACAGTATGGTAATATTCTCAAATCACACAACAGAGATTCCAGAAAATAGCCCTTGTGCTCAAATAAAGCTAGCACCATATCTTAACGTGGTGTAACAACACACAATACAGTCATACACGTGATATTACAACAAACTAGGTCATTGCAAATCACTCACCCAATGCTCAGATAAAAAGACTATTATCATCAAGGAGCTGGGGAGGAAATGGAATCAATTTCCCATGATCCAATCCATGAATAGAGGGTTTTAAATAGAAAGGAACTTAAGGGAAGTTTCCTAAGAACCTCAGAGAGTTCCCTGCTCCCAGGTCCTGTCTGAAATCTGGGAAGCAATGGTAATCAAAATCACGGGCCCCACAGTGCACTGGGTGCACGCCTGCCTTGTGATTTGATTTCTGGTATGCGAGGCCTGTCTCTGCTTGGCTGATTGCCGGCAAGATGTTTATCTGCACATTTACTGTATGATATATGATTTTAAAGAACACCATTTTTATAAAGGTTAATTTATCTACCTTTCCAAATATTAACATAAAGAATCGTCCATATGGGCTGCCTCTTCTTGCTTGCTTCTGTTTCAGCTTAATAACAATGTTCTTTATAGGTAGACAGGGGCTGTGGTACAGGTAACAGATGGTGGAGTGGGGGTGGGGGGATAGAGGTGAGAAAAGTGGGTCGGGACTCCAAAAGTTAAGATGCAAATAAAACCTTCTCAACCACACAGTTTTTAAACAATTCAAGTTTTTGTGCATTCAAACAAACAGAAACAAATCATTCTTCTCTCCCAAAGAAGTCTGTGTTAAACCAGTGATGAGAGAGAGAGAGAGAGAGAGAGAGAGAGAGAGAGAGAACGCTAGGTTTCAAGATGTTCTACCCACATTGGATTACCATGCTCCACAGCCCAGTTGGGCCCAGTTTGGCCTGAGAAACAGTGTGACTGAACAGAGACACTAACAGGAGACTGAGTTAGATGTCCAGATGCTGGTTTATCAGTTTGGTCATAAAATATTAGCCAGAACATACCAGAACATTTGTGTCAGCTGTCATGACTTGGGAGCAGCCTGATCCCAGGCCCAACACACTGACATCAACTCTTCTGGCTTAGAGTGAAGGGATCGTGCCTCTTTCCCCGTCTTCTTTTCTTCCTTTCTGTAAATGTAGGGTTATCATTAAAGTACAACTTTGGAGGCATTAACAGTCTCTCTAAGCACATGAGAGCCATTGGATTCTTATTTTAAGAGCCTTTATTGAATCAGAAGAGATATCATTAGTTATCTGAATATCAAAATGTAGTATGTTTTCTCTTGAGCAGGAAACAAAGGTTGCTGCGGAAAGTTCTCCTCTTTCTCACAGAAGCACAGGATGTGGAAGTGAAGGACTGAGGCAAACTCCCTTACCCATTTACTCACTTCAATAATATTTGCTGATATCTAATTATGTGCTACGCATAAATTGAGGCATTTTGAATAACTGTGAAGCAAGACCAGGTTCTCTACCTTAAGTACATTTATAGTCTGTCAAGGAAAAACACAAACAATAAATAAGAAACGTGTACAAAATGGTAGAAAAGAATTGATGCTTTGAAAATAGAAGACAAAGCAGAATGAATAAAAGAATAATAAGGGTGTAGGAGGGGTAGGTATGATTCTGAACAGAGTACCTAACTTTATTTGAACAAAACAATTGAAGGAGATTAATAAATCACCTCTGCAGGCATCTGTGGGAAGAACATTCAACAGAAGGAACAGTTAGTACAAAGATAGATGTGAGAGATAGGGGAGACGGGTCAGAGGTAAAGTGCTTGCTGTCCAAGCATAAGGACCTGAGTTCAGATCCCAAGCACCCATATAAAAGGCAGCCAGGCATCTGTAACCCTAGAACTGGGCGGGGAGTGGGAAAAGGTGATCCTAGTGGCTGACAAGCTCCAGATTCAGTGAGAGACCCTATATCAAAAAATAAAATGAGGTGGAGTGAATTAAAGACACTGGGTATCAACCTCTGGCTTCCACATACAGACTCACAGGTGAGCACACACACACACACACACACACACACACACACACACACACACAGCGGAAATGAGTCCAGAAAGTTCAAGGAGTGTCGACAAAGCTCATATTGGTGGGGTACTATGAGAAACACAGTAGGGATTTCAGAGAATTGATGGGCACCAGATCAAGTGGGTTTGTCTTACAGACCCTGACAAGAACAAAAGCTTCCACTGAGAAGGAAATGAAATGCCATGCCATGAGTTTGAAGAAGGAAAATTAAATGACTGAATCCCCTCCATTTTAATAGAATGGCTCTGGCTTCACTACTGAGAACAGACTATGGAAATGAATGAATTCCAGGTAGGACACTATCATAAGAACCCAGATGAGAGGAAAGGAGCCTGATTAGATAGATGGTTAGGGAGGTGCTGAGGGTAGCGGAATTTGGAATCCCTATTGATAAAAGATCCAATCTGATTACCATCTAACTTGGGAATCAAGGAGGCTCCCAGCCAGTGGGAGACCAGAGTTCTTTCATCCTCTTCAGAACTCTTCGTCCTTGAATATAAGTGGCAACAGAGAGAATTCTCTATGACCTGAATCTTCTCTTTAGGTAATTAAGGGAAAGCTCAAACTCACAAAGCACATCCTTCATTTCTGACTCTAATGTATCTTGTTATAAAGGTTGAAAATCAATCCCAAGTATCTGCTCTTTCACTGTCTTAATCTTGTCTTGCGTCATGTTACACCTTTACAGAAATGTCCTCCTTTCTCTCCTATCTGAGACGTGTGTATAAGGTCCTTGTGAACAGCATTTCATGAAAACAATCTCAGTGCAAGATGGGCTTGGGCCCCTGGGAGCCCAGCTTAGCCTAGACTTAGGCTCAGTCAAGGGTCAACTGTAAACAAGAGTAAAAACTGACCCCCCCATCGTGTCAACAAGAGGCTCACCCAAGGACACAAAGATCATTAACAACCAAACTGGTACTAGAACTTAGCTCCCTGAATTCTCTATAAAAGGCATAAAATATATGGGAAAAAATAGCAAAGAAGCTTTTAAAATGTTGAAATATCTTGTTTTAAAATCCTTTAGTATAATCTATGACAAATGATGTATTTACCCCAGAAAAAGAAAATACTTCTAGAGAAATTCTTTTTTTCTGTCTGCTACTGACTAACTTACACCCTTTATTATGAATTAGCTCAGAGGCACATCCCTATACCCTGAAATGAATTAGCCACAGAAGTAGGAGGGAAGTAGGCTGTGTGTCTGACAGAATCCCTCCCAAGCCTGATACTGCACAGGTGAAAGGATGTGGGCTCCACCCGCCAACAGAGCAGAAAGCAGAACAGCACATTTCCAAGGCTTATGTAACAGCCTCTCAGAGGTTAAAACTGCTCCCCAGGGCACTTTCTGAATTCTGATAGTCAGCTCAGCCACTGGGGATGTGGTTTTCATTTATGAGGGTCCTCGAAAGGACTGTTATTATTCCTTGTACTTCAGAGTTAAATTATCTTGCATTGCACATAAGTCAGAAAGACTGTTTTCTACCAAATTGCAAACAATTCCTTCCCACGGTCATGGTTCTGTGATTCCTACTCCCCCCCCAACCCCCCAGCCCCATCTGCAGCGACAGTGGGTTCCAGTTTAAAACCTCATGTAGAAATATGGCAGCTACCTTTACAATAGGCCAGCTCTCTGGCTGGAAGTCAGAAAGGCACTCAGACTCAGGGTATTGTGCTGCTCAGATTCAGAACAACAACAACAACCAAATGACAGCTTGAAATAACAACAGAATAGAGTGCTAAGCCGTCCCAGGGAGCCCAGTCCTGGAGTGGAAGGCATTTCCTGGGTCTCTATATATTGTTGGTCATTTCTTAGAGAAGGCATGGATGAGGAAGGGGATGAAAAATGCAAAGAGAAAGCAGAGAGACTGCAAAGGGGGGCAGAAGAATGCAAAGAGAAAGAAATGGACCCTGGATCCCTTGTTCCTTATGTCGCATCTTTGTGTGGTCTTCATCTGTGGAAGAACAAAATTTCTAAACTCTGAAAATGACCACAATTATTCGTTTCCATGTAACATGCGTACTTGCTTACTGAGTGAGACTGCCTGTGCAGGACAGTGCTGGACTGGCTTCCAGAGCAGCAGCAGCAACAACAGCCAACACCACACTCACTCTGATCCTTAGCTCTTTCTCCATCCAAAAGCACTAATCATGCTCCACCCACCTTTTTCTCTCCTGGAAGTTCAAGTTTCCTCATCATCTAAAATCTAAACAACAGACAGACGTGCACAGAACCAAGAAAGGCCTGTGCTCCTCTGAATACCTGCATCATGTTGCACCTGTGTCTGATTGCCACCGTATCCCCCGCACAGAAACTTGCATGAATGACCCACAGCCTTTCTTTCAGTCTACCATGTGTAACAGACATTGCTTCTTGGACTTTGCCTTGCCAGCTTCTGACCTTTTCACAAACCTACCTAGGCCATTTTGGATTGGACACTTATGACCCTAAGTGAACTTTAGTCTATATATTGTATATAGACTTGTATATATTGTATATATTGAAGCCTCCACTGTTCATCCCAGCTGGAAGTGGCCTCTCTGTTCTGCTGGACCCTTTCACATCACTTACTGGTCACTTATTTGATCTTACTTTGTGGGGCAGATTTTCAGACATGTTTGCCTATTATTTCATAAATACCCTAAATACTTTTTTTGTAGAAAAGGACTGCAATGTTTTTATTTCCCTTAGCCTCTAATCAAACTACTAGCTGTTGCATGAATAAGTGAGATTACATCTTGTTTCAGCATTCCTTTAACTGTTACCAGTTTTAATGGGGCATTAACTACGTAAGTAACCAGAAAAGGGTGTGTCCTGACGGTTGTATAGCTGCTTAAAACATCACTAGTCAATCACATCAACATGAAACAAAACCCTAAAAGAAGCCAGGTTTCCATCAAGAAACTGAACAAACATCAAAGCACGGCCCTCAAAAGGACATTGTATTTCCACCCTGATCCATCTCAAGAGCCAGACACTAACATATGGAGGAAGATATTTTTATATTACTACTACTTAAGCTTTACTCTCTTTTCATCTTCTGGTTACTGAGGGGTGTGTGTGTGTGTGTGTGTGTGTGTGTGTGTGTGTGTGTGTGTGTGTTACTAAGAGGATACACTGATGTCTCTTCCACCCAAAACTCCTAAAATGTGGTGGTATCATCATCATTATCATCATCATCTCTGTTAAGGTTCAGATAGCCCTGCCCCCTCACCAACAGGATCCCAAGGACTTCTCATGCTCCTGAGAAAAGGGAACCTAGCTGATAAGCACCTTGGTCTTTGAAGTCAAGAGAAGCAGACTTTTCTCTACTGTTTGGCCAACACAGGCTTCCCCTTTGATCTCTAAAGAGGACAGGTTTTAACAGTCCCGCTCTCCCACTCCCCTCCCCACAACTTTAAAAAAAATACATTTTCCCACCTTCTGCAGGAAGCAGAAGGCTCCCTTTTTAAAAGACCCCAGCTCAAGACCCAGGCAGACATTTTCCCTTCCCCGAAGGGAAGGTGTCCCATGCAGAACAAAGCTCTACCCTGCTGAGAGTTTTATCTGTGCCTCGGTGCCTCATCATTCACTCCCTTGTTCTCCACCAACTTTTTACCCATCAATCACCACCACCTCAATGTTTCTGGTACGAGATTGGGAGATGCAAAAGGAAAACAAATAAACCCCGACACTGGATGCCTTACAGGCCACAAAGGTATACTGGTGAGGGCCCTCCTGACAGAGAGACACAAATATCCGAATTTAAAGGGAGACACAAATAGCCAAATTTAAACCCAAACCAATCTTGGGACTGAATACTGGGACAAGATCACAGAGTGATTTAAGGAAATAGTCTGGTAGACAATGTGGGTTCTAGTTCTCACTTTGCCCCTAAACAGTTTGGGGACACCATTCAAGTCACTTAGAAGCCCTGGTCTCAGATTCCTAACTCTCAGAATATAAAGTTTTGAATTACATGACAGAGGCTAGCTCTTGGCCAGTGCCATACCATTAATAGAAGAATGAAATGATGAGAACCCAGAAAATGGACAAAGACAGACCTGGCCTCAGGTTCTGGCTCTCTCCTACTTGCTGATTTGGAGAACTTTGCACCTCAATTGGCCTCAGTTTGCTAAAATGCAATACATATTCACTGTTACTCCCATAGGGATCATATGAGGCTTAAAAGAAGTAATGCTCCTTGGCACTTGAGAACTTGAAGAATCACTGTGATTATTCCCTCCTCTCATCTATCAGGATCCTTTAACAATGAATATGCAAAAGTCTGTTAGATTCAGAAATGTAAACTCAGGTACCTGGGTGTCCAAACACCCACTCACAGGACCTGTGCTCAGGAGCACAGTTCTGGGACAGTCTATCACTATCCTGAGCTCTTCCCATATTTCCTCTGAGATATTCAGTATCCACATCGAAACATGACTTGCCTCATATCACATGACATGAATCAAGAACACTAGAGAGTTCCCTCTTCCTAAAATATCTCAACAGTCTCCATGGTATTTGAAATTTCACTAATAGAAACTTGCTTCTTAGAGAAAGGCTTGAAAATTCCTGGCCAACCCTCTTTTAAAAATACAAATTCCTTAAAGACCAAAAATAAGCAAGGGGCCAGGAAAAGAATGAGACTATCTGGGAGGAAAAATGAAAACAATATGAGCACTACTGACCAACTTCTCACCACAGAGTTCTGGCACTCACTGCCTCTGGGTGGAGGCACTGTGTATACAAAGTATATTCACTAAAGATATCCGTGGGAGATGATTTGTGCCACAGGACCCTTCAAACACAGCAGCCTCCGCTCTCCACCTGACTGGTTCCCAATGTCCCGGTTACATTTCTGTGGGTATGTATAATCCTAAGAATTGAAGAAGTGCCTTCTTCTGCTTCTATGAAGCCTTCTGTTTCATAGAATTCACATGCATCCCCATATTCCGGGTCTGGGCTCTGTGCCATCAACTGACATGGCAGATCCAGCATAACCTTCCAGGACTCTGCAAAGAAAGTAAGAGGTGTAGGATAATGGCGGGAACAGGAGGCTGATGGGCCAGAGGAGAGGGCTAAATACTCAGAGGGTTTTGAATGCCATGGGCTCATTAGAAAAGGCCAAAAGTTCCTCCACTGAAAGAGCATAGTTTATAACTCTAATAATTTATACATGGGCTCACTTTCCCTGGGTAATTATAGATTATTATCCAGCTAATTACCGTACATGGTATTAAAAGATCTGAAATTTATTATCCCAATCTGGAAATTACTGTGGCACGTGTTTTGAAAGCAAAAAATGCTGGAAAAAATGTTCAAATCTTGCCAGGGTGATACACTGCCGTGGGCTCATGCTCTCTTTCTAGTATGAGACAGGTGTGAACTGCCATACAGAGGTCCTAACATGGGACTCTCCGCACCTTGCTCTGAAAGTCTTTTCTTGCTAAGTAGAGGTGCTAGGTTTAAGAAAGAAAAGTACCAGGTTCCAATTAAATTTGAAGTTTAGATGCCTAATAAATCAATTTAGTTTATGTCCCCCAATACTGCATGTGGCATTATTTATATTAAAACTTATTCATTGTATATCTGAAATTCAAATTAAACCTAGAATCCTCCATTTTATCTGACAGGAGAGATCTAAAAGCAGAACTGACGAGTCATATTGAGAGAATGCAAAAATGTAGGTTTAATGAACAGCATCCTAATGTCAAAAACCAAAGTACTAAACTTTATACAGAACTATGGATATTCAATAAAAGTGGTCAATACTGGGGGAGGTGTTCATGGGAATTCTCAAATACAAGCTTTCACTCCCAAGGTAAGTGGCAAAATGGTGAATTATTCCATTCCTCTGTGGATCTGGTCCTCCTGTATGGTCCTTGGCTATCTCTCCAAAGAATCACTTTGATCAATACTTAAGGAAAAACAAAGGAAGCATGGATTACACTCTCCTAACTTGAGAACCCATATCCACTGCCCACACCCACCTACCTCATCCATCTACTGATTCTTTGTAAGATAGTCTTAGCCACTTACAGAAATTACAACTTCTAGTTCTTCTACTGTTTTGATGGGAACAGAAATCCACTTACTGATTGTTTCTAAGTAGGAAATAATCAGGAGCTAAAGGACATAGAAGATAGAAAAGCATTTTCTAATTAATAAGCTAAGGGTATCAGTATCTCATTTTTTTTACAAGTTAAATTCAACTTTATTTCTCTATTTTTATTTTATGTGTATGAATGTATGTGTGTAAGTGTACTATGTGTGTGCAATGCCTGTGGAAGTCAGAAGAGGATGTAGGATCCCCTGGAACTTGAGTTATGGATAGTTGTTAATAGCCATGTGGGGGCTGGGAACTGAACTCCGGTCCTCTGCAAGAGCAATCAGTGCTCTTAACCACTGAGCCATCTCTCCAGCCCCTCAGTTCAATTTTAATAAAACACAACAGAAACTATATTGGCAAGATACATTCCAGGTTGTAGTTGGTGATTCCCAATTTGAAAACCAGTACTTAATATAATGTGATTCCAAGTCAATGAAGGAGCAGGAGGAATGGCCTAGGATTTATTGTAAAAAAAATTTTGGGTTTGTAACTATTAATTCAACTGTGAACCTAGAACCTTACAGCCACTTGTAAAAGAGATGTGCTCTTGCTCTGGAGTGTGTTACTGAATATGTTAAAGCTGTAATGAAATGCTTCTTCTAATCATGTAGTTATTAAAAATTTTTTAAAACTTCAAAACAACTGAATTAAGTATCTCATTTTTTACTTCAAAATGGATTTTAAAATTACTTGGGTATAAAATAGTCACTGACTAATATACTTGAAAGGAAACAAGTCTAGTTAAAGGCAAAATTATTTCATCAACTCCATGAGGTATAAAACTTCAAGAACATTACTGTGTTGTATGTAATCAACATAGCTGGAAGATCATTTCATTCAATAAATACTTCCATACTTACTATAATACCATGTACCCCATTTTAGCCATTAGGGTACAATGAACAAGACAGGCAAGAGCCCACTCTCCAGAGGTTCATAGTCAAGAGGTGAGGGAGGATAGGAAACCAGAGATACAAGGATTCAACAATAAAGGGAAAGATAAAATAGGCTGATTCTTGGAGGTAATATCAAAGGCTATGAAAACAATAAAACAGACCATGATTTAGGAATCTAGTTAAGACCTAGTGGTTTCCCAAAGGCATCTCTAAATTCCAAGTGCAAGGCTGGGGTATCCTGCACTTTCTTAGTCACCTCTCCCACGGTTTTACAGAATACATTCAGTTTATAGAAGGTGTCCCTTTATCACCCTGCCCCTTTCCTGTACTGAATGTCAGTAAAAAAAACTTAGAATACAGTCGCTTTCCATGATCCTCTCTCTCTTTCTCTCTCTCTCTCTCTCTCTCTCTCTCTCTCTCTCACACACACACACACACACACACACACACACACACACACACACACACACACACACACACACACACACACACACACACACACACACACGGCCTGTATAGCAGAGTTTACTGAGGTTTGTGGGGGGAATATAAAGGGAGTTTACTTCACAACAACATAAAAACTTGACGTTTTCCAGGACAGGAGGGATGGCTCAGTCATCAAGAGCACTGACTGCTCTTGCAGAGGACTCAGGTTAGATTCCCAGAATCCACATGGCGGCTAACAACCATCCATAACTCCAGCTCCAGGGAAATCCAATACCTTCTTCTGATCTCTGCAGGCACTGTACAACATGGGTGCACTTACATACATGCAGGCATTACACTCATAAAATAAAAATAATTTTTTTTAAAAAACAACATTTTCCATATGCAACAGAGTACAATGCACACAAAAGGCCACAAGTGGCCAAGGTATAGAAAACAAGAGACTGCAGAGTGCTTGTCCCTGGATAGGACTCCTATATTAAACCTCACCCACCCTTGGCTCTGGGACCATTGCAGAAGAGGGAGCAGAAAGATTGTAAGAGCCAGGGCTGATGCATGAACATAAGGAAACAGAGTCTTCCAAGTCTCTGGGAACTTGCTCATATGAATTTGCAGCAATAGTGTCAGCATGCACAAGACCTATGCTGACTCGATCAGACAAAAACCCAGCACAGAATTGGGAAAATAGGCAGCAGGTCCCAACATGCTTAGTCAAAGAGCAACTGGCAACTGGGTGAGGGAGACTTGATCTTCTTTACAGGAGTGACTCTAGATAGGCTGACTAGACTCCAGTGGATGAACCTGCACCAAGGGATTTCTGGGCACAAAGCTTGACTCGATAGGCCTTAACATATATGACAGAATACATGAAATCCAGTGGGGTGGGTATGGGGGTATGGATGGGGGAGGGGTCTAAATATGATTAAGATGAAATGCACAAAAAATTAAATAAAAATATACATTAAAAATACTGGACATTGAAATCCGACATCCCCAAGCTTGGAGACACTCCGGCATGCTGCCCCTCCCTTTTTGGCTTCCCATCCCCCTGCTGTTCCCCGAGTTCTTACTGATTAGGTTTGCATGGCTGTTGTTGTTTTGCCCCCTGCTAAACCCATTAATTTCATGTCTCACTCTTTAGCCAAGCCCCTCAAAAGATATTGCCTGAAACAGACAATTTTCTCCTTAAGAGAAATTCTAAAGCCAGCTGTTAAGATAATCATTTATTTCAATCAACCACATGTAGTAGTCAGAAATCTATACTTTCCTCTGTTGTACAGTGTATAGAAATTGTTTTTTAAAAATCCCATGAGTTTGTGATAACTGAAAGTCTGAATGAGATCCAGGTACTTTCTTCTTGCAGTCAGGTTTCCACATCCATTTTGTATCCTACAGACCATGTGCCTAGTGCACAGTAGACCCTCAATAAGTATTTGATAGATTTAATTCAATGTTCTACAAACTCCACAAGCACCATGGTGAGTACGAAGCACACATATGAGAGCTCAGTGCTTAGGAAAGGCAGTTCGTTTACTAGCAGTAATTTGCCACCAGCTGCACTTAGCTGCAGATGATTTTCCATGCTGTTTCTTGATCTCATCACTAAAACATATTCATGAGATACCTTCTGAAGCAAGTTCAGGGAGAATATGTCCCTATAATGTGATATTTCCATTTAAAGATACAACACACAGACAATCTCAAAGAAACCAGATAATAGGAGTGATCAAGCCCACAGTGGCTAGATTCATCCATTACCCATGACAGTAGTTTTTTTAAAAAATGTTGCCATAGGGGCTGGAGAAATGGCTCAGTGGTTAAGAGCACTGGCTGCTCATGCAGAGGACCCAGGTTCAATTCCCAGCACCCACATGGTGGCTAACAACCGTCTATAACTCCAGTTCCAAAGGATCTGATGCCTACTTCTGGCCTCTACAGGCATTGCACAACACAGGTGTACCTACATGCAGGCAATACACTCATATACATAAAACAAAAATAATAATTTTTTTAATGTTGCCACAAGGTTATTTAATATCCTCACTGCCCTTGGACTTCTTTATTTTATGATTTTGATTTATGACTTCTTGATTTTATGATTCTTACTTCACTTCATAGATTACTTTAGCCTTTGAAATAATTTTCAAAACTTTGTTTCCCCTCCATGAAATTTTCTTCTACTGACTTGAGGAGATTCTCCTACTGGAATCATTAACTCCAACCTGGTCATATGTAGTCCAAGCTCTGAGCTATTCATTGCCAGTGTCCATTGTCTTTGTGTCTGCTGTCCCCCACCTCCAGAGGTATTTATTTTGTTCTCTGTAGTTCTAACACTTGGCCTAATGCTAAAGCTACTCAGTGTCGGCATTTCTTGTTGGATTATTGGCCATTCTGGGAGTTGATAGAGCATCATTCATTTTTGTTGCTCTAGTATATAGCATAACACTTGGGAAAGTGTTTCAGTTACTTAAATATTTACTGATCAAAGAACTCTCTTGTCACTCTAGGGCACGTAAGTCTTAGAAGGGATGGGAAAGCCATGGTATTGATTAGAAAATAAAGTAGACAAAATGTTTGATTTCTACTTATGTCTACTGCATAAAAGATAACTATTTTGTAATCTACCCTAATCTAACATTTAAATTAGAATTTGTGATACTCTGTTTTGCCCATGAATTGCCCAGTTCATTGGGGCAA
The DNA here is from genome assembly GCF_000622305.1 of Nannospalax galili. Lineage (NCBI taxonomy): Eukaryota > Metazoa > Chordata > Mammalia > Rodentia > Spalacidae > Nannospalax > Nannospalax galili. The sequence continues at coordinate 3,562,686 of NW_008334957.1, read as the reverse complement.
AGTAATTTTTCTTTAACTTTTAGAATTTATAATGATAAAGTGAGTGATTCAATGTTAAATTCACTTAGTCTTTTCTTGGTTTCTGGGGTCCTTAGTTCTCTCTCATGAAGAAAGGAGCTAGAAACATAAAAAGCTGAGGCGCGCTGGGCGCCAGGAGTGAGGTGTGCGGGTATCTCGGGGTCCCCGCGCACACCTGGAGAGTCACGGCATGGGGGTCCCGCAGGCTTCTCCGCCGTGCGGCGTCCTGGAAGCTGCGGCGGATCTGGCCACAGGCGGGTCTGCCTCTCTGGCCCTGCATCGCTGTCCGCCGCTTTGGTGCTGAAAGTCCCTGCTGCTGGAGCGTTGTCCAGCCGTGTCTCCGCCCTGATTTCACCTGTGCACCTTCCTCAATATGCGAGTTCCACCAGCCGCTAGAACACGCGGGAATAGTGCGAGCAGCTGAAGCTGGAATCCACGAGTCGGTGACGGAGGAATGCTGCCTCCGGAGAGGCTGGATCAGTAGTAAGACACGGGACTCTGCTTAGTCCCTGTCACAGCTTTTATTAAGTGTAGCTTCAAGTGATCCAGCTCTCTGTGATCCAGCTCTCTATGATCCATCTGCTTAGTCCGTGTTACAGCTTTTATTAAGTGTTCAGCTCCTAGCTTCTAGTGATCCATCTCTCTATTATTGAGAGAAGACTGGGATATTTATACCATTGGGGTAGTGGTAAAAGCTTTGGCTGATAGATACTTTGTGAGACATTCTATTTGCATATGGAAGTGGGTTCCTGCCATGCTGCCAGACCGCTGACTGCCTGAAAAATCACACAGGAAAGCATGGTATTCCCAGAGCCAGAGGCCATGTTTTCTATGGTGGCTACTTCAAAGGAGAGTTAGGAAGATGCCAGGTACTCTGCTGGAAGATGCCAGGTACTCTGCTGAAAGGAGTCATCTGCATATGAAACCGAGCCCATGGGCCACCCGGACATGGAGAGACTACGACTTCACAGCAGGGGTCCCCAACAAAAAGCATCTTATCCCTGTTCTGCCTATGTATCTTCTTTCTGAAGATATAGCCAAGTCCTGACAAAGTCAAAAACTTAAAGTGAACTAACAATTCACACAAGACTCCCACCATCTTCTAATGAAAGACCCCACTACCCTCTTCTAGAACACAAAACACTTTAGAAAGAAAGACTTGGACTGAGCTGTCAAGAACCCAGACAAAAGACATGTGAGACTTTCTATGTGGCTTGAGTCTTGGGTGCTATCTTGAGCATGTTCTTGGTGGAGGACAGAAATTCTTAAGGATATACAAACAAATCACCAGCAAAGGGAAGATCTGACCTTAGCAGTTGTACTTGAAGATAGATAGCAGATTAAACTCTTTACAGAAATAACCATGCTTGATGTTTGGAGCTAGAGAAATAGTTCAGCTCTTAGGAGCACCGACTGCTCGTGTAGAGAATCCAGGTTTGGTTCCCAGCAACAACGTGCTGGCTAACAACCTTCCATAACTCCAATTCCAGAGGATCCAAAGCCTTTTTCTGACCTCCATGGGCATTGCATACATTTGATTCACTTACATACATGCAGGTAAAACACACACATAAAATAAAATAAAAATAAATTTAAAAAAATAAATAAGAAATAACTAAATTCAACCAAAAATAAGATGAAAATGAGTAAAACACCATCAAAACATGCAAAGGTCATTAAGAGTCTAATCTACATCTAACCTGAATTTACTCCTGCTGCTTCTTTGTCCATTTACATCCTGCCCACTAGCCCAGTTCTAGTTCATAGTTAACCTTTTCCACATGAATCCCTTCCAGATACATCTGCTATGCTATAATTATCATTAGTTTTAGATTCAAAGTCTAGACTATTATCTCAGCTGTCCCATTTCACTTTAAATGGAGACTTTCTGAATCTGTGTGTACTTGGGTACAGTTCCAATGCTCTGTTCCTCCACTTTAATGGGTAAACTTGAAGCTCTACGAATGTTTCACCAAACACAGACTGCTGAAATTGTGTTATTTGAGCAACTTTTCTGAGTGTTAGTTCCCTAACTTACTAAATGAGAATACTTGCAATTAGTACAATTTTTTCCCTTATGTCTAAATGGAAGAGCTCATGGAAAGTATCATACTAGACATATAGCAATGACTCAATAAAACTTACTGATTTGATCAAAATAATAGATTTGCTGATTCTTTTTATTCAGAAAGTTTGTTAAAAGGATTGTAGAATGTTTTTTTCTTGACACAGAGCAACAACACACACAAGCTCTGGCATGAATCAATGAGATATCAATTCTGCACAGAGGACTGTGAATGCATTAGCATTGCTCAAAGTGTTGGACTGTTCTTTTCCTAAATATCCACCCCACGGCAAGAGAAGCTACTCTCTGTCTTGACAGAAACAAATAAATCAAATGTTTCATCAATAGCACCTGAAGTTCACGCATTTCCTCCAGGTCATCTACCTGCTGGTATCCAGGCCGGCCTTATTCTCACGGCCATCAACAAAGAGCAATTTTACAAAAACAAAGTACAGAGTTGCCCTCAAAGCAAAAAAACAAACTTAATGAAAGGAACTATAATATTTTATTTCTATTTTGGGTTTTAGACTCAGGGAGGAGCTGAAGAAATCAGAGACTCTCAACATGCTTGCATCCAGCTTTCTCTAACAGTAGCATTTTGTATAACCACAGTACAATTATCAAGACCAAGAAATTAACCATAAGACCACCATTTACTAAACCATAGATTTATTTAGATTCTACCAACTTCATACTAATGTCATTTTTCCATTCCGGGTTCCAACCTAGGATCCCATTTTGCCTTTAACTATGATGTCTGCTTAGCTTCCAAGAGTACTACCACTGGGCAGATTTTTAGACAATCTCTCAGTTTTGGTTTGGCTAACGGCACCTCATGGCAAGACTGAGGGCATCTATGTTTGGGAAGGGCACCCCAGGGAGGACAGGAGTCTCTCAGGACAGTGCATGACACCAGGATGAATTGTCTGTCACTAGTGACATTCACCTTCACTTGTCAGAATGCTGTGTGCCCAAAATTTTCCACTTTCATTGAAATTATATTTGTAACTATTAAGTGTTCTCTGTTGTCTTGCATAAGTGCTATACAACCATCTTGCTTCATATGTTCCCCTTCTTTTCCTGCATGTATTAGTTAAAATTCTTTGAGTCTCTTTATTAAATTCTAATTTCATGTCTTGAATTGTTTTAGTTATTTCATTCAACTGTTTGTGTTTTCACAGTCTTTATTTAGTCTTCTGTTCATATCCTCTTTGAGGTCCCTGAAGATACTTATAATTGTTGTTTTGAAATCATTGTTTTATGCATCAACTAGGTTGCCTTTCTTGGGAAACGTAATAGGAGTGCTAATTTCTGGAGGGGACATACGGTCTTGGTTATTCATTTTGTTTTTGTGATGAGATCTAGGCATCTGGAGTTATGTAATTGATAGTGTTTCTTGGGATGGCTAGCCAGTCTCATCTTTGTTGAGTATTTTTATCTCTGCTGTTACCCCAACTTGCCAGGTTGTGGCCCAGCTAAGTGACACTTGGTGTTCAGTCTTGGGGTCACTGTGTGTTGATGTGCAGATGGGGAGTAAGAAGTGGTCTCAGTTCAACTGGGGATAGGTGCAACTTCTGAGTCTGAGGTCCAAGGCAAACTCCATGGTGTCCTGGAGCCACAGAGTGGACTGGGTGGTGGCCCGGTGAGCAGCTGGCAGACAGGTCAGTGACAATTTTTTGATTAGATGGAGAAGTGTGATTCCAATTCAGTGGCAGCCAAGAAAACATGCCAATCTAACTCCTGACTGGGTCCATCTGGGGTAATGCACAGCCTGCACAACCCCAGGTATACGTGAGAGTGTAGGTATGGCTGCAAAGCAGGTGACGTTCTGTAAAACGGATCACGCTTGGCCAGCGAGAAGGTTGCATGACCCAAACTAAGCCCCCAGGGAGTGAGATGGCAGAAAGCGAACACTGGGGTTGGGGACCTCACAGATCTGGTGGGTGCAGAAAGCTACACAGCCCCAGTAGGCCCAGGAGCTGGGCTGGCAGACATGGAATGCTGGGGTTCTAGAACTCTCCAGTCCAGGAAAGTTCGCAGGTGTGTTGGGACTCACAAGTATCTGAATTCTTTTATAAGGAAGAATTGTCCATTTCATATTCAGTCATCAGTGTGCACTTACAAAATTTTATTTTATTTTTTTAGTTATAATCTAGTGCTGTTATTTTGTTTTTAATTTTATTTGTTTTTATTGAATTTTTGCATATTTTATACAGAATATTTCAAAAGATTTTAATCATCTTTATACTCCCGTCCCCACTGGCACCCTCCCACAGCCCCCTCCCACAGATGACATATACTCTGTCATCTGTATTAAGGCCCAATATGTCAAGTCAGTGTCCCCAGAAGTTCCCCTGTGCAAGTCCATCCACTGAGGTCTAGTCAGCCTAGCTAGAGTCTCTTCTTTTAGGAAGATCAGCTCTTCTTCACCTAGCAGTAATCAGCTGCCAATGTTTCCTTGGCTAAGATTGGGGTCTGCCGTTCATTTCCTCAGTTCTATGCTGGGTTTTTCTCTGACTGAATTTTCATGGAACTTTTGTATGCTGACACCATTGTCATAGAATCATATAATCAGGGTTCCAGGAGCTTGTAGGACTCTTTCCATATGGTCATGCACCTCTTCCCTGGCTATTACAATCTTTCAGCCCCCTCTTCTGCAATGGTCCTTGAGTCCTGAATGGGTGAAGTTTAACATAGCTAAACAAATTGTTCCTTTTGGGACTGTTATAAGCTCTTTGGGGTTAGTTCTTATATCCTTTTAACACATCTACATCTTTTTTAGTTTTTTATTCATTTAATTTCTGGCACCACAAGATGCTACAGGTTCAATAATTTCTCTAAGGACAGAGACTTCAATTTCCCTTTAATTGATTTATGTGGTAGGTAAAATTAGTTTTCTTAAACAAATGGTGGTCTACCTATTTGAAAGACATTTCTTGAACTTAACAAAAGAGATACAATGCTGAATGAGCCAGGCCCAGCCCTCAGCTTCTTTGATCCAGTGCCTGAGATGTAATATGCAAGCAGCATCCCTGAGCGAGTGTCCTGGACATGACAGTAGTGAATGTAACTCTAAATGCTGCTTTGCATATTTTGGCAAAAAGAAGTCACTCTAGCCTATGTTTGCAGTCCTTATTAATCACATTGAGGAAACAGTATATTATCATCCAAGGAAAACTGCTACTTCCATCCTTTCTTCTATTACTATCTCTCAGGAATTTATTACCCATTGAGAGAATTGTTTGCTAAGCAAATAAATGCTAAACTTATGAAGACTATAATTCAAGCTGTGACTCCTTAGAGAATAGCATTATTTTATGAGGCCTACTTAATGCTTCCTGGGCTACACTGACTTTCATTATTCAAAGAAACTGCAAAATGTCTTGGGGAAGAACAATAATTGGTTGTATCTCTTCATATTTTGGCATAATTCATTATGCTAGATCCATGTAGACAAAGTTCAGTGTTTGTGTTTTTATATCTCAAACAGGGGAGATTCAAAATTAAGTGCTTAACAGGGAAGGTTAACTTGACTTCAAGAGTACAAGATTCTCCATCTCAGAAGAGAAACTTACTACAGAAGTTAATGTAAGAAGCAAGTAATCAGATAACCTATGAATTCCTTTGATCAAGCCAAGTTACATAGAACCATACCAAGCCTAAAGTGAGAGACTTCTTTATCTCAAACAGGGGAGATTCAAAATTAAGTGCTTAACAGGGAAGGTTAACTTGACTTCAAGAGTACAAGATTCTCCATCTCAGAAGAGAAACTTACTACAGAAGTTAATGTAAGAAGCAAGTAATCAGATAACCTATGAATTCCTTTGATCAAGCCAAGTTACATAGAACCATACCAAGCCTAAAGTGAGAGACTTCTTTCCTCCTTCTCCTCCCCCTCCTCCTCCTCCCCCTCTTCCTCCTCGTCCCGGACACCTTTCCTCTTCCTCCTCCTCATTTTCCTCCTCCTCCTCCTCCTCCTCCTCCTCCTCATTTTTCTGTTGTTACTTTCTCAGACAGAGTCTCAGTCTGTAGTCAGTCAGGACTCAAACACAACAATCTTTATACCTTGGCCTCCTGAGTGCTGGAATTACTGCTGTGAACTATCATGTCTGACTGTAAATACTTCTTGTATAGGACGGTATGTACATATTAAATGCAGATTTCCAAACCAAATTATTCTATAGCATGAACAACAAAATTAAATCTGACTTGCAATGCTACCTTTAAACACTTTCAGGTTAATATCAATTTTTAAATGAATGTAGTATACTTAAGATTCATAGTAGAGAATACTTTGCCAATTAATGAAACCAAATCTTGACTACAAACTTGTCTTTGACTATCACTAGTATTTATAAAGGAAAGGCTGATCCAAGTTTAATGATTTACCTACTTCACTCTAAGGAGCAATATTCTGAAGCTTTATGAAGTTCCTTTATTGGTGATGCAGACTTGCTTAAGGATAAACCTCACTTGAACAAATATGCTACTATCCAATAGAAACTAGAAGGCATTTCGAAAGGTGTGTATTTGAGACCTAATGGATCAAACACATACTCGTGTGCCTGGTGAAAGCTAAGTGACAGAAGGCCTCATCCACCCAAAGTCATCAGCAGTTTGAAGCAGATAATCCCTTTGCACATCATTATTTGAGGACCACTGAAATATAAGAAAACACTGATGACATTCTCCTTTATTTAAAATATGAGCACAGAGACAAACATGGTATTGAAAAATAGCACAAAAATTACTTTTCATACATAAAGCCATAGTAACAACTGATTCTGGAAATGATAGAATAACTGATAATAGACTAATTTCCCTATGATAAGCAAATACAAAACTGGACAAAGTATGTAAGACCACCTTTCTTACACACTAAGCAATGAGAATCACAGGGCAGAGTCCAGCAGAGATGACCAGAATAAATCCCTGCTCACTTGGATTTTTGGAGACACTTTCTAGAAGAGCAACAAGAGCTGTGGAACAGAGACAACATAGAGCAGTTGTCTCAGATGTGAGCATTCCTTCCTGCTAAGCTGACTGGATTTTGAAAGACAAAGTGTTGGGATTTGAACAGCTTTGTGGGAGAACTGTGCAGAGGTTTCCCTTGCGTCCTGGGCCAAAGGTGGGGCTGAGTGTATAGAATGACATTCCACAAGCTTAGCCAAGATGTTCTTGAGAGACTAAGAACTGAAGGAGGTAACAAAGGTTGAAAAGTGGTTGGACATATTGGTTGAGCCAGAAGAGTCGTGTGGAATATCTAGAATATCTATGTGGAAGCCTAGAAAAGCCATCACTTAGGAGGAAAGATGTATCCTGTAATAAGGGCAAAACAAAAGTAAGCCCACCCTAACACCAAGCATGACAAAATCAAAAAGTACCATTGTATTTCGATTCTATTGAAATAACACAAATGTGATCAAAGAAATCAACTTAAAGATCTAAAGAGTTTGACAAACTTCAAGCAAGACAAACATGAAAAAACACCATCTGGCTCACCTCCCTTTACTTCCCTGGGCTGCACAGCCTCTGGGCAACCTGGTGCTGGCACCTTTCCTGGTCCCCAGGAGCCCTCTGGACCATGTCTCGCCCTCACATCCCTTTGCTTCCTGGGATACACAGCCTCCACTGTCCTGATACCAGCACTTTGCCTGTGTAAGTCCAGTGCACCCCTGTGCCTTGACTCCCCCAGCCTCTTTCACCCTCCCAGCTGCCCCCCAAGAGTCTCTCCTCCTAGGCTAGGTACAGGCCCATTTCTTGTCTTGGCACCCCAGACACCAGGGATAACCTCTCGGCCCAGAGCCACCACTGCTTCCTGATACTTTGTATCTGGACCACCCTAGTTCCTCCCTGCAGTCCCCCAGGAACCCTCTAGGCCTGGTCCCACCCTCACCCCCCTTTACTTCCCTGGGTGGCACAGCCACCAGCTTCCTGAGACCAACATCTATCCTGGGCCCTTCTCCCAGAACAGCCCATCCACCAAATTCTTGAGGGCAGCATCTTTCCTGGAGGGACCCACCTTAGGAGAAAGCCTGATATCACCTGAGCCTCATCTCACTTGGGCCTCTGAGGGAACTCCTGAAGACAAAAGCAATTAGGCCACTCCAATAGAAAATCAGAATAGAGAACCAGAAGCCTAGACCAACCAGCTTTTCATGCCCAACAAGTAAACCGCAAAGGCACATAAAGTTTACAAAAAGAAGCAGATCTAAACTCAACAAAGGAAGACTTGAGTCCCACAGAAGAATCAGAAACTACGAAGGAAATTCACATGTCAAAGTCACAAAGAAAAAAGTAATAATATGAAAAACCAAAGTAACATGTCCCCACCAAATACCAATAATCCTCTAGAGGAGTACAATGAGAACCCCCAGAGATAATGCAGAACATGGAACTCAAAAGAACAATTATAAACATGATAGAATTCAGTGAATTTAAAGAACACACAAAGAAATCAAAGAACTGAAGGAAGACAGGGATAAACTTCTGAATGAATTCAGAAAAGAGAAATAGTGAATATTCAGGCCGAAATGAAGAAGGAAGTGAAACACTCAGTAAGCCAATTAGAAACGACAAGAGAAAGCCTCACCAATAGGATGGCTGAAATGGAAAACAGAATATCAAGACTGGAAGATAAAGTGGATGAATTAGATCACTCAAGCAAAGATTATGAAAAATTTTAAAAAACACAAGAATGGAATATGCAAGAGTTGTGTGACACCATAAAAAAACCAAAATTACAAATCATAGGTATACAGGAAGGAGAAGAATCTCAAGATAATGGTATGGACCAGATATTCAACAGGACTGTAAAAGAAAATTTCACAACATTAAAAAAGGTATGCCCTCTCTCCTATCCTCAGGCCTCTCTCTAGGGTAAGTCCATTGCACCCTTCATGCCTTGACTACCTCCCGCCTCATTCACCCTCCCATCTCTACTGCCATTCTCTCTTCCGAGTATGGGCCCTGCCCCATTCCCTGTCTTGGGGCCCCAGATACCTGGGGAACCAATAAGGCCTCCTGATCCTTTTCATCCAGACCAACTTAGTGCCTTCTCTGGGCCCCAGGAGTACTGCTTCGGGGCCTGGCCCCGCCCTCAACTCCCTCTGCTTCCCTGGGCCTGCACCACCCACCAGCCACTTTCTGAGACACAGGGGCTGACCTTTCCTCTTCTTGATCCTTTGCATCCAGACCAACCCAGCTCCTCAGTGCAGTCCCCAGGAGCACTTGGGGCCTCTTCCCACCCCATTTGCCTTTGCATCACTCGGTGGCACGGCCACCAGCTGCCCTAGACCAGAATCTTTCCTAGGCCAGGCTCCCAGGCCAGTCCAACCCCCCAAATTTCTGAGGTCAAAATCATTCCTGGAGGAATCCAGACCTCAGGAGAAAGCCTGAAAACATCTGACCCTCACATGAATTGGGCCTCTGTGGGAATTCCTGAAGACAAAAGCAATCCGGCCACAGCAATATAAAATCAAAAGAGAGAACCTGAAGCTTAGACAAACCAGCTTTTCATGCCCAAAAAGTAAACCACAAAGACACATAAAGTTCACAAAAAGAAGCAGACCTAAACTTGAAGGCCTGAGTCTCTCTCATACAAAAATCAGAAACTACAAAAGAAATTCAGATGTCAAAGTCACAGAGAAAAAATAGTAACATGAAAAACCAAAATAATATATCCCCACCAAATATCAGTAGTACTCTAGAGGAGTACAATGAGAAACCTCTAGAGATAATGCAAGGCATGGAACTCAAAAGAACAATTATAAACATGATAAAAGAGTTCAGTGAATTTAAAAAACACACAAAAAAAGAAATCAAATATTTCTTATTATATATCTAAGGATGCCAAAAATTCCATCCAAAAACTCCTAGAAATTATTAACACGTTCAGTAAAGTGGCAGGTTACAAAATTAATCTACAAAAGTCTGTAGCCTTTCAATATACCAATAACAAGCAATCAGAGAAAGAGCACATGGAAACACTCCCATTCACAATAGCTGCAAAAAATAAAATAAAATATCTCGGAGTAAACCTGACCAAAGACATTAAAGACCTCTATAAAGAAAATTTTAACTCTTTAAAGAAAGAAATTGAGGAAGACATCAGAAGATGGAAGGAAGTCCCATGCTCATGGATTGGAAGAATTAATTTTGTAGGTTAA
>NW_008334957.1:3550833-3552181 GCF_000622305.1 Nannospalax galili | reverse complement strand
CATTAACTGGAGGAAAGACAGCATGTTCAGCAAATGGTGCTGGCAAAACTGGATTACCACTTGTAGAAGAATGAAACTAAACCCTGTCTTTTACCCTGCACAAACGTCAATTCCAAATGGCCCAAAGACCTCAATGTAAAGCCTGAAACTCTGAAACTATTAGAAGAAAACAATGGGGAAAACCTACAAGATATAGGTGTAGGGACGGATTTTCTAAACTGGACATCAATTGCTCAGGAAACAAGGGCAAGAATTAACAAATGGGACCTCATTAAACTAAAAAGCTTCTGTACATCAAAGGAGACAACAAAGGAAGCAAACAGGAAACCCACAAAATGGGAGAAAATCTTCACCAGAGACACATCCGAAAGAGGTTTAATAACCAGAATTTATAACAAACTTAAAAAACAGAGAACCAAGACAAGAAGCAACCCAATTAAAAGATGGACTAAGGAGCTGAACAGAGAGTTCTCAAAAGAAGCAGTTAAGATAGCTATGAAACATCTTAAAAGATGTTCAACATCACTAATAATTAGGGAAATGCAAATTAAAACCACTTTAAGATTTCACCTTACCCCAGTCAGACTGGCTAAGATCAAGAAAACAAATGATACCAAATGTTGGAGAGGATGTGGGGAAAGGGGAACATTCATCTACTGCTGGTGGGGCTGCAAACTGGTTCAACGCCTATGGAAAGCAGTGTGGAGAACTCTTCAAAAACTACAAACGAACCTACCATTTGATCCAGTTATACTACTCCTTGGCATATACCCAAAAAACTCATGCTATTGCAGACACACATGTACATCCATGTTTGTTGCTGCTCTTTTCACAATAGCTAAGAGATGGAAGCAACCTAAGTGTCCCTCAATTGATGAGTGGATAATGAAAATGTGGTTCATATATATGATGGAGTTTTACTCAGCAGTAAAGAAAGATGAAATCATGAAATTTGCAGGTAAATGGATGGAACTAGAAACTCTTATAAAAAGTGAAGTAACACAGACTCAGAAAAAAAAATCGACGTGTGTTCTCCCTGATATGTGGATCCTAGAACCAGACTCTGATAAATAAGTATGCAACCAGACATAACTACAAGAACCAGGATAATGGAAAGGAAACAGGGAGGTAAAGGAAAAGAAATAACCTGAAAGAGAAGAACAGCAGGAAACAGGGGTTAATAAGGGAGATATGGATAAAAATTGGGTGAGTTTAAGGGAGGGGGGAGGGAAGGGTATACAAGGAACCTAGGGGATAAAGGGAAAGAAGGAGCTCAAGATAGGTAGGACCATAGGAGAAGGGTATTAGTAAGGGAGAAAGGGGGGAAATGGGGGCACCTTAAGAGGGA
>NW_008334957.1:3549599-3550475 GCF_000622305.1 Nannospalax galili | reverse complement strand
TTCCAAGCGAAGCCAACCATGGTCGAGCAGGACCTTTGACTTATCTTCACATAGGTGGAACTGGTAAAAGAAAGGAGCCAGGGGCTCCTCCCAAGACCATGTGACCCCTGAGGAACAGTTCCTCAAATGACCTTAAGAGTAGAAATAAATTGGTTTTATCTGGAACAACTATATGGCCTTAAACACCCAAAAGGAGAGTATAACCAAAGATTAAATGTACCAACATAATTTCGTAAGAGTCCATATGTATAGCTAAAGGCTACATAACAAGCAGCAATGCCAGACAAGCGATAACTTCTTTTGAGTTGATGGCCAGGGTGGCCAAAGAATTCCCTGATAGTAACCCAGCATAGAACTGGGAAAATGAACAGCAGACCCCAATCTTATCCAAAGGAATATAGACAAGTGATTACCACTAGATGAAGAACAGCAGACCCTCCTAAAACAAAGACCTCTAGACAGGCTGACTTGATTCACCAGAAGGGCAAGTAGTGGGAAATAGCTGGGGGTACCAACAACACTGCACACAGTAGCAGGGATATCAGAGTATTAGGACTGTAGTTGGGGGAGGGAGGCTAAGGGAGGGTGCTACCTGGGAAGTGGGTGTATAGATGATTAAGATGGTTTTGGATGTTCTGTGTGATATACACACACACACAAAAATCAATTTTAAAAATGAGTTATATTTGAGGAGGAAGCATAAAAATTTACGTCATGTAATAATTAGTAGAGATGATAAACATTAACACTGAAATCTACCTGATGACTTTATATCCATTCTCAGGTACTAATGATCTGAGTGTAACTGACTGTGACTAGTAATCATCAGATACATAGAGATTAAAGACACATGTGCAAACATCTAAGTGTTAGTAG
>NW_008334957.1:3546849-3549526 GCF_000622305.1 Nannospalax galili | reverse complement strand
GTATATTTTAGTAATGAAATAGAGACCTTTTTTAAAGCTTAAAACCTCATTTAGGTTTACGTCTTATAGCGTTTATACTGAGTACAATATTGTATAACTGTATTAATTCAAATGTAAACCTAAAAATTTACAGCTAATTTTGAAATAGATGCATCTTAGCTCTGAAAATTGTTATTGAATATGTCAATGCTGTTGTAATGAACTGCCTCTTCTAATTATTTGGTTATTAAATAAATAATTTAAAAAAAGACATGCCCATACAAATACAAGAAGCATATAGAACACCAAATAGACAGGCCCAGAAAAGAAACTCTCCACAGCACATCATAGTAAAAGCACTAAACATTCAGAACAAAGAAACAATACTGAAAGTTGTAAAAGGAAAACAACAAATCACATATAAAGGAGAACCCATCAGGTTTATAGCTGACATTTCAGTGCAAACTATGAAAGCAAGAAGAGCCTGGACCAAAGTATTGCCAGCTCTAAATGACCACAGATGTCAACCCAGATTACTTTACCCAGCCAAAATGTCTATCATATTTGAAAGGGAAAGAAAATCTTCTATGACATAAATAGGCTGAAAGAATTCATACCCACAAAACCAGCCCTTCGAAGAGTTCTTGAAGCAATACAAAGAGCTGAGGAAAGGAACGACTATACACAAGGGGTGATGGAAAGAAATTCGATGAAGGTATGACTATGGAAATGCACAGCTATATCAAAAATGTGAACAGAAATAAAAATTACAAGACTAAATACACATCTCTCATTAATAACTTTAAATATCAATGGAATGAACTCCCCAGTCAAAAGACACAGACTAGTTGAATGGATTAAGAAACAAAGCCCATCTTTTTGTTGTCTGCAAGAAACTCATCTCACTTTCAAGCATAGGCACTACCTTAAGGTGAAACGATGGGAAAAAAATATACCAAGTGAATGGTACTAAGAAAAAAGCAGGCATTGCAATTCTAATATCAGACAAAATAGACTTTAAACTAAAACTAATCAAAAGAGATAAAGAAGGACACTACATTGTGATCAAAGGAAAAATAAACCAAGAAGATACTACAATCATGAACATATATTCACCAAACTCAGTGAAACCAACTTCCTAAAAACAGTACTACAGGACTTTAAGACCCAGATTAATCCCAACTCATTAATAGTAGGGGATTTCAATACCATATTGTCACCATTAGATAGGTCAACAGGACAGAGAATTAACAGAGAGACATTTGAGTTAAACAATACCATATATCAAATGTACCTACCAGACATCTACCGAATATTCCACTCAAGCACCAAAGAATATACTTTCTATTCAGCACCCCATGGAACCTTCTCCAAAATCAACCATGTACTAGGGCATAAAACAAACCTCAACAAATACAAAAAGATTAAAATAATTCCAAGCATTCTATCAGAACACAATGCAATAAAGCTTACAATCAACACCAGAAGAAACCCTAGTAACTACATGAACACATGGAGATTAAACAACACACTCCTGAATGATGAATGGGTCAAAGGAGAAATTAAGAAAGAAATAAATGTATTCCTGGAACTAAATGAAAAGGACAATACAACACAACAAAACCTCTGGGACTCACTGAAAGCGGTCCTTAGAGGGACGTTTATAGCTCTAAGTGCCTACATTAAAAAATTGGAAAGATCACAAATAAGTGACTTAACTTTGCAATGCAAGAGACTGGAAAAGCAACAACAAATGAAACTCAAACCCAGAAGACAAGAAGAAATAACAAAACTCAGAGCAGAAACTAATGAAATAGAAACAAACAATATAAAGAATCAATGAATCCAAGAGCTGGTTCTTTGAGATGATAAACAAGATTGATAGACCGCTAGCCCAGTTAACCAAAAGAAAGAAGGAGCACCTCCAAATCAACGAAATCAGAGATGAAAGGGGAAACCTCACAACAGACACCAAAGAGATCCAGATCATTAGAAGGGAATACTTTAAAAACCTATATGCTAGTAAATTTGAAAACCTAAAAGAAATGGACGGGTACCTAAAAACATGGGACCCAGCAAAGCTAAACTAAGAAGAGATTAACAGCTTAAAGAGACCCATAACACAAAAAGAAATTGAAACAGTGATACAAAACCTCCCTTCTAAAAACAGCCCAGGACCACATGGATTTTGCAGCAGAATTCTCTCAGACATTTAAAGATCTATATCCAATACTACTTAACTTATTCAAAAAGATAGAAATGGAGGGAGAACTTCTAAATTCCTTCTATGAAGCCAGCATGACTCTAATACCAAAGCCAGGTAAAGATACAACCAAAAAAAGAAAACTATAGACCCATATCCTTAATGAACATAGATGCAAAAATTCTTTACAAGATACTTGCAAACCACATACAGACACACATCAAAAATACCATCCACCATGATCAAATCGGCTTTATCCCAGAGATGCAGGGGTGGTTCAAAATACATAAGTCAATAAATGCCATAAATCATATAAATGGGCTCAAAGACAAGAACTATGTGGTCATCTCAATAGATGCAGAGAAGGCCTTTGACAAAATTCAAGATGCATTTATGTTCAAAATCCTAGAGGGAAGTGGACTTGGGGGAACATACCACAACATAATTAAAGCCATATATAACAAACCCACAGCCAACATCATTCTAAATGGAGAA
>NW_008334957.1:3527013-3546720 GCF_000622305.1 Nannospalax galili | reverse complement strand
AACACAATCAGTAAAGTGGCAGGCTACAAAATTAACCTACAAAAGTCCATAGCGTTTCTATATACCAATAAGAAGCAATCAGAGAAAGAGCACATGGAAACACTCCCATTCACAATAGCTGCAAAAAATAAAATAAAATATCTTGGAATAAACCTGACCAAAGACATTAACTTCTACAATGATTGTTTTAAATCCTTAAAGAAAGAGATTGAGGAAGACATCAGAAGATGGAAAGACCTCCCATGCTCATGGAATGGAAGAATTAATATTGTGAAAATGACCATCCTACCAAAAGCCATTTATACATTCAATGCAATGCCAATCAAAACCCTCATGACATTTTTCACAGAATTGGAAAAAACCATCCTAAGATTCATATGGAAGCACAAAAGATCTCGGATAGCCAAAGCAACCCTGACCACTAAGAGCAATGCTAGGGGTTACTATACCAGATATTAAACTGTATTACAGAGCTATAGTCATAAAAACAACATGGTACTGGCACAAAAATAAACTCATAGATCAATGGAACCAAATTGAAGACCCAAATATGAGTACATTCAATTTCAGCCACCTGATCATTGACAAAGGACCCAAGAACATACACTAGAGGAAAGACAGCATGTTCAGCAAATGGTGCTGACAAAACTGGATCTCCACCTGTAGAAGAATAAAACTAAATCCCTATCTTTCACCTGCATAAAAGTTAACTCAAACTGGATCATAGACCTCAGTGTGAAGCCTGAACTCTGAAACTGTGAGAAGAAAACATTGGGAATAACCTACAAGATATAGGTGTAGGAAAGGATTTTCTAAACTGGACGTCAACTGCCCAGGAAACCTACAAGATATAGGTGTAGGAAAGGATTTTCTAAACTGGAAGTCAAGAATCAACAAATGGGACCTCGTTAAACTAAAAAGTTTCTGTATACCAAAAGAAGCAACCAAGTAAGTGAAGAGAAAACCCACAGCGTGGGAGAATATCTTCAATAGTGACATGTCTGACAAAGATTTAACATCCACAATATATAATGAACTCAAAAAACAAAGTATCAAGAAAGGAAGTAACTCAATTAAAAGATGGGCTAAGGAACTGAACAGAGTTCTCAAAAGAAGAAATAAAGAAGGCTAAGAAGCATCTTAAAAGGTGTTCAACATCACTAGTAATTAGGGAAATGCAAATTAAAACCACTTTAAGATTTCATCTTACCCCAGTCTGACTGACTAAGATCAAGAAAACAAATGATACCAAATGTTGGAGAGGATGTGGGGAAAGAGGAATGCTCATCCACTGCTGGTGGGACTGCAAGCTTGTTCAACCCCTATGGAAAGAAGTGTGTAGAACTCTTAAACTACAAATGAACCTACCATTTAACCCAGTTGTACTACTCCTTGGCATGTACCCAAAGAACTCATCCTATTGCAGAGATACTTGTACATCTATGTTTGTTGCTGCCCTTTTCACAATAGCTAAGAGATGGAAGCAACCTAAGTAAGTGTCCCTCAACTGATGAATGGATAATGAAAATGCGGTTTATTTATATGATGGAGTTTTACTCAGCAGTAAAGAAAGATGAAATCATGAAATTTTCAGGTAAATGGATGGAACTAGAAACTGTTATACTAAGTGAAGTAACACAGACTCAGAAAAAAAAAATCGACATATGTTCTTCCTCATATGTGGATCCTAGAACCAAATCCTGATAAGTGTATATCCAGACATAACTACAGGAAGCAGGATAATGAAGAGGAACCAGGGAAGTAAAGGAAAAGAAAGAATCTGAAAGAGAACAGTAGAAAACAGGTGTTAAGAAGGGAGATATTGATAATAATAAGGTTATTTTAAGGGGAGTGGGGAGGGAAGGTTATTCAAGGAACCTAGGGGATAAAGGGAAAGAAGGCTCAAGAGAGGTGGGAACATAGGAGAAGGGTATTATTAAGGGAGAAATGGGAAAAACAGGGGCACCTTAAATGAGGAAACAATGGTGGAAGGGTTAGACAATGTGAGAGATAAACAATGCGTAGCTAGTTTTAGAAAACCAAAGGGAACCATATTGGGCCAACAACCTACTAACAAATTATACACACAACCAGATCAAAGAATGTAATATGTGTCTAGGCAAATTTTATCTGAGAGAATTTGGTCTTTGCCCAAGCTCTATCTACATGGCATATGGCAATTAAAAGTACCAGACTGATGGAACTAACCTTCTTGGATGTTTAACAGCCATACTTTGAGGCCTATACTAATTTGGTCAGGGGGACATAAAGGACAGTTTTTGCTCCTTGCCCTCCTAGGTCAACTAAGTTCCAGGGGACTATGAGAATCTTTCAAAATTTCCTGTAACTGTGGTGAGTCACCTGTACTCTTGAGCAAGGAGGCCATAGAGATCCCACCAGATGGACCTGAACCAGTGTCCAGTCTACAAAGAGGAGGGTCAACACAGAGGAAACATTTCCTCCATGCTTCCAAGTGAAGCCAGCCATGGTCGAGTAGGACCTTTGACTTACCTTCACAAAGACAGAACTGGTAAAAGAAAGGAGTGAGGGTCTCCTCCCAAGCCCATGTGACCCCTGAGGAACAGATCCTCAAACGACCTTAAGAGTAAAAATAAATTATTTTATCTGGGCCAACTGTAGGGTCTTAAATACCCAAAAGGAAAGTATAACCAAAGATTAATGGGGTCAATATAATTTTTAAGAGTCCATATATATAGCTAAAGGCTACATAACAAGAAACAATGCCAGACAGGAGATTCCTTCCTTTGAGTTATTGGCCAACGTGGCTCGAGAAACTCGCAGACAGTAACCCAGCATAGAACTGGGAAAATGAACAGCAGACCCTAATCTTACCTAAAGGAATATTGACAACTAATTGCTTCTAGGTGAGGAACAGCTGATCTTCCTAAAACAAGGATCTCTTGATAGGCTGACTGGATTCAGCAGATGGACAAGCACTGGAGAATGACTGGGGGTGTCGACAACACAGAGGTGATGACAGAGTATATGGACTCCAGTATGTGGGAGGGGAGATGCTATGGGAGGGTTCCATTTGGAAAGTGGGTATATAGATGAATAAGACTGTATAGGATGTTCTGTATGATATACACACAGAAAAAAAATCAACAAATTTTTAAAAAACATATTTGAGGAGGAAGTATAAAAATTTACTTCATGTTAAATATTAGAGGTGATAAACATTACCAGTGAAATCTGATGACTTTATATCCATACTCAGGTACTAAGGACCTGAGTATAACCAACTGTGACTAGTAATCATCAGATACATAGAGAGTAAAGACACATGTGCAAACACCTTAATGTCAATTGCATTAAAAATGAAGGAAACTCTGTATTTTAAAATGAAACAGAGATCTTGTTTAAAGGTTAAAACCTCATTTAATTTTATGTCTTATAGGTTTTATACTGAGTACAATATTGTATAACCATATTAATTCAACTGTGAATCCTAAAAATTTACAGCCATTTTTGAAAGAGATGTATCCTTGCTCTAGAGTGTGTTACTGAATATGTTAAAGCTGTAATGAAATGCTTCTTCTAATCATGTGGTTATTAAATTTTTAAAAAATTTAAAAAAACCCATCTGCATATAGTATAGCCAGTCTATTAAAAACCAAAAGTAAAGAGAAAATTGTGTCCAGCACTTGGGCAGCTGAGGCAGAACAATTACATCAATTTTGAGGTAAACCTGGGCTACATAGTGAGTTCCAGGCCAGCTTGAGCTACACCATGATATCCTGTCTCAAAAACAGAGAGAGAGAGGGAGAGGGAGAGGGGGAGGGAGAGAGAGGGAGGGAGGGAGGGAGAGAGAGAGGGAGAGAGAGAGAGAGAGAGAGAGAGAGAGAGAGAGAGAGAGAGAAAGACCCTAGCTTTGGTTTTTGGTGGCTCATGCCTTTAATCCCAGCACTCAGGCAGAGGCAGGCAGATCTCTATGAGTTTGAAGCTGACCTAGACTACATATCAAATTCCAGGTGAGAGCTTGTCTCAAAACAGAGAAAACAGCATGTTTTATATAAGGGAATAATGATAATAATGACATTTATCTTTTACTTTTCATCAAAAAGTAGAGGGTACAAAAATGAAATGAATTCTTTAAAGTGTTGATAATATTAATTAGTTGATATGTCTGAGGGCTTGAGCTAATCTCTAACATGCCAAAAAAATTCACTTAAGTAGTTAAGCAATATATTCTTCATACAGACAAAAATCCAGTGTAGAGCTGGGGAAATGGGCAGCAGTCCCCAACCTTAGCCAAGGAACTATTGGCAGTTGATTACTGCTGGGTGAGAGAAAGCTGATCATTAAGCTGACTCTAGATAGGCTGACTAGACTCTAGTGGATGAGCTTTCACAGAGGGACAGCTGGGCACAAAAGCTTGATTTGATAGATCTTAGCATATATGACAGAATACATGAAATCCAGTGGGGGAGATAATGGGGGTATGTGGATGAGGAAGGGGGTCTAAATATGATCAAGATGTATCATGTGAAATGTACAAAAATTTAATAAAAATATACATTGAGAAAAAAATCTATTCTTTCAAAAAGGCAGCTAATAAAGACATTTTCAGGTAAACAAAAACTGAATTTTGACAAATAAGTCTATGCTACATAAAGTGATAAGGTCAGCTAGGTGTGGTGGTGCATGCCTTTAATTCCAGCACTTAGGAGGCAGAGGCAGGTGGTTCTCTGAGTTCAAGGCCAGTCTGGTCTACATAGTGAATTCTATGCCAGCTGGGGCTAGAGAGATAAATTTTTCTACTCAAAGAGAAATATAGATGGAGACTCAGATCTGCAGAACAGAGCAGGGAGTGGTAAATGTGTGGGTAAATAAAAGAACATTGTATTTTCTTCTATAATGTTTTATAAGGCAAAAACAATAGCATTGTATTGTACATAATTTAAGATATATGTACAAGTGAAATCTACAGGAATCATGTGTAAGTATAGAAACAAATAGAACACATGACTATTCAATTCCTATGTTTTATATATTGTGGTAAAGGAGATATAATGAAGTTTTCCATTCTAAGCATTTTTTTCAGGGCATTATTTTATTTTATTTTTTTAATTTAATAACCACATGATTAGAAGAAGCATTTCATTACAGCTTTAACATATTCAGTAACACATTCCAGAGCAAGGATACATCTCTTTCAAAAGTGGCTGTAAATTTTTAGGTTCACAGTTGAATTAATACAGTTATACAATATTGAACTCAGAGCATTTTTAAGTCTACAGTTCCATGGCATTCATACTATTGGGCAATCACAACCACTCATTCCCAGAACTCATAGATCTTCCTTAAGTAAAACTTCTACCTATGAAATAAGAACTTGTTCCCTCCTCTCCCCAAGCCCTGGCAGCTATCATGTTGCTGTCTGATTCTATGAACTTTATTGTTCTATTATGTTCACATAGTTGAAACCATAAGCATTTGTCATTTCATGACTGGCATTTTTAATTTAACTTAGTATCCTCAAGGTTCATCCATGCTACAGCATGTTAGAACCTCTTTCATTCCAAAAGACAGATGCTATTCTATTGCACGTGTGTGCCACATTCTGTTTATTCATTCATCTGGCCATGGATACTTGCATAGCTCCCTCCTTTTGGATAGAATGAATGATGAGCTATGAATATTTGTGTGCAAATAACTCTTCAAGTTCCTTCTTTCCTGACTTTTATATTAACACACCGAAATAAAAACAAACAATTCTTAATGATACAATGTACCACAATGTGTCTCATTAGGAGGGTTTCACTGGGAATACAGCTCAGCATAGGGTAATTGCTACCATGCATAAGGGCCTAGGGTCAATCCACAACAGAAAAAAACAGAGTTTTGAAATATTCAGAGAAAACAGTAACAAGACTAAACAGATAAACCCAAAAATCATCATTAGACTTGAGAGAATGAAAGCAAAAATTTAATAAAGATATAGAATATTTAAGCAAAATCAACCAACTTGGCCTAATTGTTACATATCCCAACAAAGTAAAAGGAAAAATACTATTTTCAAATAGACAAGAAATGCTCACCAAGATGTACCATATTGTGTAGTGCTAGGGTTTGAATCTCATGTTTTGAGAGCTTGGTCCTTAGGTGCTGGTGCCTTGGGGGAGTCTGCAGAGACTTTAAAAGGTAAGCAAGCTAGTAGGATTAGCTCACCAGGGGTTCTACCCAGTCCCAGGTTCCCATCTTGCTTCCTGGTCTGCCATGGTGTGAACAGCCTCTGGGAGACATTTCCACTGTCATGATCTGAGCCACCCACCTTTCCTCTCCACAATGATGAACTGAAATGCTCTAAAACTGTGAGCCAAAGTCAATCATTGCTCAAGCTGTTTCTGTCAGGTACCATAGTCACAGCAATTCAAAGTAACTAATAAACACCTCAGCCAATTTCAGAAAACTGAAATCACATAGGGTATAGTCTCTGAGCACTACAGACTAAAAGTAGAAATCAATGATAGACTATTGTAAATGAAATATGTTGAAATTAAGCAACACATTTCTACATAATCCATAAATCAAAGAAGAAAGCACAAAGCAAATTTTTAATTGCTATAAAAACAATATGAACATATAGTATAACAAAATTTGCATCTAGGGCTGGAGAATTGGCTCAGCAGTTAAGAGCACTGGCTGCTTTCAGAGGACCCGGATTCAAATCCCAGCACCCACATGGAGATAACAACTGTCTATACCTCCAGTTCCAGGGGAATATGACACTCTCTTCTGACCTCCACAGGCATTGCATGACACAGGTGCACTTACATATGTGCAGGCAATGCACTCATATACATAAAATTTTAAAATAATGAATAAAGTATTTTTTTAAACTTGCATCTAAATTATTGCTCAGAGGGGTACATAACTTGGATTGAAATTCTTATATTTAAAGAGGAGCTTTAAAACTGATTAACTTGAGGGGCTGGAGAGATGACTGAGCATGGCGACCTGAATTCAATCTATGAAACACATATAAAGGCTGAATGAAAGAACCAACTCCACAAAGGTGTCCTCTGACCTCCACACATTCACTAAGGCATGTGAGGACCCTAATGCATCATACACACACACAAACACACACACACACGCAGGCACACACACACCATCATCATCACAATTTTAATTAGAAACCTGATAGTCTAACTCCTACAATTTGAATAAAAAGAAAAAAATTAAACATAAAGAACAGAAATTGATGAAACAGAAATAAACATAAATAAAAGTAGAACCAAAAATTCCTTCTCAAAAAGATTAGTAGGCACATTTGGGTACACACACCTGAATGAATAGGGCTCAGCATGTATGGCAGAGTGCATAAGGTTCAGGGGAAGGGTGAGGCATGGATGGGGGAAGGGGTCTGGATGTGAATGGGAAATATTGTATGAAAATTTAAAATCTCAATAATTTTTTTAATTAAAAAAAAGATTAGTAGGGGCTGGGGAGGTGGCTTGTGGTACGAGCTCTTGCTGCACAAGCATGAGGACCGAGTTCAAATCCCACATTTAAAAAAAAAAGCCAGACAAAGTTGCACATGTGAATACCCTCAGAACTACTGGGGGTGGGTAGAGACAGGAGGATCACTGGGGGCTACTGGCTGCCAGCTTAGCTCCATTTTCAATGGGAGACCCTGACTCAAGGGACACTCAATACTTTCTTTTGCTCTCCATGCATGTGCAGAGGCATGTGCAACAGCACTCACATGCACACACCACACACAAAAACAAGATAACATAACCGTAATGATTAGGAACATTGAAAAAAATAAGAAAAAACTGAGAGAGAAAACACAAATGTACAGGCTTGGAATAAAAGAGAAATTAATATTATTGGCACTATGGAGCCAGCACCAACAAATAATGACCCATAGGCTGAATCTAGCTACCAACTACTTTTGTACAGACTGCAGGCTAAGAATAGTTATGCTGTACTTTAAAATGATGATGGCAAAAAAATCTAAAAATAATCATATTTCATGATACATGAAAACTATGTGAAATTTAAACATTAAAGTCTACAAATAGTTTTACTGGAACACAGCCACGCTTATTCATTTGTATAGTATCCCTGGTTTCTTTCATAATACAGCAGAATTGAGTGCTTGTGACAGAGATTTGTAGAGACTGAAAGGTTTACCATCTGGCCTTTTACAGAAAAGTTTACAAATCCCTACATTTAAAAGGAGAATCATTTTGTACATTTCAAATGTTCTAATAAGTTATATATATATATAAATGTATTGATACCATTTAGTGGTACTCATAGGTACATGTATTTAGGGCTGCTGATTTGGGATTAGCTAATCCATGAGGGAGCTAGTCCCTGGAGAAAATAATTCTCCATCAGCATCCATTGATTACCTGTAGCTCTTCATCTAGAGGTGGGACACAGTGAAATTTCTCCCATCGGCATGTCAACTGGTTTTGTCGTTTTACAAGTCTTTTTAGGCTACCATACTGTGGAGATTTTATGGGTGCTGCATCCATGTCATATCTAGAAGACACTACCTCGTAGCAGGTGTCCTGGTCCTCTAGTGTTCACCATTTTTCTACCCTCCTCTTCACTGACGTTCCCTGAGCCTTAGGTATAGAAGTTGCCCTGTAGATTTATCAGAATAAGAAGTAAATGTGACCCAAAGCTTCCTTCTAGCTAATAAATTAAAAATGAATTACAGATGAGTGTGACAGCACACATTCATAACTCCAGCACTTGGGAGATGGATACACGAGAATCAGGAGTTTACAGTCAAGCCAGCCTTGGCTGCATAGCAAGTTTGATGTCAGCCTGGACTACCTGAGATCTTGTCTCAAAAAAATTTTTAATTGTTTTGAGGTAAAAATAAATGGATTTCTGGAAAAACACAACAAAAATGATTCACAAAAAATAAAATATATGAATATCTGTCAGATTTTTGAATCTGTAATTTAAAGCATTCCCTTAAAAAATTCTAAGTGTGGGGCTGGAAAGATGGCTCAGGGGTTAAGAACACTGGTTGTTCTTGCAGAAGACCCGAGTTTGAATCCCAGCACCTACATGGTAGCTAACAACTGTCTGTAACTCCAGTCTCAGGGGATCTGACAGCCTCCTCTAACTCACTGGTTGTTCTTGCAGAAGACCCAGGTTCGAATCCCAGCACCTACATGGTAGCTAACAACTGTCCGTACCTCCAGTTCCAGGGAATCCGACAGCCTCTTCTGTCCTCTGCGGGCATTGCATGACACAGGTGCACTTACCTATATGCAGGCAATACACACATACGCATAAAATAAAATAAATTTTTTAAAAAATTCTAAGTGGTTTCATTTACTAAATTTAATTCCAGAAGCACTGCAGACCTAAACATGAAGGGCATTATAATAAAAGTAATATCAGAGTATCAGAGGACAGTTTGAGGTTGGAAAAGTTTCTAACCAGGACATGAAAAAGTAGCAACCACAAAGAACAACACTGATAAGTTAGACTTGATTCAAATTAAAAACCTCTGTTCATCAGAAGGTTCTTTTAAGAGAGTGAAAAGTGAGCCATAGAAGGGAGGTAGCTACAGCACACATCACTGGCAAACACTGATATCTAAAGTACAAAAAGAACACAAATTAATAAAGGGAAGAGGCAAAACAGTTTTTTACAAATAAGCAAAGCCCTTTAAACAGTTAGTTCCCAAAAAAGGAAACATCAATAAACATGAAAATTGCTCACCATCTTCTTTAGGGAACACAAATTAAACCCACAATGGTAAACATCTGTTGTTTATAATTTAACATACCCTTCTGTCCTTCTGCAAGTACCAAATTTCCTCTCTAACCAAATTTCCTTTCTAAAACCCACCTCTTAGTTATTCTCAGCTTTGTGCTTTGGCTCCATCTGAGCTCTAAGGATGGAAGCCAACTGACCAGAGCTGGTGAACATACCTCATCTCCCAGG
Organism: Nannospalax galili; assembly: GCF_000622305.1. Classification (NCBI taxonomy): domain Eukaryota; kingdom Metazoa; phylum Chordata; class Mammalia; order Rodentia; family Spalacidae; genus Nannospalax; species Nannospalax galili. Next base: position 3,536,769 of record NW_008334957.1, on the reverse strand, counting down.
CTGCAATGTTTACTACGAGCACGAAACTCAGATCCCTCAAAACATGACAATATGTTTCTGAAGCTTCAAGGAAAGGTTTCCTTTCAACCAGAAACACACGGATTTTTTTTTTCTTTTGGTTCCTCATATGACAGAGAGTGACACTCTGTGATCTAGAACCACAGGTCAAAAGAGGAACTCCTCAAACCCCAAGAGACACCACATGAGGCTGGAGACATAAGAACAATTTCCTTGGTGCCAGTAATTAAAAGAAAGATGAAATCTCACCGGAAGCCACTTTTACCACTGATGCATCCAGCTGTGTCAGTCAATAAATTTCCTTAACTATGGAGTACCTTTGAAATGGACTTTCCATGACTTCAAAACACTGTCCTGCTACAACCAGCACGATGGCTGACCAGGTGAAAGCACTTACTGCTAAGCCTGATGAGCTGAGTTTGACCCCCAGAAGTAGAGAACCGACTTCTGAAAGTTGTCCTCTGACCTCCACAGGCGTGCCATAGAACATGCATACCCAGATACAGATATACCCACATACATACATGTAACAAATAAACCTAAACAAAAATCTAAAAAGAAAGCTGTCCTAATGGATGCTATTGTTACCATAAATTATTTTATGTAATATGCCAGAGAACATGGTAGATATTTATGATATCTGGACTTCAAAAGGCCACCATAAGTATTGATGACCTCTGTTTCACAGATGACAAAATTAAGATACAGATGGTAAGAGTGCTTACCACCAAGTCTGACAACCTCAGTTCAAGTCCCAGAATCCATGTGGTGGGAGGAGAAAAATCAACCCATGAAAGTTGTCCTCTGACCTATATATTCACACACAATAAATAAATAAATGTAAACCAAGACACAAACAGTACTGAGTGGCACAAAATTAGCATTTAAAATCTATACCTAGGCTTTTCTCCATTAAACTTTTGATTTAGAAAAAGCCTGCCAATCGAAGGATAAAAAATATCAGCATTTTAATTTCCTAAACCTGAGCTTGGCAAGTAACAGTCACATCATTTCTTCCAACAATATGCCTCAGAAGGACCTGTAGAATTTTATTCAGATAAAAATAAATAGTAAAGGATGAATCATTTATCTTTAAAGTATCACCTGGAAGCTATTCTTAAGGCATCCATTTTTCCTTCCTTTTAAACTATAGAGGACAGTTTAAATTACCTAGCAGAAGAAGCAGACTAGAGTTGGACTGCTTGAGTGGTCCAAGAGAGGCAAGATTCAGGCGGCAAAACAGTTTATGTAAAGAGCACAGATGGCAGCGATAAATCATGGGCTTCTGCTGGCTTCCAACTGCAAGACAGGAAAGCAAGACACTCAACTGCTCCAGCAGGACCTAGCATCTTCCCCTGTTACTTCCTTATATCCCAACTGGCTAATCAAAACAGGAGGCCAAGTGTTACTGGAGTTGTTAGGGTCAGCGGGGGCTCTGGCAGCCTAAACAAGCTAGGCCTGGCCACCTGTCCTCAATGGGCCAATTAAAGACACAGTTAATAGTTAAAAGCAAAGAAAGGAGATTTATTCAACGTGGTCATAATGGGGAAGAGGAACAAAGAGGGGGTCCAGTGGATTGTGCCCCCAACAAGTCCATTTTCAGGATAATTTCAACTGTCTTCTGAAGTTTCAGAGGAAGGAAAAATATGGATGGTTTAGAATCTCCACCAGAGGTTTTTAATTTTTAAAACTAAAGATAAACAGCTAATCCTTTGCTGTTCAGAATGATATTCTAATAAAATGCTATTGAGGTTTAGTTTTAAATAGATGGTAAGAGGTTTGCACTGCTAAACAGTCCTGGTCAAGATGGGGGCTTACCCATCATCTTTATCTAGGCTCCAGACTCTCCTTCAAAGTGGTCTGACATGGCGGATCTGTATGAAATCTCTTTGCAGAAGACAAGCCCCACCAGGCTTTCCTTCCCACAGCATGAGAATATTGAGGAAATTCAACTTCGTGGGGTCCAGTTTTTCAAAAGTCTAAGAGCCAAAGGGAGGGGAACAAGCAACTCTTTATATTCATTTCCACCAGGAAGATTATACAAGCACTGTGGAGGCTTCGTGCTGGCGGGGTTTTCCAAGTACCAGATTGGCAATGATAAATTTTTAACTTTTATAAATTTTCAATTGATAAAAATATTATTTGATTGTAGAAGGACTTGAAAATTCAAATAATAAAATATATGACTTTCAAAACTAAGTACTCTGATCGCTAGATATTTTTATATATGTAAGCTTTTCTTTGTTTTATTTTCACACAAAACAACATTTGAGCACTTTGTACTACTTGGTCCCTTTTCATATCAGTAACTAGTCTTTTAAAATAGAAAGTAATGATTAGACAGTGTTCTACATACATCATGGTAATTCTCATAACCACTCTCCTGCTGGCCATTCAGATCGGTTCCAATTTTAACCTTCTACATTGAACATCCTTTCCTACTCTTGTTGGAACTCCAGTGAATGGGTGTCTAGAAATGAATTTTTCTAAGCCCAAAATATACATTTTTAAAGCCTGTGTGTTAGTATTCATTCTCATTTAAAAAACATATAAATCAGGCTGGAGAGATGGCCCAGTGGGTAAAGAGCTTTCCATGCAAGTGTGAGGACCCGAGGACCCGAGTTCAGATCCCCAGAACCCACATAAAGTCATTACAGTAGCTGTAATCCTGGCGCCCCTATGAGGAAATAGGAGGCTGAGTCAGGAGAATCCCTGAAAGCTCAAGGGCCAGCTCTGTTGGCATACACAACAGACAGCAAGAGATGCTCTCTCAAACAAAGCAGAAGGCAAGAACCAACACCCAAGGTTTTCTCCCGATTGTTACATGCACGGTATGGCACACGTGTAAACATACACATCAAAAAAAGTATACAAACGGACATGTATGGGCTCAATCATGAAGTCATACCTTCCAGTTTGCCAAGCCCTAAAACCCTTCTCCTCAGGGGGCCCTTAGTTCTTAATAAGAGCAAGGAGTGGAGCTGGAGAGATAACTCACCGGTTAAGAGCATGGTTGCTTTTCCAGAGGACCCAGGTTCAATTCCCAGCACCCACATGGTGGCTAACCACCATCCATAAAGCAGTTCCAGGGGATCCAATGTCCTCTTCTGACCTCCACAGGCACTGCACGACATGGGCGCACTTACATACATGCAGGCAATACATTCATACACATAAACTAAAATAATAAAAAAATAAGAGCAAGGAGAGAGGTGAATGCTTACAAACCCTTGCTTACTCCACTGACAAGCCCGACTGTCAGAATCACACATACACTGTCTCTAGATTCCACACTCTTCTGCAGATAGGGGAAACCTATATTTATCACATACTTATAAGTATGAAATATGTCTGAAACACAATAAATATTTATGAATAAATGAATGTGAACAGCTAGAATTTAACCCCGATCTAGCTCAGTCCAAGGTCACTACTGTAAACAGCTCATGAGATGTCCCTCAAATTCAGATTGAGGCCCACTTCCAGAAATGGCTTATGGGTGAGGGAGAGAGGGGAGAGCCACATCTACCTGGGGCAGCCAGATTCTATCCTGGGAATTAGAAGTGTGAACAGGAGGGACCTATGTCCTCTGAGCAAGACTATGTTAATTCCAGGACTCCACAAAGTCCACCAGTTGGTGGACTAAAAGCCACGAGCTTTTAGCCACTGACTCTTCTTACTGCTTGCAACCAACAAATTGGAAGGTTTACCCAGAATCTGGACCTTTGTTTCATCAGTATAACTGAAGGTGATGGCAAGACCTTCAAAAAACAAAAGTTAACTACTCCTCATGCCACACTGTGGGCAAACCTACCTTGGAAATAGAGACCAGTTGCTCATGGCAGACTGCTGAGAGCAAGGTTCCAGATGTCTAGTTACCAGAAAGTCCATGAAAACGTGGGCATAAAACTGCATAAAGCTCAGACATCTCAGAGGGCTGGCTTCCATTGTTCTCTCCCCATATGTTACAAAAGAACAGCCTGTGTAGCTCTGGATGTGTGGCAAGCAACCATAGTGGCTAAGTGAATTTTCCTATCAGAAAGCCTGGGGAAAGTTAAACTATTTCTTTCAAACCCTGCAGGTAGAGCTCACACCGTCTGGAAACTAATTATGAGAACTAGGTGTCCTTGAATAAACCTGCCAAAAGTAAAAAGCCTCAGGCCATTCTTTTAATGTTTCATGACTTTTTTTTTTTAATGGCTGCAGGTTTATGAAGAATGCAATTGAAACCGTTGGAAACGAAGGAGAGAAATCATTTAGTTTAAAAAAAAACTTAGAAACCTATTTCATCTATCAAATCCATCTTATACAACTTCCTCCTTCAAAGCATTTCTGGGCTGCAGCCGGCCTTCCTCTTCCATCAGCATCTCTCCGGTACTGCCTGTATCACCTGCTCCCCAAATTAAGGTTCCAATTTCTGCTCCCCAGCCTATTCTGTCTCCAATCCATTTTCACAATTGTGCCAAACCAATCTTCAAAATCACTGATTTTTTTTTCAGGCCTTTCCCTTTGTCCAAAAATCTACCACTGAGAGACTTTGGGATACAGTAAGAGATGCCCGAACACTGCAGCCAAAAACAAAGATGTCAATCCCTATTCCACCATCTATCTGCTATCTGAATTTACAGTCGTGTGTGGCTTAATGATGGTGTTACCTTCTGAGTCATGCATCACTAAGCAATTTCAGCACTGTATGAACATCATAGAGTGACCCTCACACACCTGGATGGTAGAGCCCACCACATACCTGGACTGCATTACGATATTCTAGAACTGCTGTGTGGTATATCTGGTCCATCATTGATCAAAGTGTTGTTCTGAGATACAGAACTACATGTTATTTAACATCTCTGAACCTTAGTTTACATCTATGAAATAGGTACATGAATCCCTTGAAAGATACTACAAAAAAAAAAAAAAACGATATTTCACTTGCAAAGTGTCTAGCCTTCAGGACACATTCAACAAATGTTGCTCCATTTTCCCCTATTAAGTTTAAGTTCTTGTGAAACTATTCACCACGTCCTCTTCCTGGCCCAGCAAGGCCCTCCATGTCCAACAGCCTGTCTGAATGAATTCTGTGCCGTAGGTCACAAACACAGGTATGTAGGAATGGAACTTTCTTTGTTTTTCTGTAGTTGAATGTGAGTTCTAAATCTCAGCCGCTGCCACTAGAGGTAGCAATTCAGTCCTGGCAATGTTAGGTTTTCTTTGGTCAAATCAGACTTTTCTCAGTCAATTTTGGATTTTTGGCTTCCTCTTCTAAGAATGATAGCTGGGGACTAGCGAGATGGCTCGGGGAATAAAAGTGCTTGCTGTCAGGTCTGATGACCTAAGTTCAATCTCCCCTGGTCCCACATGGTAGAAGGAGAGAACTGACTCCTGCAAGTGGTCTTCTAACCTCTACATGCATGGCCTAATATGTTTTAAGCACACATACAACACACACATAAATAATAAATAAATGTAATAAAAAGTGATATGAAAAAGAATTGTAGCTCAGTTCTGAAGCATCTAACCAAATGCTCAGGCTTAGCTATTGGACAAGGAGAACCTTAGCACTGTTCTCTCTCTCTCTCTCTCTCTCTCTCTCTCTCTCTCTCTCTCTCTGCTGGCCTACTCAGATGAGTACTGCCACCCCCAGTTACATCATCAGTGAATCCCCACTTACACTTTGGGGGACTTGGTTGGACTCTCATGCCACAAATCTACTGCTGCTCTGCTTGATCCTCATCAGCTCTGTCAGTCCGTACTAAACGTCCTCGGGTAATAGGAAGCTGCATGAGGCTCTCTAGACACCCCACAACCACCTCCTCACTCACACCCTCTCACTCTGCTTAAATTGATGAGTCCCAAGACTATAAACAGAAAAGCAGGGCTCAGCTTCCCTCTTTTCCCGAATCCTCCCATCTGCATGGTATGTTGTGGCTCAGAAAAATGAAACCTCAAAATACACTACTTTGAACTTCAAACTGAGCATTTAGGGAACTGTATCTGTAGGGAGGGGCTTTCTCTGAGGTTCCCCAGTCTACCTCAAAGGATGGACCCCCTAAAAGACATTCAGCTGTGAGACTCTCTTCCTAAGATACTCATCAGCCGGGGTAGACTGGTGATGAGACATTCAGCTGGGAGACTCTTCCTAAGATACTCATCAGCCAGGGTAGACTGGTGATGAGATATTCAGCTGTGAGACTCTCTTCCTAAGATACTCATCAGCCTGGGTAGACTGGTAAGCTTGGCAAAACGCTGGAAATATCATCAGCCAGGGTAGACTGGTAAGCTTGGCAAAACGCTGGAAATACCACTGCACCCAGAGCCCACATAGGCTTTCTTCTAGACTAATGCTGTTCTTAAGGTCAATCATTGCTCCTAAAATCTTTTATTTTTCCTCTAAAATTGTCTATATATCCCCTTCCCTCCTCCCTACAAAGAAGATGTGGAAGTCTCTAAATCATATCAGACCATTAGGTACTTACTTTTTAAAAAATATTTGTTATTTTTTATTTTATGTGTGTGAGTGTATTGCCTGTGTGTATGTGAGTGCACCCATGTCGTGCAACGCCGGAGGACAGAAGAGGGCTTCAGATTCCTCTGGAACTAGAGTTAAGGACAGTTCGTAGCCACCATGTCAGTGCTGGGAATCGAACCCAGGTCCTCTGCAAGAGCAGTCAGTGCTCTTAACCACTGAGCCATCTCTCCAGCCCCTAGGTATTTACTTTCAAATCTCATAACTCATGTTCACAAATGTTTTGTGTGCCTTTTCTTCTCTGAATTCATCTATTGTCCGTTCACTCCAGCAGAGCTTCCTATCAGACCTTCAGAAGGTAAGTTCCCTTTGTCCCTGTAGGTGAATCTATTGTCCTTCCCTAAGCAAGGCTCCACACAGGGTGCATTACCAACACAAGTTTCTAATTTTGTTCTCACTAACTCTCTTCTCTTCCAGGAAGATTTCATTCCTCCTCATTTTGAAAACTGGTTCTGATGGATCTATAGTCTTAAAATTCTGCATTTTGTGTCTGAGTCTTCTGGGATAAACTTTTGAGACTGAAAATCTTCTTCTTTTGATCCACTGGCTCTACTGTGCGTATTATAAGTCTGTCTTGGAACACAGAAGCTGCACATTGCCCATCTCTGCCCTGAAGCCATAAAACCAGACTGCCCTAGCTGCCATCTGAAATGAATGGATGGGTCAAAGTACAAGGGAAACATCAAGAACAAAAACATGAAATAAATGAAGGGTTTCAGTGCAGTAAAGATGTGTCAGGAACAAAATAACATTGATGGATGTCAACTATCACCTCTACTACCCTAGTCTGAAGCTTTCTCCTCCTGATCTCCACTCTACCCTGACTTCTCGTGGTTAATTGCTTATACATCATCTCCTTTGAAAGGCTCACTGCTCTACCCATGCCCATTCCATGCCCCCAAAGTAAGTGAACTTTGTTCTAGCAGTCCTGTAGAATCCTGAGATGACATCCAACCACACTGTCCAGTGTATAGTCCCCATTCTGTGGAATATGCAATACCACATTGTTACTTTGTTATGTTATACACAAATATATTTTTGTTAAGGTAATTAAAGTTGTTAATTAGTTGACTTTGAGCTAGGCAGAGAGAGAGAGAGAGAGAGAGAGAGAGAGAGAGAGAGTACTCATGTGGGCCTGACCTTATATGAGCTCTTTAAAGTTTTCTCTAATTGATTGTGGAAAGGGAAGTAAGAGAGATGAGCTTGATGTCTGCTTGATGTGCCTTCACCAGCTTGAAGACGAGGACAGTGGAAATAAACTTAGACAGCCTTTCAAGAGATGACATAGGATGACGGCCAATATGTAGCAAGGAAATAAAGATCTCAACTCTACAATCTCCAGGAAACCAATTCTTCCAGCAACCAGTGAGCTTCAGAAAAGAACCCCAAGCCACAGATGAGCTGCAATCTGGCTGACCCCTTCGTTTTAGACCAGTGAGATGACTGAGCAGAGAACACAGTGATCTCATGCCCCAACTCGGACTTACAGAAGCTGTGATAGAATAACTTTGTGTTGTCTTAAACCCTGAAATCTGTAATAATGTTTTATACCATAGTATAGCATTCACGTTACATGGAATCCCAAAGTACGTTTTGATAACCTGTTATCACTGTGCCATGATTACCTTGCACTTTTTATTTCAAAAAATAAAAAACATGAAAGCAAACGATCTTGGTCCACATCTACATTAAAGTAATATTACTTGAGTTAGTATGCTAAATGAGGTATTATTATAAAACACAATAGTCTAGCACATATGCTTTAGTTCTTATTTAGCTGTTATTGTCAGTCTTTCTATAAGACACTGTAAAAGCACAAGACATGTTGGTGAGTGACTGAATGGACTAATTCATCATAGTGAATCCTTATTGCATTATAATCAACACCAGGGCATGCATAAGATTCAGAAAGCAGGAAAAAAAAACATAAAAATTAAATGCAGGTGAGAAAGTTCAAGGTATGAACAACAACCAACAAGTCAATTTGGCTACAAAAGTAATTTCTCTAGAGGACAAAATGTTGGGTTAGGAAGGAGCTGGTCATGTTCACTCTGAAGATTAAATATTATCCTTTAGGGAATGGGCAACAGTGAAGTCTTTGTACAAAGGACTGACATAGTCAACATAAGTTTTAGGGTAGATCTGAGGAAATCATCTTCAGGACACATTGGAGAAGGCAGATTTTGCAAAAAGGGACACCAATTAAGAAGGCTACACAGAGGTGTGAGATATTAGAGTCCACACCAGTATGAGATGGTTAGAAACAGCAGTGATGAAAAAGAAGAAACTGCGGAAAGAGGTGTTATTACAGAAAACGGGGGCCCAGTCCTACCACTGCAAAGCAATGCTCCAACCTTGCTATTCACTCTGAAACATTCACTGAACAATCTCTTTGAAGCATCGCTCAAGAGTTCTCTCATTTAGTGGGAGAATGACTTCAGGACTCAGTCTGATACAACTGTGAAGCTTTCAAAAATACGAATCACTGCTAGCAGAAGGTCCTCCCACAGAGACGTAGATTTGAACACGAGATGATGCCATTTTTCAACTTTTTGACTCTTAAAGTGAATTAGAATTGATTTAATCTGAATAGGACTTGATTTCCCCAGCATGCATGTCCTTTCAATAGAAGAACAAAGATGGGGGACTGGAGAGATAGTCAATGCTTAAGAGCACTGGTTGCTCTTGCAGGAGACCCGAGTTCAGTTCCCAGCACCCACTGGACAGCTAACAACTGTCTGTAACTCCACTTCAAGGGGAAACAACGCTCTCTTCTGACCTCAACAGGGATTGCATGACACAGGTGTACTTGCATATGTGCAGACAATACACTCATGCATATAAAATAAAAGTAATGAAAATTAAAGTTTTTAAAAAAAGAAGAACTCAGTTGATAGCTGATAATGCTTATGCCAAGAGGGCAAGCTCCTAGAAACTAACTGCAACATCGTCTGCACTCTTGGGCAGGAATTCCCTCTAGAAAGAATCTATCCATGTTTCAGTTGGCCCCTACCAGAAATGTGAGTTCTTTGACCCTGAGTGAGGATTCTGAGAACAGACAACCCTTCCTCCTGCCCAGAGAGAAAAGATCTCACAGATAGATGATTGATAGACAGATAGATGATGATAGATAGCTAGATAGCTAGATGATTGATAGATAGATGATAGATAGATACATAGATAGATAGATAGATAGATAGATAGACAGATAG
>NW_008334957.1:3512651-3526784 GCF_000622305.1 Nannospalax galili | reverse complement strand
ATAGATAGATAGATAGATAGATAGATAGATAGATAGATGATAGATGGATAAGTGATAAATAGATAATAGATGATAGATGATAGATATATATAGATGGATGATAGAGATGATAGATAAATAGATGATAGATGATGGATAGATGCATAGATAGATGATAGATCATAGATGATAGATGCATAGATAGATGATAGATCATAGATGATAGATAGATGATTGATCATGATGATAGAAGATTATAGATGATAGATGATAGATACATAGATAGATAGATGATAGATAGGTAGATAGATTATAGATAGATGATAGATAGATAGATAGATAGATAGATAGATAGATAGATAGATGATAGATAGATGACAGGAAGGTAGGTAGAGAGAGAGATTGATGATAGAGATAGGGAGATAGAGACAAAGAGACAGAGAGAGATATGCTGGCATTTTCTGCCACATTCCATTTGGAACCTGAACCAAAGCACATGAGTTGGCTTGAAATCTGTGCTTGCCTTGGCCCCTTGATGCCAAAAACAACTTCTGTGGGAACTTGATTAGGAAAATGGAGTCCCGCTTCATTTCTTTCCATCGTGACTCACATGCCAAATGCCTGCAGTGCATTTACTCACCCCCTCTCGCCTTCATTCTTGTCCTTTCTTCACTCTAACTGTAGCCCTACAGCTACACTCCTCCAACCTCCCCCTTTTTAACTGCCCTTTACATTCCACAATATTCTTGGTCTCTACATAGGCATTCCATGATCCCTCACTTGAAGCCTTGTTCAGAGGCATGCAGCTGATTTTTTGATCCTCCACACTTCGCTATCATGCAACTCCCTGGGCCTCTTTCTCTCATTCACTACTGAGCACCAACAGTTCACACTCTCCTGCAGCTGACCTTGACCCTTACTAAGACATGGACCTCCTAAATTCTCACTTCTCCCAAATGCAGCTCCACAAGCTTCCTGACCAGTGGTCATCATTTAAACGGTGCTTTGGCAGCAGGATATCTGGGCCCGCTCATCTTTCCACAGTGCCCACCTAGTGGGTCTCAAAATTGGACTCAACCCAGCATTGGTCTTTTCTCTTGACAAAAGGAGAATCATGGATGGAGTGTAGTTTAGTCAGTAAAGTACCTGCTTCCCAACAACAAAGACCTGAGTCTGATCCCCAGTCTATGTAAGAAGCTGAGTACAGTAACAAGTGCTTGTAAGCCCAGCATTGGGAGAAGCAGAGATAGTGGGATCCTTGGCACTCACTAGCTGGCCAGTCTAGCGTAACTGGTGAGCTGCAAGCCAATAAGAGTCTGTCTCAAAGTCTTTCAAATGAAGTGGGCATTATTTCTAAGGATGACAGCCAATGTTGTCCTCTGACCTCCACACAGATACACACACATGAGTGTGCAGCTACACATGCAAGTACACAGTAACACACACATATATACTAACATGTGCACACACACACATTAAAGGAAAAAAAGAGAATCATACTAACCAGGGAAGGGTACTCAGGACTTCTGGGTAATCTTTTTGCTTCCATAGTTGGTTCTCAGAATATCTATATTAGTATAGATAGCTGTACTTTTACTCATCTGACTCTCAACTAGCCTTCAAGTTTACATGAGTAGAAACTGATCTCATGTCTGCATCTGCAGAACCTCCCATAGCCTGGGTCAGAGTTGCTGTCTGTTGCCCACAGTTGCTTTTCTGAGTCTTGGAATTCTTTGCTCCAAACTCGAAGTCTATATTCAGTCAAGGTCCTATGTGATGGTAGCAATGCCACTACAAATGCTCAGAAAGCCCAGAGACATTCCTCCAGTGGAAGTTTCTGTCCTCAGAGGTTTGCAAGGGTCAAATGACGTCTGCATGAGGATAGACGTCTGGACTCCGTACAAGCTTCTGCTATTTTCCACCCTAACGGATGCCCCACAAATCAGTATATCAGAACCAAACTGTCTGGCAATGATTTTTTTCCTTACATGCTTTTGTCTGACAAAAGCATTAAGGCTTTAACCATGGAGGCTGTGAGTATGTATTAAACTTTCTGTTGAGAAATAAACCACATGAAGTTTAAAACTTTAGTTAGAGAGGACATATAAAATCAACAAATTCACTATTTCATATTTCATTCCCTAAAAGAAAGAGTGGTTTTGTGAAATAAATAAGCAAACCAACAAAACTCAATTTAGAGTCAAAAGATCTGGACTTGAGCTGTAAGTAAGACTTTGGATAACCCACTTAATCTCTCTGAACACAAATTTCTCCTTAGCCCAGGGGTGAGTCAGATGTAGAGGCATCAATGGCTTAGAACCATGAATATCCGGGGTGCCAGCACAGGGCCTTGGCAGCACTTTCTAGCTCTGGGTATTAAGTAGTCAGTTGTTAAATCATGGGGAAAGCCCAGGTTTGGGGGAGAAGGGACCAAAGGAACTGAATAAGCATACCAAGCAGTGACTGTTTATGAACTAAAGATTTGGAGACATTTTGACATTTTAATAAATACAGCCATCCTGGAGTGTACTTGTAGAATATCAGCCCTGTTTGGCATTTCCTAACCTGGGGCAGTGGCACTGGATAAGATCTTTAACCTCCTGAGACCATCCAAGGTGGAAAATGTGAGCTCTTAGTCCTTTGGTTTGACTTGAGGATTAAATGAAATAATATTCACATAAGAAAGAGGCTATCATGTGCGTAAGACGCAATGGGTATTTGCTAAATGGAAGCTGTGATAGTTAATCTTGGTTATCAACCTGACAGGATCTAGAATCACCTAGGAGACAAACCTCTGGGAATGTCTGTGAGGGAGCATCTAGGGTTAGGGTAGGAAAACCTACCCTAAAAGTGGGTAGCACCATTCCCTGGGCTGGGTCTATGACTGGGTATAAAGGAGGTGAGCTGAGTACTAGCATTTCTCTCTCTCTTTCTCTCTCTCTCTCTCTCTCTCTCTCTCTCTCCCCCCCCCATAGATGCAATGACTTGCCACCTTGTGCTCCTGCCACCATGCTTTCCCCACCATGATGGACTGTACTCTCAAACCATAAGACAAAATAAACTTTTCCTTCCTTAAGTTTCCTTTTTCAGGTATTTTGTCACAGCAACTAGAAAAGTAACTAACACAAGAGCTGATGGAATGCATAAAAAGAAAAATATCAGTCCTGCCTTCCTTCTCACAAAGTTTTTAAGAATAATAACTGGCTTGTTGGGTGTGAAAATTCTTTAAATGTCAGTTCTACTGGTCTACTGTTCCTGCTTGTCATCTGCTAAGCCCCCTAACATATCATTGCTTCCAGGAGCTTTCAATAATTATTCCTGGATTCCTTCACCTTTTAAACCACAGACCCAAAATTTCAGAAAGACAATGACCTACAGGTCAGGGATCTAAGCTTCCAAGTGCCTTCAATGCACTCATATCCTGCAGTTGGGCATGTTAAGAACCACTTGGTAGAATGTTTGGATGCTCTGCTTCTTCAGCCTCTGTACCCAGTAAAGGATGGATGACCCTCCTAAGAGTCAGAAGCTGGTGTCTGACTGCCACCAGGAAAGCTAAGCTAGGAGAATGGACACTGAAATTGCTCTTTCTACCAACATAGCCAGACAAATTTTCCATCAGGGAACAAGTTCACTGGGTACTTGGATGTCTCTTACCTATCTTCCAGGTAAATTAAGGTAATTTAGCAGTACCTCACCCATTACCAAATGGAAGAAAGATTTATCATCAAGAAGAACCTATAGCAATTTTATAGATGGGTAAGCTGAGACTCCAAAAAGGCATTATATCACTATTAAGTGGTTGGTGAACTTGACCTGAGAGGGCTCTTACTCATTCCAGAATGCCCAAACTCTCTCCCACCAGAGATATTAGGAAACAGATGCAGTGAACAGGTAATTAAACACAAGACAGACTACCTGCTGCTGGAGAAATAATCCATAGAAAAGCTCTACGTTTTCAAGTAAAAGGTAGTACTGCTCAAAAGTGAGACTATTGGGATCCTATGGCTATGGTTTCAGCAGTGATGGAAAACTCAGTGTGATGTATTTAAACACCAAAACTGGACACTGTGCCAAATAATGCCACAAAAGAAAAGTAAGCTTTTGCCACAACAATCTAGTATGTGTGTGAGGCATGTGATAAACAACCCTCACCCCGAGCATTCATTTGTCTCTATCCCAAAGCAGGTGGCCCTGGGCCTTCCTTTGAGACACAGAACAGGTCTTAATCAGCAAAGGATAAGAAACAGAGGAGCTGGACCCAGGGCCCCTCCTTGAGTAACCCTCCTGCAGAACATTTAATGCAACAGCTCCCTGGAGGAAACAAAAATGTACATATTCCTTTTTGGGTCTTTGCTCTTGTTCTCTTTTTTCTGGAATTCTCTTCCCCTAGATAAATTCATGGTCTTCCCCATTGTTCAGTCTACTCAATTCTCATGTCTCCTTGGAGATCTTTAAAGAATGCTTCTTATTTTTCTCTGTAATGCTTGTCGCTATCTAACATTATCTTACCAGTGCGCATGTATATTTATTCCGCTACACACTATTGTGTCAGGCCCATGAGAGGAGACAGCAGCTGATTTTGTTCACTGGAAGCCATGTCTATGTGTTTATGCTTAGAATAGTGCCAGGTTAATAATGGCAATAATAGAAATTCAGTAAATTTTTTTGAATAAGTAAAAGAAAAGTTTCCCTTGCCAGCATGCACAGTCCTATACATGTTCAAAGGCAGCGATGTCATAAAAACAAAGTCAAATGCCTAAAATGGAATTTTAAAATTGCATTCTTGGAGCTGGAGAGATGGCTCAGCATTGAGAGCACTAGCTGCTCTTGCAGAAGACCCAGGTGCAAGCACCCGCATGGATCCCAGGGGATCCAACACCCTCTTTGGACCTCTACGGGCATTGCACAACACAGGTGTACTTACATACATGCATGAGAACTCATTCACAATGCCCCTCTGGTCCTTCCTGACATCAAGATCCACTCTCTGAGGACCCTATGGGAAACAGCATAGCTGGAATCATAAATTCTTTTAATTGCTAGTTTTTTTATCACTTCTCATCCTTTTGACTAAGATTATCTGTAATTTCCAACTTTCACAAGAGACTACAGGAATATTGTAGTACTCCCTAGTGCAGGTCTGACTGACCATCTCTTTCCTTCCTGTGGCCCACTTGTCAGTTTATTTTTTGCAGTGCTATTCTGCCTGACCTGGCCAGTTCTTCCTACCTTCCATCACTTCCTCCACAATCTGATAAATATGGTATCACTCTGCACCCATTATGTTAGCAGATGCTGAAGACACAAAAGTCAAAAAAGACCCAGCCCCTGATCCTATATAATTCAAATTAGACTTTAGCTAAGCAGAGATATGTACCCAACCCACCAGAGGGATGTCGTAAGAGGGAGAATGAGGGGATAAGAAAAGTACTTTGGGAACAGAAAGGAAGTAATTAGAAGCCAATATTATAATCTGTCTTCAGTCTTAAAGATCACAAGTTTAGAGTCATCTATAAAAGGACAAGGGTCTGGAGAGATGGCTCAGCAGTTAAGAGCACTGGCTGCTCTTGCAGAGGACCAGGTTTGATTCCCAGCACCCAGATGGTGAATAACAACCACCCATAATGCCAGCTCCAGGGGAATCTGATGCCCTCGCCTGATCTCTATGGGCATTGCACAATAAGGATGCACTTACATACATAAAATACATATAAAATAAATAAATATTTAAGAGGACAATGAAAGATACAGTATCAAAACACACCAAAAGTTCTAAATCCTAATCATATTCAGCCAGTGGCACAGTCCTTTATGGAGATTTCCTGAAGGTCCTTGATGAAAGACTGTGGCATATACTTGCACAGAAGAACTTTGCAAAGCCTGACACAGAGTGGTGGTCACAGATGAAAAGTAGAGCAAAGGTACTAGAGGTGACAGCCTTTGGGCAGGCAGTGGAGCTCTGCTGGCTCAGAATGAAGAGACATTCAGCAAGGCTCCAGAACAGTCTAGGAGTAATTAACATGCCCTAAAGCGAGGGTTATTACAGACTTCACTGGCAACTTAGTAGCACTAATCACGTATAATAACTCAACTTTAAATTAATTTTTTTTAATTAAACAAAATTTATAATTCACTTCCCTGGTTTCATAGTCCATATTTCAAATTGTTATATCATTAAATACAAATAACAATAGCTATATTATATAATACACATACAGAACGTTTTCACCAATGTAAGAAAAGTTTATTGGATAGCCCTGCTTTTACAAAGCTATGAATAATCAAGCCAGAAAAGACCAAGGACAGCCACAAAAAAAGTCTACCTCATCACTCTTTAAGGAAAGACAGCATGTTGCAACTCTTTACGCTGTATCATCTGCAATATAATACAGAATTCCAGACAAACAAGCAGGAAAATGCAGATTGAATCAAGCTAAGAAAAAAATGAATGGAAAGAGTCTCTTAGATCCAGATGTTAGAATTTTCAGACAATATTTTAAAAATAGCTGTTATAAATATGTTCAAAGACTTAAAGAAAATATGGTCATAATTCATAAGTAGATACAGATCATAGAAACTATAAATGAAACAGAAAATCTAGAATTATGAATTGAATTACAGTATCTGAAAAGAAATATTCACCCAACAAACAAGAGATTAGAAATGACATGATCTGCAAAATATCTTTTCATGTGTCCAAATACTCCCTCTACTACATTTCTGACAGCACTTAGTGGTTTAAAAGCTTACTTGCTAAACAAAGTGAGAGCTCAGTCAACCTAAATAATCTTTGTTTCCCATTATCTATCTAGATATATTAAATATGATGATAGGTTTTCAGCAAATTTGGAATCCTTCCAAAGAATACCAAAATACCATCGATTTGATTTGATTCATGGGTCTTTCTGCATTGTGAAACAAGATGCCTTCTGATAAGATTTCAGCAAGCTGTATCTTCTGGATGTCTCAGTGTATTTCATATATGTACCACACCCTGATTGTGTCACTTAAGCTCCATCTTAATATGTTTCAGTGAAATATTTGGATGGAACCCTGTTCCTTTATTCAGCAAGCATCCTTTGAATATTTGCTATTTGATAAAATATTCTGGAGATATAGAGATACAGTAGACATGAGAATTTTTGAAGTTTAGTTTATGAAAGCACTATATATGAAGTCAGAATGGACCTTTTGTGGCTCCTCCAGCATTAAGGAAGGAGGTAAGCTGCACAAAGCATCATTAATAAATAGAATCACACAAGTTTCATTAGGAAGAAAAGTTTAGATTGAGAAGAAACCTAGTTAAGACAGAGACTTGACCTATGACATGAGTGAACCCCAGTTCAAAGTGCTGATACGTTTCTTTTGCAGCTGATTAGAGATGTGATAAAAGAATAGCAGCAAGCTTTACTATGAAGATGGAAAGAATCCATATTCCAGTATTTCTTCATGTAATAATTATTTTTATAGATATTAATTCTTGATTGTCTCAGGAGAAATTGGGCAAAAGGAGAAATATATTATTAGTAAATCAGTTAGATAGTAACACAAATTTTCCACATAAATAAATTCATATAATTTATTTGATTTAATGATGTCACAGGCCATGCACATTGTTAGCATCCAATTATGTTACTGATGCCTATTAATATATTTCATCCAAGTGATGGAAGACATTTTACTTCAACTCTACCATGATTTTCTCTGGAATCTCAGATATATAATTTTCTAATACCACTGTTGTATAGTAAAGAGCTGTCATATTTGTGTAAATACATGATCAGAATCTACTCCCTGTTCCTCTACTTGGGCCCTTAGGATCCTTAATTACAATGAGCTGTCACCTATTACTTACTTTTTAATATATTTGTATTAAATTTTGATAATTTTATATGTATTCTGATCATATACACCCTCTCTCCTCCCCCTAATTCTTCCCAGATCCATTACTACCTCCTACCCTACCCCCAACTCCATGACCTCTTTCTTTTTAATAACCCATCAACTCTAGTTTGTGCTGCCTTATACTCCTAGATGTGGGGCCATCCAGTGGAGCCTGGTTGACTTATCAGGACCACACCCTTAAAGACAATTGACATCCTCCCCTAGAAGCCATCTGTCCATAGAAACTCAGGAGTGAAAGCTCATGAGCCCCCTCCCTCCACCATGCTAGAATGTTGGTTGACTTGATCCTGTGCAGGCAACCACAGCTATGAGTTCATGAGTGAGGTGATGCTGTCATGTGTAGAAGATACTGTTTCTGTCCAGTCTTCCTTAACCTCCAGCTCCCACAATCTTTTTGCTCCTCTTCTGTGATGGTCTCTGAGTCTTGGGGCAGGGGGTTGGTGATATAGATGTCTCATTTGTGGCCAAGAACTCCACTAACACATATTGTCTATACTTTGACCAGTTGAGTTTCTGCATTAACCACCATCCACTGCATAAAGTTCTCTGATGATGTCTGAGAGCTGCACTGATCTACATGTATAGAGAAACAAATTTAGAAGGCAGTTTGATATTGTGTCCATTTAGTAGAACAGTAGCAGCAGGTTCAGCACTGGGGCCTGTGAGCTCCCCAACCATGGGTCCTTGGTCAGATGTACAGTACTAGGCATGAGTTTCCTCCTATGAAACAGGCCTTAAATTCAATCATAAAATGGTTGGTTACCCCAATTTTCATGCCACTATTATACTCATGGGGTGCAATAGCCATCATTACTGTAGTCTACACAATCCACCCACTTCTAACACTAGCTACCACTATCAGAACTTCCAACTCTATTGAATAGTCTGAACAACCCTGTTTTGGGCAGGGCTTCTCTTTGACAGTGTGCACAGCAGTCTCTCCTATTGCATCCAGGTAAGTCCTGACCAAGCAATGAGCAGATTCTCTGTGCAGTCAGGTGACAAAGAACATGAAAGCATCAAGAATTATACAGACAGTATGGTGTTCATTCAACACACAGCTGTCACAAGCAAAATCAATGTTGGTCCGACTTCCATAGACATGAGCAGTATAAAGTAAAAACTTAAAAAGGTACACCTTACCACCTTGTTTTTACAAGATATCTGTGCACTCCATGCCTCAGAGTAACCTGACGACGACAATCGCTGAACGCTTGGTTCCACATCTATCACCTAAGTGCTTTACTATGATTCTGAAGAAGTTATTTAGTTCAAAAATGCATAAAGAAAAATAAAGCTAGAAACAATAAATAAAAATTATTTTCATAGAAAACATAAAATAACCTTAAATATTTTTATTTTTTGTTTCTATTTGACGTGTATGAGTATGTTGCCTGCATGTATGTAAGTGCACCCATGTCATGCAATGCTTGCAGAGGTCAGAAGAGGGCATCAGACCCCCTAAAACTGGAGTTACGGACAGTTGTTAGCTGCCATACGGGTGCTGGGATTCGAACCTGGGTCTTCTGCAAGAACAGCCAGTGTTCTTAACTGCTGAGCCATCTCTCCAGCCCCATAACCTTAAATATTTTAAAGAAGACTTAGCAAATACTCCCACGTGAATTATTTCTATCCCTAGTGACTCTAAGTGGCTAGGGTTATCTAATCACGACTGGCATAAAAACTGAGAAATGAAAATGAAACCAAATAAGCTACAGCAGTAGATTACAGGGCTGGCATATAGCTCAGTAACACATTAGCATAGCAAGCACAAGGACCCAGGTTTGGGCCTCCACATCAGGAAAAATAACAAACATTAGATTACATTAAGTACAATGCATGTGGCAAACTCTGAAAGGGTCTCACTACTAAACAATCAAAGAAATTTAAAAGATCCGTAAAATTATCATAGCACAATGGCATTTTGGACATAAAGGGAGGATTGAAATTATAATCATAAAATATATAATTTTTCCCTTCCCTTACATGAACTTTAAACAACTATTTTTAAAACACTGATTTAAAGAATTGCCAAGTTACAAGCCTTATCAATTCAATTCACAGTTTTGGCTAGCTCTGACCTCATTCACAGCCCCGAACAAGAACAGAGCCAAGTTCGGATGGAGGAGTTTGTGAGAAGTCATGTCTGCCTCCTCTTTATCGCCTAGGATCAACCTACTGAAAGACAGAATGTTCTCCTTCAGTTATAGAGCCAAGTTAGTGTCCAGAACATTTTTCTTTGAGACAAGGTTTATGCTAGTCCAGCTCTTTCTAGGACTAGGTGCATCAGAGAGGCCACTTAGTCCAAAACTCAGCTGTGTTCTCTGTCAAGTTAAGGAGGGTAAGGGGAAATACTGGTCCCTTCTCACCACCCTGTCAAGAGGTGGTTTGACTGGTGGCCAGGTAGAGACCAAGGACTGCTGCACCTTTGGGTTATCTAGCTGCAGACATCTGAATGAAGGACATGAAAGATGTGCTCTATAAACCCATTGTACCACATAGACCTGAAGAATTGCAGCAGAGGACAGTGAGACATGCAAGACCAGGTGTAAGTCACAACATCTGTGATTAGATGGATACCACCTTGGGTGGTGTTTCCTCTAAGTGGCAGTGTGGGAAGAGCTGGATCATTTTTCACAGTGTTTAGCTGTAACTGCTAATGTGTGCCCTGTTGTTGGTGGACATGTGGGTCAGGCTGTCCCCTAATTCCAAAGAGTGTAATACAATACTGCTAAGTCTGCATGTCCACTGTGTGACTGACAGAGCATTGCTATCTTATTTTTAAAGACAACATGACAGCAAAATATAGAATTCCAACATATTCACATAGATAATCCAGTTGGATGTACTTTTAAAAGTTTCATCTTCCCCTTTATATTTTTAAATAATCCCACTTTACTGTAATGAACTCACAAATAAAAATATTCATAATTGATTTACATCTAAAGCATTTTACAAGTTAAATTACAGATCAGAGAAATATTTAGTTTAGACTTGGGCAGGTAGCAACACCAATAAATGTCCACTTACATAATGTTTTGCAACCAAAAAGCCTTTGATATGCTGTACAGTAAGTAGTGTTGGCGTAGTTGAACTCCAATATCAAATGTGTCTTCCAGTTGGTCTCCATAATGATTAAGTTTCTAAAGTTTATCTGAACATCATAAAGAAGCTTATTTGGAGAATTTGACAGTTATTGATGTATATCTGTTAAACTGATGACAGACATGATGCATCATTGTATCTAACATTTGCCTCCTCCTTGTTTTGTTTTGGGTTTTTTGTTGGGTTTTTTTTTTTTGGTTTGCTGCTTATTTTATTACATATTTATTTATTTTAGATTTATTTTTATCACTTTTTAAAATTTTTTAATAACTACATGATTAGAAGAAGCATTTCATTACAGCTTTAACATATTTAGTTAAACATATTTAGTTAACATATTTAGTACTCCAGAGCAAGAGTCCATCTCTTTCACAAGTGGCTGTAAGTTTCTAGGTTCACAGTTGGATTAACACAGTTATACAATATTGAACTCACTATAAGCCCTGAAAGACATAAAACTGAATGAGATTTTAACCTTTACAAAAGATCTCCATTTCATTTTAGAATATATTGTTCTTGCAGAAAGACTCATTGTTTTTGCTACTAGCACTGAGATGCTGGCACATGCATCTCTAATCTGTATGTATCTGATTATTACTAGTCATAATCGGTTGCACTTGGATCGTTGGCACCTGTATATGTCTATAAAGTCATCGGGTAGATTTCAATGGTAATGTTTATCACCTCTAATAAATAACATGACATAAATTTCCATGCTTCCTCCTCAAAAATAATTTTTTTAATTTGTTGATTATTTGTATATATATATATCACAGAGCATCCCAAACCATCTTATTCAACAATACACCCACTTCCCGTATGGCACCCTCCAATAGCCTCCCTCCCCCCACTAGAGCCCTTATACTCTGATATCCCTGCTACTTTCTGCTGTGTTGTCGGCACCCCCAGTTGTTCCCCACTACTTGTCCATCTGGTGAATCTAGTCAGCCTATTTAGAGATTCTTTGTTTGAGGAAGGTCAGCTGTTCCTCATCTAGTAGCAATCAGTTGTCAATATTCCTTTAGATAAGATTGGGGTCTGCTGCTCATTTTCCCAGTTCTATGCTGGGTTACTATCTGAGAGCCCCTTGGGCCACCCTGGCCAATAACTCAAAAGAAGGTTTCTCCTATCTGGCATTGTTGCTTGTTATATAGCCTTTAGCTACGCATAAGAACTCTTTTAAAAAAAATTATATTGGCCCTTTTAATCTTTTGTTATACTTTCCTTCTGGGAGTTTAAGGACATACAGTAGGCCAAGATAAACAAATTTATTTTTATTCATAAGGCCCTTTGAGGATCTATTCCTCAGGGGTCACATGGGCTTGGGAAGCACCCTGGCTCCTTTCTTTTATCAGTTCCACGTATGTGAAGATAAGTCAAAGGTCCTGCTCAAACATGGTTGGCTTCGCTTGGAAGCATGGAGGAAATGATTCCTCTGTGTTGACCCTCATCTTTGCAGACTGAACACTGGTTCAAGTCCATCTGGTGGGGTCTCCTTTGCCTCCTTGATCAAGAGGACAGGTGACCCACCACCATTACAGGACATTTTGAGAGATGCTCATAGTCACCTGGAACTAGTCGACCTAGGAGGGCAAGGAGCAGAAACTGTCCTTTATGTCCCTCTGACCAAATTATTATAGGCCTCAAAGTATGTCTGTTAAACATCCAAGAAGGTGAGTTCCACCAATCTGATAATTTTAATTGCTGTGTGTCAGGTAGATAAATCTTGGGCAAAGATCAATTTTTCTCAAAAAACCTTAACTAGACAAATATTTCTTGATCTGCTATGTATAATTTGTCAGTAGGTTGTTGGAGTAATATGGTTCCCTCTGGTTTATAAAACTAGCTAGGCATTATTTATCTCTTGTGTTGTCTCACCCCTTCATCATGGTTTTCCCACTTAAGGTGCCCCCATTCCCCCATTTCTCCCTTAATAATACCTTTCTCTTATGGGCCTACCTCTCTTGAGCTCCTTCTTTCCCTTTATCCCCTCGGTTCCTTGTATACCCTTCCCTCCCCCCTCCCTTAAACTCACCCAATTTTTATCCATATCTGCCTAATTAACATGTTTCCTACTGTTATTCTCTTTCAGATTCTTTCTTTTCCTTTACCTCCCTGTTTCCTTTCCATTATCCTAGTTAATGTAGTTATGTCTGGTTGCTTACTTATTTATCAGAGTCTGGTTCTAGGATCCACATATGAGGGAGAACATGTGTCGATTTTTTTCCCTGAGTCTGTGTTACTTCACTTAGTATAACAGTTTCTAGTTCCATCCATTTACCTGCAAATTTCATGATTTCATGAGTAAATCTCCATCGTATGGACCATATTTTCATTATCCACTCATCAATTGAGAGACACTTAGGTTGTTTCCATCTCTTAGCTATTGTGGGAAGAGCAGCAACACACATGGATGTACAGGTATCTCTGTAATAGGATGAGTTCTTTGGGTATATGCCAAGGAGTGGTATAACTGGGTCAAATGGTAGGTTCATTTGTAGTTTTTTAAGAGTTCTCCACACTGCTTTCCATAGGGGTTGAACAAATTTGCAGCCCCACCAGCAGTGGATGAGTGTTCCCCTTTCCCCACATCCTCTCCAATATTTGCTATCATTTGTTCTCTTGATCTTAGCCAGTCTGACTGGGGTAAGATGAAATCTTAAAGTGGCTTCAATTTGCATTTCCCTAATTATTAGTGATGTTGAAGATCTTTTAAGATGCTTCTTAGCCATCTTTACTTCTTCTTTTGAGAACTCTCTGTTCAGCTCCTTAGCCCATCTTTTAATTGGGTTGCTTCTTGTCTTGATTCTCTGTTTTTTGAGTTTGTTATATACTCTAGATATTAAACCTCTGTCAGATGTGTCACTGGTGAAAATTTTCTCCCATTCTGTGGGTTTTCTGTTTGCTTCCCTGGTTGCCTCCTTTGATGTACAGGTTTTTAGTTTAATGAGGTCCCATTTGTTAATTCTTGCTCTTGTTTCCTGAGCAATTGATTACTGGTTTAGAAAATCCTTTCCTACACCTGTATCTTGTAGGTTTTTTCCCCAATGTTTTCTTCTAAAAATTTCAGAGTTTCGGGCTTTACATTGAGGTCTTTGATCCATTTGGAATTGACTTTTGTGCAGGGTGAAAGATAGGGGTTTA
>NW_008334957.1:3511327-3511725 GCF_000622305.1 Nannospalax galili | reverse complement strand
TTCCTGATTTCAATGGGAATGCTTCCAGTTTTTCCCCATTTAGAATGATGTTGGCTGTGGGTTTGTTATATATGGCTTTAATTATGTTCAGATATGTTTCCTCCAGTCCTATCTAGAACTTTGAACATAAATGCATGTTGAATTTTATCTAAGGCCTTCTCTGCACCTATGGAGATGACCATGTGGTTCTAGTCTTTTAGCCCATTTATATGATTTATGACGTTTATTGACTTACGCATATTGAACCATCCCTGCATCTCTAGGATAAAGCCGACTTAATTGTGGTGGATGATCTTTTTGGTGTGTGTCTGTATGTGGTTTGCAAGTATCTTGTTGAGAATTTTTGCATCTATGTTCATTAAGGATATGGGTCTATAGTTTTCTTTTTTGGTTGTATC
>NW_008334957.1:3510831-3510980 GCF_000622305.1 Nannospalax galili | reverse complement strand
CAATTTTTTGATGTAGGCACTTAGAGCTATAAACTTCCCTCTAAGGACCATGTTCAGTGTGTCCCAGAGGTTTTGTTGTGTTGTATTGTCTTGTTCTTTTCATTTTATACTTTTATTTCTTTCTTGACTTCTTTGACTCATTCTTCATT
>NW_008334957.1:3509620-3510283 GCF_000622305.1 Nannospalax galili | reverse complement strand
TTCCTTTGATCAGAATGAAGTGGCCCTCTATATCTCTTCTGATTAGTTTTAGTTTAAAGTCTATTCTTTCAGATATTAACAACTGCTACACCTGCTTTTTTCTTAGTACCATTTGCTTGGTATATTTTTTTCCATCCTTTCACTTTGAGATAGTGTCTCTCCTTGAAAGTGAGATGAGTTTCTTGCAGACAACAAAAAGATAGGTTTTGTTTCTTAATCCATTCACCTAGTCTGTGTCTTTTGACTGGGGAGTTCAGTCCATTATTATTTAAAGTTATTAATGAAAGATGAGTATTGAATCCTGTTATTTTTATTTCTGCTTACATTCTTGATATAGCTGTACTTTTCCACAGTTATACCTTCATTGAATTTCTTTCCGCAATCCCTTGGGTATAGCCACTCCTTTCTTCAGCTCTTTGTATTGCTTCTAGAACTCTCTGAAGTGCTGGTTTTGTGGACATGAATTCCTTCTACCTGTTTATGTCATGGAAGATTTTTCTTTCCCCTTCGACTATAATAGACATTTTGGCTGAGTAAAGTAATCTGGGTTGGCATCTGTGGTCATTTAGAACTGGGCATACTTTGAGCCAAGCTCTTCTGGCTTTCATAGATTGCACTGAAAAGTCAGCTGTAATTCTGATGGGTTTTGTGACTTGTTTTTCT
>NW_008334957.1:3508999-3509472 GCF_000622305.1 Nannospalax galili | reverse complement strand
TGGAAAATTTTCTTCCATGATTCTGTTGAAGATCTGGTTCATGCCATTATCATGGGATTCTTCTCTTTCCTGTATGCCTATGATTCCTAAGTTTGGTCTTTCTATGGTGTCACACATTTCCTGCATATTCCACTCTTGTGATTTCTTAAATTTTTCATAATCTTTGTTTGAGTGGTCCAGTTAGTCCACTTTATCTTCCAGTCTTGATACTCTGTTTTCCATTTCATTCATCCTTTTGGTGAGGCTTTCTCACCAAAGGATGAATTGGTTTACTGAGTGTTTCACGTCCTTCATTTCAGCCTGAGTATTCTTCAATATTTCTAACTCTTTTCTGAGTTCATTCAGAAGTTTATCCCTATCTTCCTTCAGTTCTTTGATTTCTTTGTTTGTGTGTTCTTTAAATTCCCTGAATTCTTTTGAATTCCCATGTCCTGTGTTATCTCTAGGGGGTTCTCATTATACTCCTCTACAGA
>NW_008334957.1:3446937-3508953 GCF_000622305.1 Nannospalax galili | reverse complement strand
ATGTTATTTTGTTTTTTAATGTTATTATTTTTTCTCTGTGATTTTGACATGCGAGTTTCTTTTGTAGTTTCTGATTCTTGTATGAGACTCAAGCCTTCAAGTTTTGTTCTGCTTCTTTTTGTAAATTGTATGTGTCTTTGTGGTTTACTTTTTGGGCATGAAAAGCTGGCTCCTCTAAGCTTCTGCTTCTCTTTTGATTTTATATTGGAGTGGTCGGATTGCTTTTGTCTTCAGGAGTTGCCACAGAAGCCCAAGTCAGATGAGGATCAGATGCTCTCAGTCTTTCTCCTAAGGTCTGGATCCCTCCAGGAAAGATTTTGCCCTCAGGAATTTGGGGGTTGGACTGGCCTGGGAGCAGGGCCGAGGAAGATGCTGGTCTAGGGCAGCTGGTGGCCATGCCACCCAGAGATGCAAAGGGAGATGGGGGCGGGAAGAGGCCCCAAGTGCTCCTGGGGACTGCACTGAGGAACTGGGTTGGTCTGGATGCAAAGGATCAGAAAGAGGAAAGGTAAGCCCCAGTGTCCAGGAAAGAGGCTGGTGGGTAATGCAAGCCCAGGGAAGTAGAGGGAGGTGAGGTTGGGGCCAGGCCCAGAGTGCTCCTGGGGACCCAAGAAGGAACTGGGTTGGTCTAGATACAAAGGATCAGGAAAGAGTGGTGGTTCCCCTACTGTCTGGGATGCCAAGACAAGGAATGGGACGGGACCCAAGCTTGGAAGAGAGATGGGCAGGGGGAGATGGGAGGGTGAATGAGGCTGGAGGAGTCAAGGCATGGAGGGCGATCGACTAACCCCAGAGAAAGTGATGTATTTCATATTTATTTATGTGTATATGTGTGTATCTGTCACACATGTGCAGGTGCCTATGGAGGCCAGAAGAGGGTGCTGGATCCCCTGGAACTGGAATTGCAGGCAGTTCAAGCTAATATGAACTGGGAACCAACTTGGGTCCACCAGAAGAACCGTAGGCATTCTTAACTGCTGAGTCATCTCTCCACACCCAGGTTGTCTGAGATATAAAGATTTGGATTGGTGGAGAGAGCTCACATCATATCCCAGGCCTGAGAGCTGGATCACTGGGTCCAAATCATAATATGGATAGGGTAGAGAGAATGAATTACAAAGAGTCATGGAGCAGCATCAGATTACAAGGGACATAGGAGTAGATTCCTGACCCAACCAAGCTGCATTCATGTGGAAATTTTTTCCTTCAACTTAGCTATCCCAATTTTTTTAATTTTTTTTTGAGACAGAGTCTCACTATGTAGCCCTGGCTGCCAAGAACTCAGTGTATAGACCAAGCTGGCCTTGAATTCACGGAGATTTGCTTCCCTCTGTCTCTCAACGGCTTGGATTAAAGGTGTGTACCACCACATAATTCTATGTATCTTACTATTTGAAAGAGAGACATATTTAAAGTTTGTCAAAGAAAAATGGTAATAGTCAATTGGAAACTTACCCTTCAACTCCAATTTTTTTTTCTTTAAACTTAGAAGTGACTTACTGATTTAGTATTTTAAACAACCTCCCCACTTTCCTCTTTAAAGTTTACCATCTACTCATGCTGACTCCTTCCAGGAAGATCTCTCCATTGTATTTCTCTAGGTCCTCATGTTACCAAAAAATTCAGAACACAGGCCCATCATGCATCTTAAGGGCTCTAGTCATCAAAATAGGAAATTGCTCCATAGCCTTCAAAAGAGAGCCACAAGCTAGGGAACAGGAACTGAACACATGAGTGGGAGATGCTTCAGATTCACAGCACAGCAACTGTTTGAGGGTTTAAGAGCAAGTTAAGGTGACCTCCAGGAAAGCTGTGGCCAACTCTGGATGAAAAGGTGAGGGAAGGGGGCTGTGCTCCAAGACAGCAGCTGCTCAACAGTAATTCAGTCACTGTCAAAGTGCAGTGTGGCAGACAGGCACCTCTCCTCCCCCACTGGTGGGAGGCCCCTAGCCTTACCAAACCAGATCTAGGTGCTAAGCCCCAGTAGGAGGGGATCGGCCTCCAGAAGCAGAGTGGGGCCTGGGTGGATACACAATAGATCCAGAGAAATAAGTGAAGAAGTCCAAACACTGTCTTTATGCCCTATTTCCACTTGCTAATCTAGTCTTTCAAGATGGCTCCCATTGACTACTTGCCTCATAAGAATACAGGTAATGTTAAACCATTCCTAGATCCTGTCCCTCCCCTGCCCATCTCCTGTTAGGGAAAGAGGAATTTACTGCTTGTCTGAATTTACTGCTTGAATTTACTTGTTTGAATTTACTGCTTGTAACCAATTAACTCAACTGGAGACACAGGCATCCGGAGATAGGGGCAAGTACTACAGCCTGACCTGTCTGGTCTGTGTCATGACCGTAGGCATGTCTGCTTACACAAGACAACAAGGAAGGGCTATGCCAGGCACAACCACCCATCGCTCCCCAATTGGGACACCTGAAGGGAGTTGTAGCATTTTTCTTGAAGTTATTGGTTTGTGAAATGCTTGCTTTGAAACTATTGGTTGTATAAATGTGGGCTTTTGTGTAACGGTTGTGGGAGCCTATATAATCTTTACCTGAAATTGCCTCAGGGTCGATCGCTCTAACCAGACCTGTGTGTCTTGGAAGGACGGTCGGCCCCAGCTAGCTGGTTTAATAAAACGCTGCTTGATTTTTGCATCTCCACACTCGTGCATTTGTTCTCCAGAAGAGACCCACCGAGTCAAGGACCCTAACACTCCTTTCCTTTGACTCCAGACTCAGGTATGTGATTTCTGGGAAATGCACTTAGATTTTTTTTTATATACCCTTCTTTAGAAAGAAACATAAAATCAAAACAACTTGAGTCTACCATGAGCATCCACGGCATGAACCAAACTTTCCATCTTCCAAACATCTCTGTGTTAGAAAATCCCCTTCAAGACACAGTTTTCTAGCAAGCGAACCTGGGTGAACTGCATCTATAATTACCTGCTTGCTCCTATTTAATATTCTACTCTTTCCAGGCCTGTTCTTGGGATATAATCTCCATACATTCCCTGAGCGTTTCCTCAAGGTCCTGGAGATGAATGCTGCATCAGAGCTTTCCAAATTATCCCTCTCCACCTACGATGGTTTCCTTGCTGCTCTTACTGAGGAATCTGTGTTTATAGCTCCAAGAGAGTATTTTTCAATCATGTTTTAGCTTCTGGAATTTTCTAAGAATCATCAAGTTGTTTTTTTTTTTCTCTTTCTAAGACATTGCTTCTTTTACCTTTGTTGGACTTCGGTTGCTATTTCTAATTTAGTAACACTGAAATAGTCCTTCGTTTCTAAAGCTTTGTTTAAGAGCAATTATGTCTAGTCATCTCGCGTGATTTTTCTTCTATATCTGCTTTTAAATATCCAGTGTCTTTTCATATCTTCTAGTTTGGTCTCTAGATAGCAACACATCTCCTAAGGAAATCTTTTATTATACCCTAACTGTACCTCCACTCTTTTATTTTTGTCCCTGCTCCTGTTCTGATAGTGGTTTGAAATATGTTTCTTGGATATTTTTATTCCTTGTTAATTTCTGGGTTAATTTGATTTCTAGAAATAGAATTCCAGGTTTCTACCTTTTAAACCTTTGGGATATGAAATCATTCCATCAAGATTATTTTCTGCTTTCTTTTGGATGATAGTTTCTGCACAATAAGGACTCTGGATGTTTGCTTTTTCCTAAACTTCGCTATGATTTTGTGGGTCTCAAAAGTCTGAAGTCACAGCCACGGTTTATATAACTAATAAATTGTAGAAAAATTTCGGGGGTGGGGCGGCTCATGCCACATCCTCCCTCAGTCTGGTTGATTTCAGCACAATAGAAATGGACAGTTTCCTCAGGTCTCCAGAGTCCCAGGGCTCCTCTGCTTCAAAGCTGACTAAGCCCTCAGAAGACCCTCAATCCTTGTGCCAAAGAGCAAAGAGAACTAAAGCTTTCCAAATCATCCTTCTTCTCAAAAGCAGAACTAAACAAAAGCACCCTACTTACACCCAGCCTGGTCCATGTTCAGCTCAGCTCCTGTAGGAAACCACACTAAGACACAAAACAGCCAGGTGTGGTGTTGCATGCCTTTAATCTCAGCACTCGGGAGGCAGAGGCAGGTGGAGCTCTGTGAATTTGAGGCCAGCCTGGTCTACACAGCAAGTTCCAGGCTATCCAGGGCTAGTGAGACTGTGTCTCCAATAAAAGGACACAGAACAAAGCCTACATGAGACCTCATTTGGGGAGGAACAGGTTGCTCACTCTTAACATAACAGATGCTACAGAATGCTGGGTCTGCTTCCCCCATATTCTCCCTTACCTTTCAGTGTAGTTAGTGGAATTTGAGAGATGGACTGCTTGGATCTGGCATTAGCAGTTTATAGCTAGATGCCTCACGCACCCCAATGAGTTCAGAGTAGAACATAACTGTCTTGGTAGACTTGGATGAGAAGATCAGAAGAAGGGGACGAAAAAACCATTAGAGAGCCTTTGCCTGTTTCAACCGTTGCTGGAACACAAAGTCTCCCTTTTGATGATCTGCTTCCTCTCTCAGCCTTCCCTGCAATTTCAAGACAATCTGTGGCCTAGTTAAGGTCAGCTACAGCTGGCCACTTGACTGGCATCTGCTAAGGTCCAAGCAGGAGCCCCCTCATCCATAGTCCCATCTATATAGAAGTCCTGTATAAACATATCCTCGCGCCTGTAAGCAAGCTACTGTGGTCTGCAGTGACCTGGGATTGTTTTCCCATATGACTCACTCACTAAATACATTAAAGCCACTTATGAGTCCCGACCTATCAGAAGTCAACTACATAGGCAAAATAAAATGGCCACACAGCAAAATACAGTGCCCTGCAGACTGCCAAGAAGAAAACACCACATAGCCTCTGGGTGTTAATCAAAGATGAGAACTACAAACCCAGGCTGTTCTGGTTATTTTGACCTCAAATTCTACACTCTTTTTTAAGTTCTCCAGATCATGTGCCAGTGTTGGAAGAATCAATAAATGCACCCCCCTTTTTCAAGCAAGTGGAGAACCAATTGGAGATCCAGTGATCAGTCAGATAGAGAATAAAAGGTTATTTTTATTACTGGGTGTGCTGGGCGGCTTCAGTTGTCAACTTGACACACCTGGATGGAGGGAATCTCAGCTGAGGAATTGTTTCCATTTGGTTGGCCTGTGGCCAAGTCTGTAAGGCATGTTCTTGACTGTTGAGTGATATAGGAGGACAGTCCACTGTGGGCGGTACCACCCCTGAGCAGGTGGTCCTATATTGTATAAGAAAGCAGGCAGAACACGGGTCAGGGGAGCAAGCCCGTAAGTAGCATACCTCTATGGTATGTGCTCCAGGTTCCTGCCCTGAGCTCCAGCCTTGGCTTCCCTTGATGATGGACTGTGAGCTGTAAGCCAAATAAACCTTTTCCTCCCCAAGTTGGTTTTGGTCAGTGTTTTTATCACAGGATTAGAAAACTAGCCAGAACACTGGGCTGGGATGATAACTCAGTTGCTAAAGCATTTATCTTATAAGCATGAGGACCCAAGTTCAGTCCTATAGGACAGCCCTCCACCCATCCACGCACACACAAAGCCAGGCGTTGTAGTGCATCTTTGTAATCCCAGAGCTAGGGAGGCAGAGACAAGTGGATGTCTGGGGTTCAATGGCCAGCAAATCTATCTTACAGAGCAAGTTCCAGAACAATGAGACCCTGTCTCAAAAAACAGGTAGATATCACCTAAATAACAATAGCCAAAGCTGTCTTCTGGCTTCCATATGCACATGCACGTATGCACACACACACACGTGCTCATATATTCACATAAACATACATCACATATGTTCTATTTTGCCTTCAATTTCTGTGACAAAACACTCTGATCAATATCAATTTGAAGAGGAAAGGGTTTATTTGCCTCATATCTCGGGGTCACAGTTCATCCAGGAGCCCAAGGTAGGGACTCAGGGCAGGAATCTGGAGGCAGGAGCTGAGCACAGGCCATGGAGGAACACTGCTTACTGGCTTGCTCCCCTGGCCCCTGCTCAGCCTGCTTCTTATATAATACAGAACAACCTGCCCAGGGGCGGCACTGCCCACAGTGGGCTGGGCCCTCCCACATTACTCAACAGTCAAGAAAATGCCTCACAGACATGGTCACATGCCAGTCCAATGAAAGAAATCCCCCAGTTTAGGCTCCCTCTACCCAAGTTTGTCATGTTGATAACTAAAGCTATCCAGTACAACATACATAAACATACACACTAAAAATATTTTTATTACTGATAAAGCTGTTTGCAGATTACAGCTCAGGTTACCACAATAACTCTGCAGTACCCTTAGATGCAGAGGAATCAGGGTGCCCAAATATTGCCCTTGAATTAAACTGGAGTAGTCACAGAGGCAGGCAGGGGCCTGAAGCTTACCTGTGACTGAATGGCAGAGGGAAGTGGGCCTCCAGCCAACAAACCACACCCCTCTTCATGCAAAAGGAGTAGATGAGGAGCAGAAAGAGGCCAAATGTGCTTCTGTAGGTACTCTGTCTCCCTGCCTGGGTTTGATTTGAATGTGAACTGTCCCCCATAGCCTCATGTGACTGAGCAAGTCCTCACCTCTACTCAGTGGTGCTATTTTGAAAAGGCTACAGAACCTCCTGGAAGCAGAGGGTCAGTGGAGGGAATGGGTCACTGGGTATTGGCTTTGAGGTTTTATAGCCCAGCCCCATTTCCTACCCAAACGCTGTCTTCTTCCTATGCCATCAAGATGTGAGTTTCCTTGAGGAGTTATGCGGCACTCCCCTGCCACCATGCAGCCCCCTGCCGCCATGCCTCCCACCAATGATGAAATGCATCCTCTCAACCTATGAATAACCCTTCCTTTTGTTGCTTCCTGTCAAATACTTGATCATAGTGACAAGAAAAGTAACATACATGGAAATAAAAAGAATGCTCTTTTCTGGCCTACATGTCTTAGGTATGGCCAGACATGGTTACCAGTTCTGGCTCCCATATCGCCCCTTTGCAGTTCCCATGTCCACCAGATTCAGAGCCTTGCTAAGCCAGTTCATCCCAGTCATCTGCTTGAACATGTCATAAGCAACTGGTCTGACTCCGGAGTCTCACTCATGGCTCAGGTGTCTACTCCTGGGCTGATGAGCTGTGACAAAGGAAACAGCAAAGGGCCTTCCTTACCATGTGCAGAGACTCCATAGAGAGGGTTAGCAGAGAAATCTGTCTGACACAGACTTCCAGGTGGCTGGACTTCTGTGAAGTACATGGCCCTGCACCTGCTCCTGTCTCCACTTTGGAAACAGCTACCATGGGCCACATCAAGTCAACTCCCCCCTGCTCCATCCCACACCCCACCTCCTCCATCAGGCGCCTATAGGCAGTATGATATCCCTAAGAAAAGTATTCTACCATGGCTGGACCTGAGGAATCAGTTCTACCATCTCTTAGTTGATTTTATGAAGTTAGGTTAGGTCTTCATCCTGTTAGGTCAGGTCCTCATTCTCTGCCACAGAGAAGAACCAGCACAATCCTACAATCCTCTACCCAGTTCCTCTGACCCTGAGAACTACCCGGAACCCAGGCTCAACATTCCACACCATTCTATTGCAAATTCTTCAGAGAACCCAAGAATCTTTCAGTGTTTGCGTACACTTACATAAAAACATTTGACATAAACCTAGCAAAAAATAATTTTGCATCCACCTACATGACAACAGCAATGCATGGAAGGGAAGTTCATTCTAAGAACAGACCTCTCTGAATTGACAATTTCACATCTTAGCTGCTGGAAGGTCAAGGAAGACAGGGAGCCCAAAAAAGCAGCCTGGGTTGCTTAAGGATAACATGGCTAAAATCACATTTACACAGCAATTAGACTCCTCTCAGAGGCCCTCCCAATGGTTAGATACTAGGCAAACTTTCCCAGTAATAGTCAAGCAATAAACCCGGAAGGACAAATTACAGAGAAAAAAAAAAAAAAAAAATCCAATGAAAAAAGTTGGAACCTCTTACTAGTCAATATTGCACCTGAATATAAAACGTGCATCTTAAAAAAAAAAAAAAAAAAAAAAAAAAAATCCAATGAAAACAGTTGGAACCTCTTACAAGTCAATATTGAACCTGAATATCAAGAGAGCAGCTTAATGACCAGACCCCCGACCACCCTCGATTCCACCTTCTTTCCTCTCCCAGCACATCTCAGAGCTGTCATGTAGACACTGTCCTCGTGTTCCCAGAGGCAGAGGAATATAGTTCTGTCATTACAGGAAGCCAGGGCAGAGAGATCCCACAAGAGGTAAATCAATTCTAATGTCATCCTCTCCCTATGGCAAAGACTTCAGAAGTTGGAACAGCAACATCCTCATTACATGAGGGGCAAAGAAAGTTCTGGGTCTGAATCTAGTCACAGCAGAGCTCCAGGTCAGGGCATTTAGGCAATTGGCCATTTCGTTCCTTAATGTTGACAACTTTGGGTTACCTTCAGCTCATAACAATGTAATGACAGGTCTCCTAGACTCCAGAGCCATACACAGGGGTTAGTGTTCAAACAAGTTTGTAGTCTCCTCGGGCTCTCAGAACCCCACAGGGTCTCAGAGCCCAGGTTCCCAAAGTGTGGGAGCAGTGGGAGCAGCGCGGCCACCGCCTGGGATTCTGGGACTTCACTCCAGGCCCACTGAATCAGAATCCACATTTTAACAAGACCCCTGGAGATTAGCCACTCTGCTTCCCAGGCTGAGATGGAGCGATGTGCGAGTTGTTGCAAGAGCAGAAAGAAGCAAGGATAGGGATAGCGTGTCAGTCAAAGATAAAAATCCCGCAGCGTTTCAGGAAGTGCAGGCCAAGCCTGCAAGAGCAGCGCAGGGAGAACATAAAACTTCTGATCTGATTGGAGCTTGCATCTGAATAATCTCCATCTTTGATCCAAAGAGTTCCCAAGTCTTTGTGTGAATTCGATATGCTAAGATTTCTAGGTAGTGACCACAATGTTTTGCTGCGATCTAGGAAAATACCCAAACAGGAGTGAGTGGAGACTTGGCGGATCTAAGAATGCCGAGGAACAGAAAAAGCTAGAAATCATATTCTGTCCGAAGGAGGCTGCTCAAGCCACTTTAGAATCACTACCTCAGGCTACTCCCCTGCTCCCCCAACGTCTCTGCCTGCCCTAAGCAGGTCCCAGCCCTGATTCCTCCCAGCTGCTCTGAGAACCACACTGAGCACTGGCACACTGAAGCCATGTAATCCCAATTGATAACAACCTAGTTTCATTATGAACGTGTTTCTCACTAGGAATGGGACAGTTTTTTAAAGTTCTGAGTGAAGTCGTTAAAGTTGTAGGAGCAGTGAGCAGTCTGAAGTAAGCTGACTCCCATATTTCTTTGATCTCTTCTATCTAAAGCAACCCTGGATATCCTTAAGTAAACATAAACCTAAAAAGCCTAGGTTATCCTCACTCTGGGCAAGGATCCAGGACAGTCCTGCATAGAACCTGGGTCTCCAGAGACAAGCTGACCGAGAAGTCAGGATATATAATCAACTTAAGGAAAAGATTAGGAAGGGCCACATAGAGGAAAAGCTTAGACAGTTCATGCTCACCCAATGCAATCATTTCGTAGCTAGACACATATCATGTCTGAAAGTAGAGAGGGGTCACCACAGGTCTAGAAACAGAAGACAGGCCTGTCTTATGACAATGAAACAAATGGAAAAACATGAGCTCCTGGAAGTCAGAACTATATATGATTGAAATTTTATTCCCTGGGGAGCATTTTGATTTGGGTTTTTTTTTTCCCCATAAGAAATACATATTACTGGGACTGAGGAGACAGTTCAGTGGATAAAAGCACTTTCTCTGAAAGCATAGGGAACTGAGTTCAAATCCCCAGCACCCACGTCAAAAACACAGGCCTGGCTGCATGTGCCTACAATCCCAGCACTGGGGGATGGAGTCAGCAGATCCCAAGAGCTGTCAGCCAATCTAGTCAAATAAGCTTCTGGTTCAGTGAAAGACCCTGTTATAAGGCAATAAAACAGAAAGGGTAGAGGAAGACTCAACATCCCGCGTACATGCATGTACCACACACACACACTACACACTTGCACAAGATATACATTACTTTAAAAGTGAAATTTAAAATGGGATTGCTTTAAAATGCACTCACCCCAGAAAACCTAGACCAAGCTTTTCTCTCTCTATCATCTCTCCATCATCTGGGGAGATCACTTAACCTTTCTAAGCTTCCGTGTCCTCAGTTTGCAGTTTCTATTTTAATAATTGCTGCCTTCTCAACTTCACAGACATTTTGGGAGGTTCAACTATGATGATGAGTAGTTAGTCTAGCAATTCAAATAACTAAACAAAAAACGACAGCATGACTTCAAAAAGCCTGGCCAGGGTCTGAGTGCCTCTCCTGAGACCTGACCTCCTGGCTGTAAAAAGAAAGAAGAGGGGACGCCATTATGGAGCAGAAAGGTCAGAGGGCTTTGGGGTCAAGCAGATTAAAGTAAACCCAGTTCTGGCACTGGCATTGGTCTGACTTTAGACAAACCACTTCATCTTCTTAATCCCAGTTTCTCCTTCTATAACATACGGTCAGTATCCACGTAGAGTGCCTGTGAGAATTGGAACGAATACCTATGATTTGCTTGGCCCTTCTGAGGCAGTTATCTTTCCTGATGGTAGGATCAGAAAGTAGGAATGTAACCATAAATTCTCCTGTTGAAAGAGTTTATAACTCAGATTTATCTGACCTCTGGGGTTCAACATTAAATACTAACCAGGCAGGGGAAAGCAGAGAACAGCCTGCCACTTCTGCCAGGATGCTTAGCTACAAAAGCAAGAACCGTGTCCAGCAGCAACTGAGGTGTCTATGTTACAAAGTCCTGTTTTCTTGACGCCTGAGCCTTAAGAAATAGAGGAACCCAAGGGGATGCTAGTTGTTTACAGAAGTCTTAATACTTAGTTGTTCACATACTACGTCTAGGTGAGAAAGGGGCATTTGATGATAGCTGTGGTGGTTTGTAGTTGGTAGTAGGTACAGCGAGAGACTAAGGTGAAATCATCAACATCAAAATTAATGATGCTCACAGTGGACAAAGGTACAGATGGTAACAGGACACAGCCCCCATGAGGGTGCCTGTGATACAGGCCAGTCTCAGTGGCCTGAGCAGGTTGACTTCCTGAGCAGGTTGACTGAAGAAGAGCTGAGGGATTTCCCAGGGACTAGGTAGGAGCTGGCACATGAGATGGTGGAGGCTGCCACAAAAGTTCAGGAGCCTAATCATGAAGCATAGTGTACAAACTGCTAGAGCCACTGTTGAGCCTGGTCAGACTCCAGACACAGAGGCTGAACTTGATATGGCTTAGATATAAAATGTTCTTCCAAACTCATATATTGAAGGCTTGGTGCCCAGCTGGTGGCATTGCTGAAGGTGACTGGTCATGAGGACACTAATCTCATTGATACATTAATCCACTGATGAGGTCATAGCTGAATGGGCTATCAGGAGGTAAGGCATAGTTGGAGGAAGTAGGTCACTAGGGGCATGAAGCCTTCTCCTATCTCTCCTCTTTCCTTCTCTTCCTCCTTCCTCTTCTTCTCTGTCTCTCTCTCTCTCTTCTTCATCCTCTTTCCCTCTTTCCTTCCCTCCCTCCTTTCTGACTGCTATAACCAGCTCCTTCTGCCAGCAACCATGGGCTGAAACCTCTAAAACTCGAAGCCAAAATAAACACCACCTTCTTTGTTCAAGCATTTTGTCCCCATGATGAAAAGTAAGTAGCACAATTAGTAAACGTCCTCAAAGATAGGAATAATCTTCCTCTGAAATTTTCTCCTCTCATTCTCCCCCTATAAGAAATTTCATTTATAATGTGAATTATATACACTCCATCATATTGCAACTGTAGAGTGCAATGCAAAAGCTAGGCTTATTGCTGTTGTTATGACTAATGGGTCTCCAAAGACCCTTCACCAGTGTGTAAAGGAAAAAACATTTTTAGAGGCACAAAATACTTGAATATCCATCCTAATGAATAAAATGTCATTTACCATCTTGGCATTTTTTTTTCTGATCTTTAGAGAGTTTATAATCTTTTCTGGTATTTCAGTAAAGCCAGGAACCACATTCTTTTTAAAGTTAATTGCCTGGAAAAAGAAAAAACATTCCTCCTCTGTCGATTGTAGAATAAAAGTAGCTGGCTGTCTAGTGAAGACAGAGTCTTAAATATGAGCTACTGCAGACAAGGTAAAAACTAATTTGAATCCACCAGCATTTCCACTCTGATTTTTTATATCACAGTCCCTATTCCCGAGGTTCTGACACTTACTGGAATCTTGCCTTTCTGTAGATGGGTTCCATGTCATGCATCTCAGTGGTCACCTGATGTCAGACTCCTTCAAATCCTACATGATCCTTCTGATTGTAGACAGGGAGAGGATTTTCATTAAAATGGAGGTGGTGTTTTATAATTCTTTGCTCTTTGAGGAGGCAGAATAGTAACAGATAATGAATGAGAGTTGTCTGTTAGTTGAATGACTCATTGATTCATTCTCTGAACAAATATATACCCAGCCCCTTTTTGTTTTTGTGGAAGGCATTGGTAATTTAAAAAAAAAGAAGAAGAAGAAGAAGACATAAACCTAGCCTCAGTTTTTGTGACAGTGGATGATGCCATCTTATTTCCAAGAAGATATGTTTGTGTGTGTGTGCATGTGGTTTGGTTCGGCTTACAAACTGCTTGCAAGGACAATAAAAAGTACTACAAGCTGGCAAAGTCAATGTGAGAGTAGTGGTCCCAAAATCAAGGGGTGGACTGAGATGGCAAGACCTTTTAAACAGGACACTAAAACCTGTCCTACAATAAGATACTCAGAGAATCAGGGCAGGGCATGGTCAGTCAGGTACTACACCTGGGAATGTAAAACAAAAAGGTCCAACCATGAGACTCACAGCCCTTGAGCAAAACTTGAGGTGGAAGCAGACCTTGGCAAGGAGACCTCTGCTTACAGCAAGCCTCCCTACCTTTGGCATGCCACCTCCACCGTTTAAACCCACTGTGCTCACCCCGTTCATCTCTTTAAAGCAGTTTACACATTGCGTCACTTCTGCCAGGGAGCCATCCTCACCACCACGCCTTCTGAATAAGTCGTTTTGGTTTATTTCCAATACCACTGCATACCACTTACTGGTGTATAATTAGCTATGTGTTTATCTTTTCCCCTACCACACTGTGAGCTCCTGGGGGGGATGGGGTTTAGCCTTGTTTATTATTTACTACAGTGTCTGTTACATTTAGCATGCAGTACATGGAGGAAGGGAGGGAGGCCAGTACATTCTTTAGAAGTCTGGAAGCTCAGCCCTTACACAAGTGCCCTGACACTGAACTTACAGAGGGACTTTGTAAATGAAAACATGCAGTAAACATCCTCCAGGTCAAGGGCAGAAAGTCAACAGAGTGTCAGTCAGGTCTCACTCCCTCAGCTAGAGAGACAAGCCATGAACAGCTTGCAAGCGTTCCTTGCCTTCCGTGCTGTGGGGGATTTGGCTATGGGGCTCTTAACGAGATCAAGCTGAATCGCACAGTTTCATCCTGTCAAAACGCATTGGAAATCTTTCTTGGGTGATTTATCATGGAAATACACATGGCAGAGAAGGGGAAGGGGGATTAGAGACAGCACAGAAAGCTACTCAGCCTGCAGTGGTCTGCTGGCACCATGCCTGCACAGCCACAGTAGCTGGTAGACTGGCCTGGGCTGACACTGGATGGATGGGCTCCTGTGAGAAGGCCACCTTCTGAAAATAAATAATCAAGTCCACTCTAGGAAATGTGCTAACACACAACAGCCGTGACCAGTAAATCCTGGACAATGAGTATGTTGGGGTGAGGCGACTACACCCATTCGCAGCCCCTGTTAACATCTGCCAGATCAGCTAAAATATGGAGTAGCTCGGATCTGTTCCCAAAAGTCAATAACAGCACTGTCACTAATTTAAAGCCATGATTTCCAGTTACCCGAAGCCAGTGCTACAGAGAAAACTGAGTAGAACATCAATACCCAGAGACTTGAGACTATCTCCTGAGCCTTGCACATATCAGCCTCCCGATTCTCCCAGCCATGAGAGCTAACCTCCGGATAATCTTGTCCTGTGTAGAGGGCTGGGTTTATTTTTATGGTGGAATATATGGTAGTGTAGCAAGCTGGCACTTCTTGTTAAAAGCAGCATTAACAAATGTGGGCTCAAATACAAAGCCGCTGCCATTTGAAAATGTTGTTTCACAAAGAGGTGCCAGCTTGTGCTACAGGGCCCTTGAGGGCACAGAGCATTGTTCCAAGGCTGAGAGCTTGCTCCTTGCCAGGCAGGATGCTGAAAACAAAGACTATAAGGATGGCAGGCAAACAGCTACCAGACCCCTAGCACCTAGTGGGGGAGACAGAGCTAGAAAGAGAAAGCCAGGAGAAAAAAAAATCATTGCATACACTGTGCCATGCTTTGAAAGAGGTAAGTCCGGGGTGTCCTAGGGCAGAAAATGCCTGGTCATGGAAAGGATTCTTGGAAGAAACAATGTCTCAAGCCACAGGCCTATTTATGGATGACTCAAAAGATCTCTCCTCAGAAATTCATAGTGTACACTGGGCTTCGGTGGTGGTGGTGGTGGTGGTGGTGGTGGTGGTGGTGGTGGTAGGTGGTTGGTTGGTTTTTTTATTTTACAGTATTTGAGAACTAATAAGCTTTTCTTTTTCTGTTTGAAAGTTCACTGACAATGAGAGGAAAGGTACGAGAAGCAATGGATGGGGTTCAATTTATCAAAATAAAGTTAATGGTGTGGGGTTGGATTGATGGCTCAGCAGTTAAGAGCACCAGTTGCTCTTGCAGAGGACCCAGGTTCAGTTCCCAGCACCCACACGGTGACTAACAATCATCTGTAATTCCAGTTCCAAAGGTTCCAACACCCTCTTCCGGCTACCACAGACAATGCATGAGATGGGTGCACTTACATACATGCAGGCAAACACTCATACGCATAAAGATAAATAAAATTTAAATGATGTGCATGCTGCATGTGTGTGCATAAAGATATTCTCTCCTCTCCCTCTCTCTCTTTCTCTGTCTCTGCCTCTGTGTGTGTGTGTGTGTGTGTGTGTAAAAGTTTCATGTAGCCCAAGCTAGCCTTGAACCCACTGTGTAGTGAAGGATGACCTTAAACTCATGGTGCTCCTGCTTCTACAGGAATACATCACCATGCTCAGTTTACATGCTACTGAGGGGGGAACCCAAGGCTTTATACAAGCTAGCAAGCACTCTACCAAATGAGTTATATCTTCAGTCCATGAAGCGTATATTTTTGACAGTTTATTTTTAATAATAATTTTTAAAGACCAAGAAAGTAAGTATAGTTACAACCTCAAAAGCCTTGAGGACCTCAAGGTATAGCAAGAACTTCTGGGTTTTGGACCAAACAAAGAAATCAAGGAAATAATACAAGAATTATCAAAAACCACTGAAGCCAGAAATGCCTCATTGCTGAGTCACTCTGTGTTCCTTGGAACTGCAACCACAAAACAGCACAAGCTGGATGACTTAGAACCGGGCATTTGTGCTCTCACAGTTCTAGAGACTAGACGTCTGAAACCAGGTCTGTAGGCTTGGTTCCAGTTCTGCAGGTTCTGGGAGGAACCTGCTGTGCCTGTCTTCCAGCTTCTGCTGGCGGGGGCTATCCTCGACATTCCTTAGCCTGTAGCTGATGCACCCCAGTCCCTGCCTCTGGCTTCATAAGACCTCTTTCCTGTGTGGCTCAATGTCCATATATTCCCCATCTTGCTGGGCATGATGGTGCACACCTTTTATCCCAGCACTCAGGAGGCAGAGGCAGGTGGATCTCTGTGAGATTTAGGCCAGACCGGTCTACATGGCAGGTTCCAGGCCAGTTGGGGCTACAGGGAGACCCTGTCTCAAAAGACAAACACAAAAATTATGTGACATTTTCCTCATCTTTTTAAAATTTATTATTTTATGTCTATGAGTATATTGCCTGCACGTATGTAAATGTACCTGTGTAATGCAATGCCCACAGAGGTCAGAAGAGGGTGTCGGATCCCCTGGAACTAGAGTTACAGACAATTGTTTGCTGCCATGTGGGTCTGGGAATCAAACCTGAGTCCTCTGCAACAGCAGCCAGTGCTCTTAAACTCTGAGCCATCTCTCCAGTCCCTTCCTTTGTCTTATAAGAACACCAATCCTTGAACAAGGGTCCATTCTACTGTATTTTAAAATTTTTGTTTATTTATTTATATAAGTATTTTGTCTGAATGTACGTATGTGTACTACATGTGTACCTGGTGCCTGCAGAGGCTGGAAGAGGGCATCAGATCCCCTGGAACTGGAGTTACAAATGGTTGTTAGCTGCCATGTGGGTGCTGGGAACTGAACCCGGGTCCTCTGAAAGAGCAACCAGTGTTCTTAACCACTGAGCCATCTCTCCAACCCCCTCCATTCTACTCTAACATGACCTCATCTTACAGGTTACATCTTCAGTTCCAGACAAGGTCACATTCACAGATACTGGGGTTAGAGTTTTAGCATATCTTGTGGGAAGGGCTGTAGACATAACTGAACTCATCACAAATACACTTTACCTTCTCAGTTTTTAGCCACTCATCATTTACCAGAGATCAGCTAGCTCCTCATCTCCCCAAACTCCAGGGTAATGAGGGAAGGACAAAAGATAGTAAGACCAAGAACTATCCAGCCAGCTCCCTCCTTATCGCGTGTCTTATGCTGAACTCCCACACCAGCGAGACCTATATATTTAGAAATGAGGAAAAGGGAAGTTTCTGTTCTGAGCTTTTAGCTGAAGGAATGTGAGCTACCCACTGCTGTCCACTAGAAAGTAGAAGTGTTTGCATGTGTTCGAAGGGTATCATGTTGAAAATCATAAATCTGAAATGGCTCTGCTGTGGTTCCTTTGTTTGATCTGTTTTTCTTTTTTTCTGTGGAGACTTGGCATTCTAGAACACCGAACAAAATGTCCTTTCTCATTCACACCGTACTTTGGAGGTAAAAGTGAATGGGATGTTATAAGTGATATATAATTTGCTTTTTAAGAAATGGCAGAAGAGTAATAGAGCAATACTGTTTTATAAAGGAAAGGCTAATTACGTGGGAACTAAACATAGCAAGGACCCAATTTTAAATTTTCATAACAAAATGTCACCAACACATCTGGGTGTTTGTTTAGTGTTTTCGCCCCTTTGTTCTTAATTGTGGCTTGAAAAATGACAGTTGAAGAAACTTATGTTTGTATTAAAGTTATCCCAAAATTTGATTTATAGTCAGCCATCTCCCATTTGGCAGTGGCTTGAAGCAGCAGCAGGAGCGGAAGTCTGGCAGATTTTGCCCTTGAGGTTAAGGTATTAAACAAAAATGAAAACGAATCTACCCTCGGATGGAAATGTGGTACTTAAAGCTGAATGTTTGAGAGACAATCTTGTGAAACGTCTCACTTTAAAGACTATTTTATTAGAGTGATTAAAAATTTAGGAAAATATGCCATCTTTCCACAGTTGTACAAGGGCTCATTTCCAGCCCTCCTTGTTCTCTGGAGCTAAATCAATCTATACATAACCGCTCTGGGTATTACTTCACTCATTATTTCTATATATAGATCCACAGATAGAATATTTGCTGTGACCATAGGTCACACTATTCACAGGGGGATTATTTCTTAAAACCTGAAACTATAAAATTCTTTTAATAGTTCACAGAGTCAGCCTGGGAAGAGAGAAGTCAGAAGTAATCCTTGGGTCCCATGGCTGTGCGTCTATTTCCTTAATCAGTAACAAATATTTACTGAATATTTAGCATACACACACATACACACACACACACACACACACACACACACACACACGTTTATGTGTGTGTGTCCATTGCTACTCCTGTAAATATAACACCAACAACAACAACCAAAAAAAAAAAAAAGAAAAGGACTCTGCCTGCCAGGAACCTATAGGAAGAGGAGCCTGTCATTTTCCTAGTAGCGTAGCAGCCTACACCAAGCCTGTAATAAAAAGAAGCTGCCCATAATACAACAGCTGCAGTATAATCAACAAAAGCAAAATGAAACATACTGGATCCCTGCTTGGTTCCCACTATAACTGGTAATTTCCTTCATAAAACATGTTTGCTCTATTCCTCTATTGTTTGTTAGAAAGAAAACTATTTATTATTCCCTTTAGCACTCCATTCACCTTGTATCTAATTTAAGCCAGAGACTGACCTGGAAGGCAAGAAGCCAAGGGTGATGGAGAGACATACTCCAAGATCAAGATCCCAGGAGTTTTGAGGTCATCTGAAAGGTCATAAGAGATTAATCCTTTTCACGGATTCTTTAAATTTTTTAATTTATTAATTTTTATTGTATGTGTAAAGTATTTTACCTGCACCTATGTAAGTGTACCGTGTGCATAAGATACCCTCAGAGCTCAGAGGAGAGTATTGGGTCCCTTGGAACTGGAGTTACAGACAGTTGTTAGCAGCCGTGTGGGTGCTAGGAACCAAATCTGGGTCCTCTGCAAGAGAAGCCAGGGCTCTGAACAACTGAGCCATTGTCTCCAGCCCCTTTCCAGTGATTCTTAACCTGAAGTCTGTCTGCTCTCAAAGTCTTTGTAAGAAAACTGGGTGGATTTGGATAGAAAAAAAAATGACATCTTTATTTTAATATTAAATTTCCTTATTATGCAAAATATAAACATAATAGGGATAGCTGTCTTTTTCTACAAAATAAATCATAGCTGTTTCATACCATATTAAGGTGCTACAGAGTCTCAAAATTATGTTTATGCTCATCATTTCTGTTTTGTAATTATGGCAGTTTTTAGGCAAATCATTAAATGATATCATTTTAAAATCATAAATATTAATGT
Source organism: Nannospalax galili (assembly GCF_000622305.1). Lineage (NCBI taxonomy): Eukaryota > Metazoa > Chordata > Mammalia > Rodentia > Spalacidae > Nannospalax > Nannospalax galili. Next base: position 3,490,046 of record NW_008334957.1, on the reverse strand, counting down.
CACACATTTGGTTTTTAGCATTTTGATAAATATAATTCAATATATAATTGTAATAATTCATAATCTTATGTATTTTATGAATTCAAATATTCCAAAAAGTGCATCTGCTTCACAAGATTTCCAGGCTTTAGGATTTCTAAGAGATGAGCTAGAAAAAAACTTGCCTTCCAGTAAAGTGAGCCTATAAGAGAAACTGCATCTTGGCTGCAACTGTGATAGGAAAATTAAACATAACATTACCACTGATGTGGTACAAAGAAACCAAAACCAGAATGTAAAGCAGAGTGTGGCCACATGGCTATACTCGGAAGGCTATGCCATAAACACGTGCTCTTCTCTCTGGGGAAAGGTACCCCAAGTTCACACCTAAGTTTTCTCACACACTAAGTTCAAAAAATAATGAGCTCCAAATAAAAAGTATTAGGCAAATAAAATATCATAAACAAGAGTCATAAAATAGGGAGAAAGTTTTAATAGTGACCTCCCACCCCTAAGATATCAGATACAGGTATTATCTGCTTCAGAATATAACTATACGAACTGTTTAAAGGAATAAAACAATGGAATCAAAGGTTAACAAGAATCAGGTTACTAGAAATGAATAATTTGTAACAAAGCAAATAAAACTTTTTTATTAAAAAAATACCACTTAAGGGTAAGGGAGATAATTTAGTGAGTATAGTGCCTGCTGGACAAGCATGAGGAACTTCGTTCAAATCCCCAGAACCCATGTAAAAGCCAAGCGTGGCAGCACATTATCTGTAACCCCAGCAAGAAGGGGGGAGGCAGGTGGATCCCCAGAGCTGGCTGACCAGCCAGCCCAGTCAGTCAGTGAGCTCCAGGTTCAGAGAGAGAACCTGCCTCAAAAAATACAGCAGAGAGTGATGGAGAAAGACACAGCCTCTGGCTCCATACATATGTACACACATACACAAACATGTATACATAACACACAAACATCATGCAACTTAAAATTTGAAACTTTGTAACTAGGAGATAGACACAGATTAGATTTAAGATCTAAAGTCTGGGTTTTTTTTAATCTAATTAAACATGGATGTAAAGATAATTATATTAGGAAATATTTCTAAATGACAGATGAGTCAAAGATGCAAACGTTATGAAAATTAAAATACACTTAAAATTAAGTAATATATCATGAAACTTGGGAATGTCAAAGTAATCATTTGAGGAAATCTATAATTTTGCATGCTTGGGGGAGAAGATAAGGGATACAAATTTAAAGTTAAATACTTAACTAAAGGAATACACAAAAATTCAATAAAAAAATTAATCAAGTTACTCAGAAAAATATTTTAAATAGTGCATTTTTTTCTAGGTGAGACTTTGTAGTGTCTAGTCAATATATGTCCTGGTGATGTTTGAAGGATCTCATTTGAATAGCATAGAAACTCAAGTTCTCCAAAAGCTATTTCTGAAGAACTGGGAGATGACTAGTGGGTAAAGTCCTTGCCACACAAGCCGACTACCTAAGTTCTAATCCCCTGAATCCACATAAAAGTAGCTGCACTGATGCATGTGTCTGTGATCCCTGCTGCCCTCTGGGGAGATGGGAGGTGGAGAAGGAGAATCTGGAAGTTTGTGAGCAAAAAACAAAAAGACATGGTCTCAAACAAGGTGGAAGGCTAAGACTGACACCTGAAGTAGTCCTCTGGCCTCCACAATTGTACCTTGGAACACACACACACACACACACACACACACACACCACACACACACACACACACACACACACACACACACACACACAAAGGAAGGGAAGGAAGGAGGAAGAGAGGAAAAAAAGAAAGAATTGTTTTGGATAAATAGCTATATCTTTACAAAAAGGCAATGAGAAAAAAAAAGAAAGAATAAATGTAACCGTAGAAATGAGCAATACAGAAAACAAAGTTAAAAGAAGAATAAATCTAAAAGACATCTTTGAGACTATTATACAACTTTAAAACTTTAGTTTATCAGAACAGAGGCACACATATACTATGTCAACATGAAAGTGAACCACTTACAGGTAGGACACTGAAAAGACAGCTCCAAACAACTGCTGTTGGCAAATCCCTGTGGAGAACTGCAACTTATCATGTGACTCGCAAAGAAATAGCTTAGTTCTATAATCATTAAATAAATTGAATTAGTAAAATGTTCCCATATGATAAGTATGAGAAGATGGGTATATTGATTACTCTTATGTAATCATTCCATGATGTGCAAATACATTGAGTCATCACAGTATAACTTTTTAATTTTTTTAAATTTTATGTGTATGAGTATATTGCCTGCATGTACGTAAGAGTACCCATGTTGTGCAATGCCCATGGAGGTCAGAAGAGGATGTCAGATGCCCTGGAACTGGAGTTATAGATAGCTACTAGCTGCCATGTGGGTGCAGGAACCAAACCTGGGTCCCCTGTACAAGCAATTAGTGCTTGTAACCACTGAGCAATCTCCTCAGCCTCAGCATAACAATATGTTGTTATTCACCAATTAAAAAGCCGTTCCACAAAAAAAATGAAAAAATGAGTAATTTGAACTTTAAAACTCTGCTAGGAAATACAATAAGATATAGTCTCAACTCACATATAAACATATTTTATCTTTGTATCAAAATCAAAAAAAGAAAGTAAAAGAAAAGTCTAGGCCAGTCTTTCTCCAAGACATATAAAAAGTGCTGTACACCGAATCCAACAGTGGATTTGTACCTGTGCCTGGAGATTTCACTCATTTTTAAACTTGTATTAAGTACTTCAACATTTGTATTTCATGGCCTTGTTACAGTTTATATTTGTGAGGTAAACTCTCATTTTCTTTCTCCTTAACCACTGTTAGAATTTATTTGTAAGAGTCGGTCACCTTGTATACTTAACAGTAAATTTCTTTGACTTCACTGGCCTAACTAACTGACCATTCACGAGCACTCTTGATTCATATCTAGGACATTTCAATTTGCTTAGAATGTTCCTATGTGGTAGACATGTACCTGTAACAGAAAAGACTGTGCATACTTGGTGACACAGGATATTTGCTTATTATAACAAAGTCACAGTGTTCGGAGACTTTTAACTTTATAGTTGTGCAGAACACCTAAAACCAATTTTGCTGCTATATTTAACACAGTTAATTCATCTGCACATTTATCTGTTAACCAGGTAGAACAGAGGAGAGCTGTCTGATGAGATCATTTTTATACCTAATAGCTTTTAAAAGGCAGGCTTTCAGGGTTGAATTTTAAGAGCTCTAGATTCTGAGGCTAGATCACTTGGATTCAGTTTAAAAGACACCGTGGCCAGTCTGAGTCCATTCCAGGAATACAGTTTGATTTAACAACCAATAATGCAATCTACCACGCTAATAGATTAAAGGAGAAACGTCGTTTTATCATCTCTATAGATGGAGAATTACCATTCAAAGAAATTTAATCATTTAATGTGTTTAAACAAGATGACAGTTTCACTAACTTGCTAAATAGCACTTACCAAAAATATATAAAAAGAATTTTAAGTGATGAAACATTAGGGATATTCTGTATAAAGCCAAAAGCAACAAATATTAATAGATAGGTATTAGTGTCACAATGAGGAAATGAAAAGTCATTGTGATAACCCAGGGTGAGGGTTTATCAAATCAAACTCACAAGAATCAGATCTTATCTAGTATGAAACTTTATCCATAATTCAACTGACAAAAGTAACCATGGGGCTGGGGAGACGGCTCAGTGGGTACACCGGCATGAGAGCCCGAGTGTGGATTCCCCCACGTGAACACGGTAACACCCATGAGCAACTTCATCAGTTGAGGGCAGAGACCAGCAGATCCCAGAGGCTTGCTGGCCAAATCATGCTGTTTCAATCTATCTCTGTCTCTGTCTCTGTCTCTGTCTCTCTCTCTCTCTCTCTCTCTCTCTCTCTCTCTCTCTCTCCCTCCACATAGACACCAAAAGAAAATAAGAGAGGGAGGGAGGGAGGAAGGGAGGGAAAGAAAAAGAAGAGAAAAGAAAGAAAAGCAACAACAAACTTAAAAATGCAGGTAAGGGCCTGGTGTGGTGGTCTTTAATCTGGTTAATTTAATCAGGTCTTTAATCATGGTCTATATAGGGAACTCCAAACCAGCAGGGGCTACAATGAGACGCTATTTCAAAGAAAAACAAAAACAAAACAAAAAAGGTGGGGGCAAGTAAACCACAAAGGTGTGCACTGCTTTCCCAACCCCCCAGCCCTTCTGCTCCCCTCCCTACTCCACTCCTGCTTTGACCACTGGAAAACGCACCAACTGATCCTTCACTATAATGACCAGCACCCTTCAAAATGAGTGTATAACTACATAAACAGTTTAGCAGAAAAAGCTTGCATTGACTGAGAACATTTGGCGACCCCCTGCAACCTCGAATCCACAAGGAGGAGGCTGGGTGAATGCCTAGGTTGGGGTGATAACCCCTTGAGGGAGGGAGTAAGGCCTCTCTCACACATAGCTGACTTGGGATGCAGTTCAGTTATCAAACACTATGCTTTCCCTCCATATCCATTTGCCAAGCATTTAAAGCCAACGGGAGCCGGGTCTTCACAGAGACCTGCAGAAGTCTCGTAGGGTGGCTTTCAGTGGTAATAGCCAAATGCTGTTTAAACATGATCCAGAAGTGATTAGCTACTTATTTTCATTTTTCAGAATAGCCATTCAGTGTTCACTCAAGCACTAACGCTTTTAAAAATCATGTGGGAACTGTATTGAGTAAAATATTCTAATTTCAGTGTTAGGAAGAGTTTGCTGTTCAGAGTAATGTTTGAGGTTGTATGCAAAAAGAAAAAGATTGGCAGAACGCCATCTGTACCTTTTGTTATCAAAGAAAATCATTTCACTTATCCTTTTACCTTCAAACTAATGTGAATATATTTAAAAGTAAGAACAGAGATAAGAAAATGTGATTTGGATGATACAACTTGAAAGAATTCTATATGTTACTAGAAGACTGATGGGGAAAGAAGTGGCCCTTTCTCTGGTTCTTGTTGAAATTGTTTCATTGTTTTCATTTCTGTTTTGTTTTTGACAGGGTCTCCCTAGTCCCAACCTGCCTGGAAGTCAGGATGTGGACCAGGGGGGCCTCGATCTCCCAGGGATTCACCTGCCTCTGCCTCCCAAGGGCTGGCATTAAAGGTGTGTACCAGTGTTGTATTTGTTTTATCTACAAGAATTTACAGCAAGTTAAATTCACCTGAACATGAGTGTGGAGGCCACTTTCTAAGATGATGTTATTGACCTGTGATCAAAAGCAGTAATGAAGCTGGGTATGGTGGTGTGTGCTTGGGATCCTGGTTCTCAATAGACTCAGGCAGGAGGATCACGATTTCAAGGAGAGTCTGGGCTGTACAGTGAGATCCTGACTAGAATAAAGAATAGCGATGATGATTTATGACTAGTCTAAATCATAAGCTTTTCGGTGTCTTTAGATGCTTTCTTTTACTACCAATGGTACATATAGCTGAGGCCTTATTCAAATGAGGCCCCAGTTGACCCTGGGCCCAGAAATAGAGAACTGAGAACCTGACCATTAAGTAAGAGTTAGGTTGGCAGATATTGCCAGTAAATTACAATCTCTGTGTAGATGGTGCTAGTGGAGAGCTAGAGTCAAAGGTCAGGTTCAGAATTCAGAAAACAAATATAGCCAGAAAGGAAAACAAATTGAAGGTGGGAAGAGCCAGGAACAAAGCTGAAACTCAAAGCACAGAACAACTCCTCAGTCAGTTCGTGCATAGTGCTGTGCTTTTGCAGCTTCTTGATTCGCAGTGCTGGTCCTGAAATACCTTAGCTATCAGATCCTCTAGATATTGTAAAGGGACCAACCCAAAGCTGAAAATTGTGAAGAAAAAGTAAAAGCAAGCATTTATTAAACAATAAGCCAAGAGACAGAATGACATGAACCAAACTGGAAAGGAATAGTTTTGTTGTAGTGCAGCCCTTGACCTCATCAGCACTGCACTACAGACACCCAGAGGGACCAGCCTTCCCTAGAACCATATTCATACACAACTATTAAGGTTAATCATAAAATAAAGTTAAAGTAAAATGAGTGAGCTTGTAAAGGCTGTTTGGGTTATAGACAACAAAGACTCAATCGAAAATAGGGAAAAAAAAAAAGTGTACGAAGACATCCATCTCATAAACCCAAGCCAAGACTTAATAACCACTCAAGGCAGAGCCATATGTACCCTCAGATTCCTCTCCTTCTCACAGGTCTGCTTCAGTCTTCTGGTTCAGTGTCAGCAACATGAAGGACAAAACTCCCAGCATACTCCAGAGTTGCAGGTCTTCAGCCTCTCATCCTCTGAGGCTAGCTTGTTGTGTTCCCTGGATCCAGTTAAATGGAGAAAGCACTTACAAGCCCAGGCTCAGTTAGAATCCCATACTTGGGCCAGTTAATTACGGCCAGAATGGAAACTTGCTCTGTCTGGTGGAAAGTGAATCTTGTGTCCAACTGTTTACTACTCAACTGCTATTCATGAAATCATGAAAGAAAATCCCTTCAAGTAGAAACCATAGAGAGTTGGGAGGTGCTGTCCCCAAAGAAATGGATACTGAATGAACAACAGCAAGTACCCATGACACAAAGAAAATTGGCTTCAAGTTATAATCACAACATTGGGCTCAATTATTTGCTAGGTCCAGAATAAATGACCAGCTCCTACAAAACTTTCAGGCCAAATCCCAAATCTGAACTTCTCTCCTTCTGACTCTTGTCTATACGGCTTAAGAGATCAGTTTTGTTAAGCTCATTCATTTACAAACATTGGCTGGCATCCAGCCTTAGCAGTCTGAGATCATGGGTCCCTGGAAGCTCATCACATCTGTGGTCTGTGGACTTCCACTGCTGACAATGAGCTCCCAGATGCAATGCAGCTGCCATTTCCACTCTGGTCATGCTACCATGGGGACTGCCTTATGGTTCTTTGTAGGAACTAACCGTAATGCTTTAGCTAATGGCCCATGACCTTGACTCTGGGGACACTAGAAGCATTAGGCAATGAAGGCATTTGTTTCTGAAATTCCTCTCCTTCCCTGGGATCTTAAGTATTAGCGAGGGAGGGTGAGGGACAGAGGAAAAGAGAGTGTATTCATTGTGGTAAAGACCGCTATATCAGTCCTGTTACTCTGTCGGTGAAGCTTAGGTGTTTTTATATGTTTAAAAAAACAAAAACAAAAGCAGGAATCTGTCCCCTTAGTGTAGTAGACAGCACATCAGCCTCATAATCTGAAGAAAAATCATACATAACATCACAGATAGGGAAGAAAACATTAAGAGATGTTAATCAAAGAACACTAATTTAGTTAGAGAAGAATATGGGGCTGGAGACATGGCTCAGCGTTAAGAACACTTAGTACTTTTACAGAGGACCGCTGTTCAATTCCCAGCACCCACATGGTGGCTAACAACCATCTATAACTCCAGTTCCAGGGGATCTGATGCCCTCTCCTGGCCTCTGTGAGCATTTCTCGACACAGGTGCACCTACTACATGTAGGCATTAAACTCATACACATAAAATATAAATAAATAAAATTTAATAAATAAAATATGAATAATAAATATTTTTAAAAGAATACATTTAAGAGACCAACATGGTGATTATAGTTAATAACAACATGATATATTCTTAAAAATCATTCTAAAAGTAGCTTTTCTTATCACCAAAACAAAATAGTATGTTGTTACTGTTTGAGTTTGAAACATCTCCTAGAGACTCATGTATTTGAATACTCGCTCGCACTGGTAGCATTATTTTAGAAAGGTGTGGAACCTTTAAGAGGTGGGGCCTAGGATTGGAGTGATGGCTCAGTGGTTAAGAGTACTTGATGTTCTTACAGAGAACCCAGGTTCAATTCCCAACACTCACATGGCAGCTAACAACTGTCTGTAATTCCAGGGAATGCAATGCCCTCTTCTGATCTCCATAGGAAATTGCATTCACAGGTGTACTCACACATATGTAGACAAAACACGCATACCAAAAAATTTAAAAATTTTAATGTTTTTAATTATAAAAGATGTAGAGCCTGTCTTAGCCTCTCTCTCTTTCTCTCTCTTTCTTGCTCTCTCCCTCTCCCCCTCTCCTCTTCACCTCACACTCCCAATACATGATGGCTGCCATGCTTTCCCAGTCATGAAACTGTTAGTTAAAATATAATCCTTCTTCTCCTAAGCTCTTCTGCAAGTATGTTGTGCCACTAAAATAAGACATCATATATACATATATATCATGCATTTTGGTTAGTTCAGAACATCTATGTTCTGCCCAATAAATATACAATTTTGTTTGTAAATTCAAAGCAATATTTAAAAGCCAAAGAAATCCTACCATGGTAAGAGTTGTTGAATTAAAAATAGAAAAAGCAAGACTGAAAAAACATTGCACAGGTCACAGGGTCAGAGGATTAAGGAGCCAGGAGTACAAAGAGCAGGTCAAGATACTCAGAGAGAGGACACCATGGCCTACATGTGTGGAGCAAGGGAACACAAAGCAAGAAATCATGGCCGAGCCACGTGGTAAATTAGGACACCTCTACTACAGATCAGGAAATATCAAGGCAAAAGTCAGTGAGGTTAGAGAGGCATTGGGCATCGTGGAGAAAATCAAATCCCAACAACTTTTCCTCTAAATTCTTTAAGCCATGTGTCTCCAGACATGCTTGTCCTGGTCACAGCAGAAGCGGTGAGAAATGTTTAATGGAAATGGCAGTGTCCTTTCCTCAGAGGAGTTTGCAGGATCGAAATAGATAATGAAAGAACTAATAATGTACATGTGTATGTCCTGTAAAAAATCTGCTCAGAACCGTTGAGACCAACAGGACAAGAGATCTGTAGGTGAGATGCAGAAATCCTGGAGCTCATTTTCTGTCCTATTTTGTTGTTGCTAAGGCCCCCTTCAGAGCCTCAGAGCTGTACAGTTGGTCCTCTCATCTCTGCATTCTGAACTCCAGGCAGAGCTCCACTGATCTCAGCACTTGGAGGCTGGAGATGGAGATAACCCACCTAGCCCTTCCACAGGCATATGCTGTCTACCCACAGGAGGTCAAATATTGTGGTAGGAATTTATTATAAAGGTACATTTATAGTTCATTAAAAATTCAGGTGTCTTTTTTAGATTAATTTTCTGATTCCATCCCATCTCCCTGCTGCTAAATAACTTAAGAATCATTCTGTAGATTTCTAAAGACTGTGCCTCAGGCCTTGGATCCTTGGTAAAATGGAAGAAAGATGAGTTCTTATGTGAGCTCTTCTGGGAACTTGCTTTGAGTCAAGGTTCATGAAATCATTCAAGCCCTCAGCAGCCTATTCTGTTGCAAGGACTTAATCTCTCTTTCCCTGGCTCTTTCACAGGATGTTGGGAGGAGCCAATGAACTAATATCTGTGAAATCACTTTGAAATATGGTCTGGCTGATGACGAGCCAGCTCTCTGCAAGATGGAGATTTCATTGGAATCAGAGCTTCTGACTGAGCCAGGCTTCTTCAGCCATCCCTGTGTCAATCACCTGTCACTGCACCTCCTCCTCAAACCATGTGCATTTAAAGAGCCAGCATAAACTCATCTGGAATTCACACACCCGAGTTCCAACAGACAAGGACATTCCAAAATTGGAAATGCAGGAAGATGGCAGGTGGTATAGCTCTCCATGAAAAATGAGCTTTGCTTTCACTGAAAAGCCCTCATTCCCACGAACAAATTTTGAAGAGAGAAATCAATCTTACAACATAACAGGGAAGAAAATCTGTTTGGAAAAATGAAGGGGAGAAAAACCACCTAATTCTAGAATCCTTTCTGCTAAATAACGAGCTCCAGAGGATCAAGGCTACATCCATATTTTCCCCTCACTCTTGCCAGTTACTGAGCAGCTATAAGAGGTAAGATCAAAGAGAGAGAGACTGATAGTCCTATCAGCCCTCCCATCTCAATAATTTAGGCTTGATCACAGAGAGAAAATATTTGTCATTTCACCTCAGAGACCGCCTCACCCTATCCTTGGCATTTGATACTATGTCAGTGTTTGCCTACAGCAGACAAATATCTAAAGCCCTCACAGAACCATTCATATCTGTACGCTAGGATTATTCACTGGGCATCACTATGCAAGATGGTAGCCACCAACCCTTTGGTATACCTGGCACCGTTAGATGACCACAGCAATACACAATGGTTTGACTGAATTCCCAGACACAGCTGAATTCTGCTTCTAGGAACCTGAGAGTCTGGAGAATGGTGTCATATGAGACACTCTATGTCATAGAATGCATGGCAGTGGGCATCTAGCAACATTCAGAGCGAGGTAAAGTATGGAACCAGGTAGAACCCAGAAACCAGTGTAAGGCAAAACCAGGCAGGAGGAGGGGAAGAAACAAATGGTGTACTTGGAAGAAAGGTTAGAAAGGTACATCCATGAAAACAGAAGTCCAAAGCTGGTGTCTATCAGAGGGTGATGTCCCCTTTCCCACTGGAAAGTGGCCTCGCTCTTTTCTTGTGAGGATGACTGTAACCCTCTTTCTGAAACTCTTCATATTTTCATAAAAGTACAAGCTACCCAAAGAACAGATGTGATTCTGAAGAAGTGCTGCTTTTCTTCCTATCTCTAGCGCCTCACATTTCTCATCTCCCAGCCCTCTCCAGAGGCATCTTGCAGGCAGGGGATGGGAGAATGGCTCAGTGGCGGATCATTCGCCTGCCATATGTAAGATTCTGGGTTCGATCCTTAGTACCACAAAAGAGAAAAGTAAGCAAAGAAAAATCATATGGACAGATAAACTTTCTCTTTCCCGGTGTCCTTCTGATCCTTTCTATGTTCTTTAGGATAAACAATCCAAGCACAGCTAGTCTGGGTGAAAGAGATCCCATGAGAGTTCATAGTGGGCCAATAATTCAGTAAAAGCCCAGAGAGCACCAGTAATGTCTGGGCATAAGTCAGGATGAAGCACTCAAATGTCTTCCCTTGGTCACACCTGCAGGGCTCAGAATACAAAACAGAACCCACCCTGAGGAGTAACCTAGTTGCATGCACCGTGTAGCATAACAGAAAGGTACTAAGACTTGAGGTGTCCTTAAAATGTAAAAGGGGACTTGGGGACATTTGTCCTAAGTCTACTTGTGTGCTGCTTGATATTCATTAACTTGCATATGTTAAAACAACTTTGTATCCCTGCAATGAAACCATCATCATGGTATAGGATCTTTAAATGTGCTGATGAATTTGGTTTGCAAGTATTTCATTGACAATTACATCACTGTTCATCAAGAAAAAAAATGTAAAAGAAGAAGGTGGCTGAGGCTAGACGTGAAGGAGCATGTTGGAGAAATGCCATGGTGAGTTCAGGGAAGTCAGACATAGCATAAAGCCATGTGAGAACACCCTGGAAATCCCAGGCGAAACACATCCCACATTAAAGCTCATGAAGAAGCCCCAAACCTGACATAAACACAATGAATCTAAGACAATAAATATCCCGACCCCTTTATGTGCTACATTCTAATTCTCTAATAAGAGCCAAAGATAAATGGAGGTTACCCACCCTGAGGGTCTTCACTGTAATAACCTGCATTAATGCATGGTAAAAGAATTGAAGGCAGTGCTACAGTGTCCTATAACAGCTACGATTGATTCAGAAGCCAGACAGCAAAATGTTTACATATATTAAAGAGAAAGCACAACTCAGTCATACCTACCTCTCCACGTGCTTCTGCTGGCAATATCAGTAAGAGCTCCAAGTGGCTATGAAATGTGTTATCTACAGGCTTCCAAGTCAAGAGGCCATTCTGTAAGGAGTTATGAAAGACTAGTTGAAAGAATTTGAGATTCATCTCTGATACTAGTGAACTTTATATTTCAAAGTTATTCCTCCCACAGTCAGCAAATAGAAGAATCAGGATGGCTGAATGAGAAAAAAATACATTCCCCAGGAGGATGTCAGAAAGTACACAGGTAAACAGATAGCCTATCTGTCCACAGTAGTGAGGACAGACCCCTGGACTTAATCAGGAGTGTGGCAAAACAGTTTCTAAGTGAAGAGATTCAGTCCAAAGTCCTATTACAGACTGAAAAAATAAAAAAAAACAGAATCAGATGCAGGTTTGAATATCTTTACAGTGTCAATAACAAAAGACAGCATCACCTGACCCTGACCAAAGCCCTATGCTTCCAGATCCCAATGGGACAGGCTGAAGCCAAGTGGCTCAGAAGAGACCACACAAGCTTTGAACCTCGCTCTAAAGCCCAGTTCCACTGCACTCACTCTCTGAGTCTGCTTCCCTCCTTGGTTGTCAGTGCCAAGGTCCTATTTGAAGGGCTAGGATGATGATGTGTGTGCAAACCCCTTAGCACATGCTAGCTCTCTTCTGCAATTTTGATACCAATTGGCAATATATGTAGGAAAGGCAGATAAAGCTGTTGACATATAAAGGAATAATGCTGAACTAAGAATTATGGCAGAGCTGTCACCAGTGAACTCTGTGCCTTGAGAAGTCACCTCACTTGCATTCATAGGTGAAATGGACTAGGTAAGCTCTGAGATGTCCTTTGGTAATAAGGAAATCCAGATTCCAAGATGGTAATAGATGAAGAAAAGGGTAAAGACATCAGCCATGGGTAGCATGAGAATGGCTGGGTAGAGTTAGAAATGTTGACCATCTATCTCATAGCCAGGGGGGATCAAACAGAGCAACCTTGAATCATATCTGAAAAGAGTTGGGGGATGCAGGGAGGAAGAGCAGGATAAGAAATAGAGCTCTTCTGAGATCGTAACTACAAGTTTCAGAAGAGCCTCTTACCCACCCAGGACAAACTTGAATGCACTGGCCATTTTGGTCCTCGCTGGCTAAGTGAGGAGCCTCCATCCTGGACTACCATATTTCCCACATGCAGGAGATTGGCAGAGTGGAGCACTGGTGAAGAAGTGTGAAAAGTAGCAGCCAGTCTGGGAGCTATGCTGGCCTCCTTCCCGTCTTCAGTGTACAAACACACGTGCGCTTCATTCATGTTTGGACAGGGGTCCTTGACCCTGTTTCAAGTGTTATGAATCCCTTCTCCCTACCAACCAATCAGCCTAATCCCTGTTCAGAGCAGCAGCACCCTGTTGGTATTAATGGGAGTGGCTTGAGCAACTCATAAGGGTTGGGGCGACCTATCTGGGCCGAAGGTGTCATGGACTATTCTTCCAAGTCCTTCAGCTTCAAGAATAACACCCTATAAAAAAATAGATTTAACAGCATGTCATGGGATGAGAGAAAAGTGACTCCTCTTTGCACCTCTTCACACATAAAAGCACATATCACCTACCCATTAACCACCAAAACTAGCACACTGGGACTATTTCAGTCTAGTACCTGAAAAGTAATAAAATGTTTTTTAATATTCCACAAAAGGATAATCTTAGCAGTCATCTTTAATTGTACCATGTCTCTCTAAAATACCTCCAGACCTAGCCGTCTCTCAGGAATCTCTGTGGAGACAGTACGAAGGTCAGTTGAGTCTACCTAGTCCTAGCTCATTCGATGACACACAGATATTCACATCCACTCCCTGGCATCCATGCCTCTGCCTGGCCACTTTCTCCTAATCCTGAGATGGCAATACAAATGTCCCCTTCACCTAGTATCCTGCAGTGAAGTCACACATCTGGCCTAAGTGCCTTCCCTTACCTGTGTCTTCACCTGTCTCAGCAGTAGCTGGCTTTACTGCCATCGTATGTTGACTCCTCATCCATCCTCTCCAGTCACCCATGGGCTCCCTGGGAATAGAGACTAATTCTCAATTACTGTGAAGTTCTCAATAATTATTTGTTGAACAAATGAATGAATGAATCTAAACCAGATCAGTGGTTGAGAGAAAGAACTACTTGAGTCTCCTTAGGAACAAACCAATAAACCTGGTAAGAGACAAGCAAAACTCAGACCTGAAACATGGGCACAATCCCTAGAGTTCACAGTGAATCATCTGGTTGACTCTGGAGCCTAAGATCAGAGCTGTTGAATGGGTGATATCAGAGGACAAAGGAAGGGCTAGCAACGCCAAACCAGCCCCCATCTCCCGAAGAAAAAAGGAAGGGATCGATCCCTCTTTTATAGAGAATATGTTAACTGTCCCTTTTATACCAGAAAAAAGCTCCCAAGGTGTTATCATTGTTTTCTTACAGGTAAGAGTACCAAAGCACAGGGAGGCCAATAACATGCCAAGTGCATCGCACACTTGGCACTGTACTTTGTCCTGTTGACATGGGAGCCCACACCTTTTTTTCCTTTTCTACTCTATCCATTGCTTCTCAGATTTCCCAAGTCTGATCATTCCTCTCTACATTTTATAAAACAGGATGCTGGTTAGAAAGCTAGGCACCCCTACACTCCAGATACTTGATGTGGAGTGGTAGCCCTGAATCAGTAAGCAGAGGCCCAGCTGCCCAGACTCTATGGCCTGCAAAAGGCTCCAATTGCCAAAGACTGCATTTTTTTTTTTAGAACAACATCAAAGAAAATAATGGGACTCAGAGCAAGGGATGTATGGGGAAAAGAGTGGAACAGAGTTCAGAAAGGCGCCTCCTGAAAGGTGAGCGACCAAAGAGTACCACATGAAGACGTCAGTGTAGACCCTCACTCTCTGAAAATACACCCCCAAAGCTGAGCCATCTTAACTGCCATTAGCAAAAGAGCCCCACCAAGGTACCACCTTCCACCCTTGAAGACAAAGGTATCGAGAGTCAAGCAGATGGCTTAGAGGCAATTAAAGTGCATCCAACTCCCAGTCAAATGAAAATGCTACCGGCCAAGGCCAAAGAATATTCTTGGCCTGGATGATATTCACCATCCTAAATTTCAACCTTTTGCAAGCCAGAGATCTATCTCCTAATGCACAGCTTGCTTCCCCTCTGAAGCTGAACACACCATCCTTGGCTTTGTCATCATGGGAGAAGCAATGCCAACCAAAACTCTGCTCTTATCACCTAGCTCTGCCTGTTCAAGCGGGGCTTAGATGGGGTTCTTTAAGACCCCTGCCAAAAGGCCTCTCTTTCTCAGGGATCCAACACACTGCCCCATCCTTAACACACTCTGCATAACTGCAAAAGACCCAAACTTTTTCATTCACTCTCTGCAGTTCCAAAATTACCTTTTAAGAGAAAAACCTTCAAGGAGAATGTCATGCCCATTAACACAACCAAGGTCTATGCTGATTCTGACATTACTGCTTTCATTTCGTCCTATGAAAGTCATAAAGGGACAGAGAGGCAGCATGGAGGGCTGGCTTCAGGAGGCCTTGGAGTCAAGCCCAGATGGGAAGCCTCACGTTCAACCAGGCAAGCCTTGGCTACTTCGTAGGCAGATGGGAATGAGAAGGTCTATGAAGCTGTCATTATTCTTGGGTGGGTATTGATGTTAGGAACTTTTAGAACTGGAACAGACAAGAGGTAAAGTGCAAGACTCTTGAAACAGATGGAAGCCAGGGGCTAGAGATGGCTAGGGAGAATTGGTGACTAAAGGGGCTGGTGAGATGATTCATGGATAAGGTGCCTGAAGCACACACACGAGGACCTAAGTTTTGATCCCTAGTACCCAGGCAAAAAGCCAGGTACAAGAGCAGGTCTATAACCCCAGTACTGGGGAAGGAGAGGGCAGACATAGGTGGCTCTCCAAATGAGCTTGCTGACCAGCCAGTCTGGCCAAATTGGTGAGCTCTAGGTTCAGTGTAAGACCCTGCCTAAAAGCAATAAGGTGAAAAGGGATAGAGGAAAGACACTTGACACCGACCTCTGGCTTCCACATGCATGAATACACCACACACACACACACACACACACACACACACAATATACACACACACACACACAAGTGATATCAAGATTCAGACCTATGGGAGTCCCAGTTGGGTACACACAGGGGTCAGTAGAGGAGATGGGGAGAGAAAGAAGAGATGCAGAACCATCTGACTTCTGAGGGGAGTGACTTAGTCAATTATGTTCATCTTGCGACCATCACTTCTGAGCTCCTCCATTCCACATTCCAGAAATTGCAACCCCACCTTGTATTTGAAAACAATTTTCCTTATCATATCAAGAAAAGGAACAGAGTAAAAGCAACAAAAGAACCATATTTAAAATGCCCATCATCATCATGTCTACTGTAGCACCTTTAATACAGCCTCATGCACAGCACTGCTCACAAATATTCACTTTCTATTTTAAGGGCTGTGATGACTAATCCTGGGCGTCAACTTGACTGGATCTGGAATTAACTGAAATGAGAGAGATCTTCTTGATTGGATCACCTGAAGATGGAAGACACACCCTAAATGTGGGTGTTACCTTCTGATGGCAGCCTGTTTAAAAGGTCATGGCAGAGGAGAACGCCTGGCTTCTTGCTGCTTGCCTTCTCTCTCGCTGGTGAGTTTGTCTTGTTGCTGTAGACTGAAAACTAGCTGATCTTTTGGAATTCATCAGACCTTCAGCACCAGATTGGGACTTCTGAGACATCCAGCCTCGTGGACTGGGCAACAATGGATTCTCAGTGTCTCCAGTGTGGTGCAGCCATTGTTGAACTACTCGGACTCTATCCTGTGAGCTAAGCTGATATATATATATATATATATATATATATATATATTCATACTAACAGTTCTGTTTCTTTGGAGAACCCTGACTTAATACAAGGACTGAGGTCCTTCATAAGGAGGAATATCACTGGTGACAGCCTTCCACATCCCTAAAAACATCTGCTCTTGCTGGTCAATTTATAGTTTCAAACAGAGTTTTTTAAGCCCAGAGCAGGCAGTTTGTCAGCCTTTCTCAAATTAAGCTATTCCTCCTAAGACGTTCTTAAACTTCTTGATCAGGCACAGACCGAGTCCTTCCTCTCTTTCTCATCCCCAAATTTTGCTTCTGATGTCTCAGTCTCATCTCAATATGCTGTTTGTTTATGGAGGTACAAGTCCCAAACTTTGGTTTCCTTGACTCTTTATCTGTAGCTTTTTTTTTTTCCATCTGGTACTCACTCCTGTAGGCCTTCTCGAACTTGGGGGAATGCCTGGTCCCTTACCCAATGGAGTCCACTCAATCCACCTATTCCTGTGCCCTCTGCTGGCTTGGACTCTTTAAGTTTCTGCTAATCTCTGGATGTTTTCACAAGATCCCTGAGCTTGCTCTCTACCACAGTACTTGCTCACACCACGGCTGAGGAACACCCTGGATCTAGTCATTGTATCTTTTCTTCCATCTCCCTACCTGATTTTAGCTCACAGACTTCCTTTTTTGTTAAAGGTTTTATTTTTATTTTATCTGTGTGTGTGAGATAGTGAAGGTACCCATGAGGGCCAGAAATGTCAAATCCCCTGGAGCTAGAGTTACAAGTGCTTGTGAGCCATCAAGCGGTGCTGGGAACTGAATTCAGGTCCTCTGTAAGAGAAGTACAAGTTTCTAACTGCTGAGCCACCTCTCCAGCCCCATGTGGGGACTTCCTAATAGGCTATCAGTGTTAAGTATGCCTCCCACAACAAATCTAGATTGTTCATGTGTTTCCAATTACCAATTCATGGTAACACCACAAATCCACTACTATGCTTTGCCTTTATTTTGGGCTTCTCATCCTGTGCTCATCCTGTGTCCAAAATGACTGTCCTGGGTACCTGCTGTGCTGTCTGCATTCTAAAGCCAAAACTCTACCTTTATATCTTTTGTCCCTGGGCTCGTCTGACTTGTGCTTTTTATGTTTATATTTCTAGATCATATGTTAATTCTATTTTTCTATATATTATATATAGTAGTATATATAATATACTATATATATTATTGATATATCTGGTGTCAAGTTCAGCATGATCCAAAACAAAAAGATCTTAGAAGACCATGATAACTTTAAATAAAATATCTGCTGAAGTATGAAATCGGACTATGATAAAGAGAACTGCCTTCTAAAAGAGTGCAGGCTCCGGGGGGCCTGGGGGGAGTATTTTATTTGTCACTATATTCCCCAGCACTTAAACCAGCATTTGACATATAATTGGTTCTTTTTTCTTTCTTGTTCTTTAAGACAGGGTCTCCCTGGAACTTACTGTGTAAATGTGTAGACCAGGCTGGCCTGGGTCTCACAGAGATTTGCCTGTCTCTGCCTCCCAAGTGCTGGGATTAAAGGGATGTGCCACCATGCCTGCTTATATAATCAAGTCTTAAGAAATAAAATGAATGAATGAAAATTAGTTTCTGTAGAATTCAGCTAAAGATACTGATTTGAAAGAAAACATTTTTTTACATTTACATGTTGACTCCCCAATATATTGCAACTCATGTGATATCACAGATAATTTCTAAGATATGGCTGTGATCTTACCACCTTATTATACTACACTAACTGGTGTCTACTCCCATCTCAATCTTTAAATAGTCTTCCTTCAAATTCTACCCAAGTCATTTGACATCTTAAAATTTTTTATTCAGCATGATGGGTAGAGCCACTTCAGCACTAATCTTTTTTAAAGTTTTAAAATATTTTATTATTTTTAACTTATGTTTATGAATGTGTTGTCTGCATGTAAGTGCACTAGTGTTGTACAATACCCACAGAGGTCAAAAGAGGGCATCAGCTCCCCTGGAACTGGAGTTACAGAGAGTTGTTAGCCCCATGTGGGTGCTGGGAATCAAACCCAGTTCCTCTGCAGGAGCAGCCAGTACTCTTGACCACTGAGCCACCTCTCCATCCCCTCCAATACTAATCTTAAGTTTACCACTTATGATGCCATGAATTTACCTGTTGAACTTAAAGGTAAGACAGGAAGAATCGGAAGGGGAGCTGTATTCCTTTGAATGGTGCTTTAGGTAGGAGAGTGAGTAAATTGGGTGTTGGCCAGACCTGAGATTTCACATACATCATTTATCTATCTCCAAATGGGGACAAAGGCTCCCACTATGACATGCACCTTTCCCTACAGCCATGGACATGTGTATCTTTCTCTGCGTGTTTCCTTGATCCAGGCAGGAATCTACTTGGTGTGTCTCAAAATTTGGGCTGCTTTTGGTCAGTTTTCATTCAAGTGTAGAACTCAGATACAGAGGTCCAGCAAGCCTAAGAAAATGACAGAGATGATCCGTTCCATGTAAACAGCAGAGAGGAAGGTAATGCATTGTAGACAGTCTCTCTTCTTTTTAAATATCTACCACCAGTATAAGTAACTTCTATTCCCCCCACCCCAAAAAAATATTAACAAAAACAGAGTATTTTAGCCTGGTCTACTGGGAGACCAGAATGGCTTTCTTTAATAGGTCATATTATCATAATTTAAATTAATGTTCTTCCTTGGACTTTACTATGACCATTTTTATCCCTGATGATCTTTCCAGTAACTTTTAAAAGGTTGAAATCTAGGCTTTAGAAATCCCTGAGGAAAAGAGGTGCTAAGTTTGATTAATTTTATGTCATGCTTTTGGGTATATGACATTCTTCAATTTTATTTTAGCCAAGAAAGTCACCAAGATCACAGATGTTACCTCCACTCATTAGACAAGCTTGGTGCTGGGATCCCTCCAGGGCTTTACAGAAACTTATCTTTGTAAAAGTACCCAAACAATAATTACAATAAGCAGTTTCTATCAGTAGAACTTTTTATCACTTAACCTATCCAAATGGCCAACAAATCCGATTAATATAAGTAGCTCTAGGCACAAACCCATGGCAAGAGGGGGGACCTGGGAAAGCCTCTCCCACTTCTCAGCTCTCCTCTCATATCTTAGCCTATTTGCATCCATAATGTATAGTTATAACTAGACTTAGTCTTGGGTCTAAGCCTGTCTTACCTTACCATTGCAGCTGAAGAATAACAAATGGTGACCTTCCTACTTGACTTGAAATAAAAAGTTCAAAAGAATTGCAGTCCAAAAAGCCACCTAATGCAACAATCTTCCAGAGATTCAAATCCAGTCTATTTTTTCCACATTAAGGAAGGTTAGACAAAGAACTCCTCCAATCAAAGATATCTAATTCCACAGGAGAAATCACTAATTTGGTGATCAAAGATACCTAATTCCCTAGAAGAAATCATTAATTTGATAACCAGTAAAGCAAAACCAAAGGGGCTGGAGAGACAGCTCAGTGGTTAAGAGCACTGGCTACTCTTGCAGAGGACCCAGGTTCAGTTCCCAGCACCCATATAGTGGCTAATAACCCAAATCAGAATGACTTCCCCAAGGTCACAGTTATAAGGTACATTACAATTGAAAGGTGTGGAACTCATAAGCAAGAGGATGGCCCTGAATTAGGAACAATTGAATCTTCAGTGGAGCCCCACAGTTTTATGTGCCATGATTAAGGAAAGGAGTCAGCCAGGGCTTATGCCCCCAGACAGGAAACTGAAATGGAGCAGGAATTTCCACAGCTCGGGAAGTTTCATCAGGAGGGAAAGAGCCAAGGCTAGACTATAAATACGGCATTAGGCAGATTGCTTCTGAGTGACCTGAAACAAGATGGAGCCTGGGTTGGGAGACGAGGGATAGGAAAAGCAAGAATCAGGCCAGCGGGCAGAGAGCTATACTAGTTATGCTTCAGTTCCAGGATGGATATCCAAAACAAAATGGATTTCATGCCGGATCAAATTCCTGACTAATTTTATTGAAATGCCTGAGGAACATGCCCACATAAAACTCTTCAGTTCGTGTTTCCTTTGTTTCGTTTGTTATTTTTTTATTTTGTTCGCATTCCTCAGACCTGTCAGTATCCTTAATATCCTCCAACATACCATCCTATGCCAGCTTTCCACTCAATAAATCGCCATTTCCAGAATCTAATATCTGAGATAAGAAATGGACAGGTTTAGATGGAGTATTCTATTATACCACCCACTCTATTTCATGAACTTCAGAAGACAGCAAAGTAAACTTTGTACATCCTTTGATTTCCTAAACAAGAACTACCAATGATGCTAGCAGAATGTGCTAACTATAGATGTCAGTCAACTGCTCCCTCGGTGTTTGTGGAAATGAGCCTCAAGAATGAGAATAAATGGAAAAGAGAAAATTCTTTACCAAGAAAACTTCCCTTAAATACTATTATTGAGCAAAGCAGTGTTTTCAAGCATGTTTCAACCATTTGTGCAAGAAAAAATATGTGCGTAACTATATAAAAAGAGACAAAAGTATGGGTTCTCTGGGAGAAGTGACCCTCGGGGACCTATAACTATACAAAGTTTGTCTCCCCTCACTACACTCTCTGTTTCTTCCACGGAAGCTCCTTCTGAGACAACTCTGTAGAACCCCAGTGCTATTGAAAGTATGATTTGAAAAATGCTGGTAAGCAGTTAAACACAGAGGCTTTCCAATCAAGAAACCTTAATTCCAATTCCTCGCTTGCCCATGTAGCAGCTGCGTGGATATTGCTCAGACTAACCTAAGCTTCTAGTCCTCATCTATAAAATAGAGATACTAACAGCATCGTCAATGGCTGTTTGGGAGGTTATATAAGAATGCTTGTAAGACACTTAGCCTTTCCTCACCTACACTAAGAATTCAGTAAGGTGCAGATATTATTTTTAAAATGACACATTCAAAAGAATCATATTAGAGCTTTTTAATAGTAGAGGCAAGGATCTGTAACAATTGCCTTTAACATCTTCTAGAATAGTCTCTAAAATTGTATTCATCAAAATATTGCTACCCTAAAATATTTCATGAATATCAAGTTTTGTGGTCAAAATTATTAGGAAAATGTCTCTAATCATCTAATAAAACATCCCAGAGATGCACAGTTCATAATAAGGGCAAAGTGTCTGAGACAGAAGCCTATCAATCACAAGACTGATTTAAAATTTCATCTTTAAAAGACCACCCTTGGGGATGGAGAGATGGCTCAGCAGCTAAAAGCACTGACTACTTTTGCAGAGGACCAGGGTTTGGTTCCCAGTAGCCATATGGTGGCTAACAACTGTCTTAACTTCAGTTCCAGGGATCCAACACCCTCTTCTGACCTCTGTGGGCACTGCATGACACAGGTACACTTACACACATGCAGGCAATACACTCATTCACATAAAATAAAAATAATAAAAATATTTTAAAAGCCACTCTTGCTAGAAGTAGAGAATGGGCAGTGCAGGCAGTACTGGAGGCAGGGACATGAGTGAGGGGCCACTGAAGTCATCTCGGGAAGAGATGTGGTTGCCTGAAGCAGGTGCCATAAAGAAAAATGATCACCTTCCAGAGAGAGTCGGGGAGAGGGCAAGGAACGTGGCAGACTTGACACCACACTCAGGGACTAGTCTAGACAGTGGAATAGAGCAGGTATTCCCAATGGAAATAGATTACAAGAGCAGAAATTGACGAGGAAAAGAAGAGTTTTGTTTTACACTAGTGACTCTATTTCCTTTCCAGGCCTCTCCTATCACATGAGACAGAAAGCCCATTCAAACTGTCCAGAGTGAGAAGTAGATGTGCTAGCTCATGCAACTGGGAGAGTAACATCTTGATTTTGAGAGTAACTGGCACTCCTCCTTAGGGCCTCTCCTCACTGTCTGTTCCCTTGCACCTGTGGGCTAGCTCACTCTCTACTAATGTAGATAAACTGTAGTTGCCGATTTAAAGTCTAACAATCAGGAAAAAAAAAACTTAACTTTCCACTGACCTGTTAGAAGAATATGGGTACAGCCTCTAATGGGCCCCAAATGAGTCTCCAGAGAGCTGTGACTGGAAAAGGAGATCTGCTCCCAAAGAGCAGGTGCTGCAATCAACAGGAGGAGAAAAGCATGGGAAGGGGAAGGAAATTTCCTAAGATACCTATGGGCCACGCTGCACAAACTAGAGTTGTGCGAAGAAGGAATCTCAGCTGAGGAATTTCCCAGATCAGACTGGCCTGTGGCCATGTCTGTGAGACATTTTCTTAATTGCTAACTAATTGCCCAGCCCACTGTGATCATCGCCATCCCTAGACAGATAGGCTGTGCTATATGAGAAAATTAGCTGATCCAGCCAAAGGAAGCCAGCCAGTAAGCAGTATTCATGGTTTCTGCTTGAGCTCCTGCCCTGACTTCCCCCCATGATGGACTTTGATATGGAACTGCAAGCCAAATAAACCCTTTCCTCTCTCCCCAAGTCAGTTTTTCTCAGTGTTTTACCACAGCAACAGAAAAAAACTAGAACACACACCAGTGACAATGTACAATAACCTATCAAATACATGAGTTAATACTTACATATAACTTCCAAAGGATGTTTATTCAAAATACTATTATTGAATCCTCTTCTATATGGCTTAACGATTTCAATGACTTCTATTAGGAGAGTGAGTTCTTTGACAATTATAGAGCCCTTTCTCTATGGGTGTATGTAGAAATTCATGAAAGAAGGTCTATCAACTCTATCAGGTGAGACTAAGCTAGAACACAGGTTAAGGGATTGGTAAAGCCAGGTTTTCCATCCCAAGTCTTTGGATATTAAATTCTATGTGTGGTGAGGTGCAGATGTGCTGAGGAGATGGCAAGAAAAGGAGAGAGACATTGATGATTAGTCCACTTTGATTAAAACCAAGTCACCTAGATAGTTCTTTGAAGAAGATTTTGACTACAGGAAAGACGGATGAAGCATGTATATGTATATATAATAAAGCATGCTCATCATGGGGACTTTTCATTAAGAGGAGGCAGTGTCCGCTGGCTGTACTGGACCTTGGGGCAGTGCCTCTTTCCATTCTATGACTGGTGTCATTTTCTGTATGGAAGAGTTTTGTGCCAACATTGTTAAGTGGGAAACTCTCTCTCACTCTCACTCTCTCTGATGTTGGAGAACCCACTAAGATCTGACTGTGCCCTCGACCCTGCTAGCCTCTGCCTAGGAAATACACTCCACAACCTGCTCAAAGCTACCTTACTCCCTGATTGAGGGACTCTGGGGAACTAAAAATTCGAACTTGTGCAGCTTGACCAGGCTGCCACCGCCCTCATTTGGGGTAAGTCAACTTAACAGCGGAATTCCAAATAAGGAGTCAGAGTGAGAGGAAACCCCCCGCCATGTTCCCAAGCTTCTCCAAATATCCCCATTTCTGGGCTGAAGCTCAGGAAGGAGGGAAAGGGGTGTGTGCACACAGTTCTCAGCACTTTCCTCCTCCACCTCTTCCCTTCATCCTCTCATATACCCTGGATTGGAAGATGGGATGCTTTAGCTAGATCCATGCTTCTCAAATTTCAGTGTGTACCAGACTCACCCAGAGGGCTTGTTTAAAAAGATAGATAGTTGAGCTCTATCTGTGGTGTACCTCTGGGGTAGAACAGGAACTTGCATCTCCCAGCTTCCCAAGTGATATTGATCCTACTGGTGTGGGGAAATGCACAGTTACTCTTCCCCTTCAGTTTTGTGGTGAAACTGAAAGGATTTTTTTTCTGCACGTTGAAACGATTTTATGATATGTATTCTTTCTTGAATGAGGGTTATTTCTCTGCCA
This sequence comes from Nannospalax galili, assembly GCF_000622305.1. NCBI lineage: Eukaryota > Metazoa > Chordata > Mammalia > Rodentia > Spalacidae > Nannospalax > Nannospalax galili. The sequence continues at coordinate 3,465,606 of NW_008334957.1, read as the reverse complement.
ATTAGGAAACTCTGTAATAAGAATCAGACAAGTTTAGCCCATGATTTGTTTGATAGGATCTAGATTCATTTAATAAATCCTTTACCAATCTAAAACGCCTGGTATTCAACCCAACTGTCTTATTACATCCTATCTGTGTGTGAAGCTGAATATTAATCTGTGTATTTTCTTTGCATTTCTTCTGTATCATCCCAACATTTCTCAGGCAGATGATGCTTCTCAGCTGAGCTGGGAGAAAGTTGTGGGCTCAGAACAGAAAGAAAAAAAAAATTACATGAAGGTATTTTGAAAAACATACTCCTTTCGATATGATTTTGCCAATGGAATTATAGGAAAATCTTTTCTTTCCAAATAAATAAATGTTTTCCCTTCAGTCAGAGCTGTTCCTGGTGCCTCCTGTTCGACATGAAGCATAACACCTCATTGTAGGTTCCTTTCCATTGTCTCTTTTAGTTGATACTTCCTACGTAGCCATCCCTTTTAATCAACCTTTCTAGGCCACCTCATTCCTGAGTGCTTGTTCTTCCTGTTTTAAAATATTTTTACAAGTTACCTGTGCCTTGTTACTCACCAGCCCAAACATCATAGAAGTTCCTTTGGAAGAGTCAGTCCTCAAATGTCCTGAAGGGAGCAAAGAGAAGGGGCTGGCCTCAAGCTCAGGTTCATGAGAGAGGGGAAGGATGCTATTCAGGAGGTATCAAGGATAAGGAAGAGGCCTTCTTTTCAAATGAAAGGGTAGGAAATAAACAAAGTTGTCTGAGAACTAAGTAGGAGGCTGGGGTCTCTCCATGTCGTGGTTGAAGCATACCAAGGGGAAGGGCTCAGAGGAGCAGAGCAGGCCACCACAGTGGCCTCCTCCTCAGCTTCCAATGTCCTTCTTTTCCCAACGATGAAAACTTTTCCCTCCGGGTTAGCATTTTGTCTCCAGATGTGCCCTCATAGATGCTACAATTTCTGGTAGGTAGGCTCCGCCTGGAACACTAACATTTTGAGAAGGAATTGAGTGTAGTTTATGAGTGTGACCGGAATGGATGACCCCAGGTTTGAGTCACCAGAAGCAAAAATGGCCAGGTGAGGATCCCTAGACGCCTGTGAACCTCAGAGCCTTCTAAAACTACCACATCTCGGTAACAAGAGCAGAGCCCCAGTGCTGCACACTGGACTATGTTCATATCTGAGGTCCTGACTCTGGAGACGTGCAGGTCACAGCCCAGACAGTCATACACCGCAGGCCACAGTCTTAGGAGGCCAACATAAGTCACTACAAGAAGCAGAAGCAGTGATTCCTGGCTTGAATCTCTCTTGTTTCATATCGAATGAAACCTCCCAGGGAAAATACCGAATCTTAAAAATTGCAGAGACAGACAAAGACAGACACATTTTTCTTTAAAGGCCTTAATTTACGAGGTTAACTGCCAGAACTGCACGTAGCCTTCAGGCAGAACAAGGAGAAAAACAGCCAGTCCTCAAACTACTGCCTTTGCCTGACTAAGGCATCTAGAGAGAAGCAAAAGAAGTAGCAGTTGCCCACACACAGGTGAGTGAAAACCTCCTTTGAACCTGCAAGGACCCCGATAGGAAAGGACCCACACCAGACTTGCTGAGGGTGCTCCTTTCAGAGACCTCTCACTTCTCCAGTTCCTGCAGGAGACTGGCCTCCTCCCCAGGGCCTGGGGGTCCAGCCCTGCTTTACTGATGACTATTCCCTGTCCATGGAAGATCATCTGCATCAAAATTGCCATCATCAAAGACAACTGTGCCAACATGTGACATTTAAATAACCTAATGCTAGATTAATTAATCTAGCATTAACCTCAGACAAGTCACCTCCTTGGGCTTCAGACTTCACCTAAAAAGTCAGAGACTTGATTAGACTCTAGCTGCTACCTGCATATCCTCCCACCCTACCATGACAAGCAATGAATGATCCTCTTTAGTTATTTCAGCACCTTTCTCATGATTGATAGGTGCTAGAAAGCCTACCACTGTTCTATTTGGTGATGACATGAGGCTCTGCAAAGGCAGGCCAGCGGGGGAAGATCAGGCACCTCTCTCACCCAGGATTTCCACAGTTCCTTTACAAAGCCTATATTCAGGCCCATTTGCTAAACATCAGGCACGAAGCTACTTGTGAAGAGCTGAACAAACCTACTTACTGTCCCTCGGTCAGAAGCTCTTTTGAGGTGAAGCACTTTCCTCTTTCCTCTTCTATGCTGGCGGAGACCTCTCTCTGGGCTCCTCCCAAAGGACAGGCAAGCAAAAGACAAAGGCCCCTTCTCCAAGGACAGGCAAGCAAAAGACAAAGGCCCCTTCTCCCCGCACCTCAGCCCACCCTCCATTGTGGCAACCCCTCTCTTCATGTTCAGACAAGAGTTAACAAGTCTCAGTGCTTCTTCAATGGAGCCTCAACCCAGGGCAGGGCTGTATGCTGCTTGCCAAGGAGAAAACGGACAAAGGCACAGGAGAAAGAAATTGTGCTTCCCAGCTCTAAACAGGCAGGAGGAACAATGGCAGCCCTGTAGGTGTCTCTGGCCCTTCCCTTTAAATTTGCCATCCATTCTGGGAAGAGTTGGAGCTGTTCCCAGGAGGCCTCTGCTCTTTTCATCTTCCTTCCTCAGCTCCTATTTTCTTGGAAGCTGCTTAGGATGTTCGGGGAATTGCCCCCGGGCCCCCTCTGGCTTTTTCTGAATCACTGATCTAGGCTCTTATAAAGGACAATAACAAGATGAACAACAAAATGTAAAAATGTAGCCTCCTGTATGTCAGGCATGAGCTGATACAGTCTCATGGTGAGGTGGGTACTGCTCCTAACTCCATTTGGGGGATGATGAAACTCAGTTAGAGTGATTGATTTGCCTGATGTCATGCAGTGAGTCAGCATATGTGAGGCTTGTCTTGGTCTATGTGTGCAGCTCTGACAGTATCTGAGACTGTATGTGACAGTTCATTTCACTTGTCACCCTGGTAGGATTGAGACATGTCTAGAGCATTAGTGGAGCACATCTTTGGATGTGTGTGAGAGAGAGTTTCCAGAAAGAATTAATTGAAGGTGGATGGTGGCATCATCTCACACGCTGGGTCCCACACTGGATAAAAAGGAAAAAGGAGAAAGGGAGCTGAGTATCGGCATCATCTTTTCCTGCTTCCTGACTGAGGACACAAAACAACTATCTGCCTCACACTCCTGCTGCCACAGCCCTGAGCCACTCCCGTCACCAAGCCTTCCCCACCATGATGGACTGTGCCCTGGTTTCCCTTCTTTGCTGGGATAAAAATACTCTGACCAAAAGCAACTTAGGGAAGGAAAGGTTTATTTTAGCTTACAACTCCGGGCCACAGTCCATCATTGAGAGATGTTAAGGCAGGAACTCAAGCCAGGCCTGCTCATTATTCTACCCAGCATTACCTCTGACCAAGGAACTCACCCACAGTCAGAGGAGGAAAGCAGATACCATGGAAGAACAGCTTGCTGACTCCCTCACAAAGGTTCATGATTGACTAGCTTTCTTAAATATCACAAGACTACATGCCCATAGAATGGTGCCACCCATTGTGGACAGATTCCCCGCCCCCCATATCAATTAACAATTAAGACAATCCCCACAGACCTGCTCACAGGCCAATTTGATCTGGAAAATCCTTCCATTGACATTCCTTTGTCAGCTGACTCTGAGCTACGTAAAGCTGACCATTAAAGCTAACTAGGACAGACTGCATTCTCAAATTATAAGTCAACATAAATCCTCCCTTAAGTTGCTTCTTGTCTGGTATTTGGTCATAGCAATAAAAAAAATGTAACTAATACATTGAATAGTTTATAAAGAAGAAAAATCTGTTCCTTGCAATTCTAGAGGCTAAAGTCTTGGGTTTGGTTGCCTTCTGAAGGGCTTTCTGCTTTCAACATGGCACCCTATACTGCTCAAGAGGAGCAAAAGAGACTTCCATCACCCAGTAAATTGTGATTTCTGAAGCTTTGTACCAGGAACTAGGGGCAAAGACCATACATGTTGCTTGTATACATACACACACACACACACACACACACACACACACATACACACACACACACACACACACACACACACACACTAGTTTTGCCATAACCCCCAGGAACCACAGAGAGCACCCCCCACCATTCCCAAACATGGCTCCCTGCAAAGAACTGGTCTCCTTCCAAGCCTCTGACACCCATGGTCTGTACCTATAAAAGGACATATTCAGTGCTTCCAGTTAGCAATGGGGCCCAGGCATGCTGAAGGGTATTAGATTTTGGCAGTTATAGACATGGCAAGACACAGGCTTTGGTACTGAAGAGGTCAGAGAAAGAATTAGGTCAATATGAATCTCAACCAAAAAAAATATATAAGGTATTACATTTGGAGAATATTACTCTCTGGTATTATTAGAACACCTCTCTGGCCATGCTAGCTAGGGCCATATCAGCGTTTCCATTATAAATCTTATTTTCAAGGGTTTATGACTTGCTGTAAAAATTCAATTGCAGCTGAAGAGCAGCATACTGGGCTGGCAGAGCAGAAAGCAGTTTGATTCAAAGAAAAGATTAAAAGTCAAGAAGAAACAAACAGAAGAGAGAAAGAAAAGAAGTTGTTTAAAAAGAGGCTAGCTGGAGTTGCCCTCACTTGTGCCCTGAGGTGAATTAATGATGGTTTTGTGCTTCAACCTGATTTTTTACAGGTTATTAACTCCCAGGTGAAAAGAGGCCCTCTGAGACGTGGAAGCTAACTGGTGCATTCACCAGTTTGGAAAGCAGCATGCCCAGAACCATGTTCCATGGGGTCCTATAGGGGCAATGCCCCCCCCCTCCAGGTTCACACACTGAATCTGCTGGTTTGGCAAAAGACAGATGTGATGGTCAATTTTATATGTCAAGTTGACTGGGTTAAGGGTGATAGCTGGTAAAACATTATACTTAGGTGTCTATGAGGATGTTTCTAGATTAATTAATTAGTATTTGAGTTATTAAACTAAGTAAAGAGGGTACACCCTCACCAGTATGAGCAGGCAACATCCAAGCTGTTGAGGGTCCAGAGAGTACAAAAAGGCAGAGGAGAGTTAGGTCACTGTGGTGGTTTGAATGAGAAAAGTCACCCATAGGCACAAGTATCTGAACACTTGGTATGTGGTCCCCAATTGGTGGCACTGTTTGGGAACCACAATGAACTTTTAGGAGATGCAGCCTTGCTAGAGGAAGCACATCCCCGGGGGAAGACTTCAAGGATTCACAGCCTCATCCCACTTCCAGGTGCTGCTTCCTGCAGGTGCTTGAAGACATGAGCTCTCAGCAATGTCTGCTGTTTGCAACCGTGCCTCTCCACCACAATGGGCTCTCCCTCTGGAAACTTACGCCCAAGTGCACTCTTCCTTCTGTAAGTTACCTTGGTCATAATGTTTTATCACAACAGAGAAGTAACTAATGCAAGGAGTAATGTTTCTCTCTCTCTCTCTCTCTCTCTCTCTCTCTCTCTCTCTCTGTCCTTGAGCTGGAGAACTCATCTTCTGCCCTTGGACAGCAGAACTCCAGGTTCCCTGCCCTCTTCTTCACTCAGACTGCAAGGCAGACTGTCAGTGCCTCTGTTCTCAGTATTTCGGAACCAGACAGAATTACTCGTCTAGATTTCTGTTTCCCAGTTTTCAAACAGCACATCATACAACTTCTTAGGCTTCACAGTGGAATAAGCCAACTACACACACACACACACACACACACACACACACACATATGTATATGTATATATTGCCTTTGGGTTCCATTTCTCTAGATTTCTCTGGATCACCCTGAATAAATAATCAAACATGCCCAGTAAGCTTATACCCTCTGATGAAGAAAAGGTAAATTATCTTCCAGTTAGTCATTCCCTAAAAATAAAACAACTATCTATGTCTCTGTTACCCTGGAGAGCATATTTTGAGACATGCACCCAAGGTTTCTATACATCTGTCACTATTTATTCAGTTATAGTTTCAGTATAAAGTAGCCTAACAGATTTGTCATTTTGTCAGTACTGCCCCTGGTTCACACATCCCAAAGAGAGGATGCATTAGTTCAGAAATAGCATCTCCCAAATGTTGAAAGTGCAGGCTTAGAATGCACAGTTCGCCATAACTTACTATGCATTGTTTGGTGGTGGGTCTTTTTTCATCATTTTCAGTAAGTCTTAGGTTTTCAGTAAGTCTTAGGAAAGTATAGGGGAGTAATGAGAAGATAGCAGCTGGACTTTCTCCTTCAGAGGGAGCCCAGGAATGCACTCTAGTCAGAAAGAGAAAGCATGTGTGGAACTGAGATTACATGGTCAGCTATCTGATGGCTGCCGAGACCACTTGGGTGTTTGTGATTACTTTAAGGGACAGCTGCTGGAAACTATGACCAAAAGCAAGATAAGAAAGAGTTTATTTTGACTTACTGTTACAGAAGGGAGATCCATAATGATGGAGGCAGCACAGCAGTGGGCAGCCAGAGGGGGACAACACATGATCACATTTCCATCCACGGGTAGGGAGCAGAGAGCACAAATTGGAAGTTAGTCAAGGTTATAAATCCTCAATGCCCACTTCAATTGACATTTCTCCTTCTCCAGCAAGGCCACGCCTTCTAAAGTTTCCATAGCCTCCCCAAATAGCACCACCAACTAGAGACCAAGTGGTCAAATACCTGAGCCTATGGGGGACATTTCTCATTTAAACAACCAAAAAGGATGATGTCTCTAAAATTCATGGTTTGATTGCCAGTGGAAGGGTCAAGTAAAAGAACAGAATGTAATTTATTTTTATTGTCAGTGCTATGCATGCAATCTGTACTTTTTAGACATGATTTCTTATCAACTTTATAAAAGTCCCTTGATCCAAGTATGTCCATTGAAACAAAGAAGAATTTAAGACCAACTAGAGGAGCCTTGGTTAAATCACAGAGTGGCAGAGGCACACCTGAATCACACCTTTCTTATGTGACAGTCCTTCATCTTTCCACACCAATTCCCAGCATCAGTTGGACAGTCTGGATAATGTAGAGAGCATCAAATTGACAGGAGTGGGCTCAGAGTTTCAAGCTTGATGGTACTACTTGGGGTAGAGCTAAGGCGAAGCCTGTCAAGCATTCACACAAAAGAAGACAAATAATGCTAATTCCTCAAATCTAGACAGGTAAAGTTCAGGAAATAAGCTCCCAGGATTGTCTTTTAAAAGCATTTCAGCAATAAACAAACAAACAAAAAACAACTAAAAATAGAACTACCATGTGCTTATGCTATACTACTCCTGCGTACCTAGAGACTCCAAGTCCTACCACACCAGTACCTGCACATCCATGATTATTGCTGCCACTATTCACAATAAAGATAAAGAACCAGCCTAGTGATTTAGTAGCCATTAATCAGATAAAGAAAAGTGGCACATACACACGATGGGATTTTATTCAGCTCTAAAGAAAGAAATTACAACATTCCCAGGAAAATGGATGGAACCGAGGATCTATGTTAAGTGAAATAAGCCAGACTTTAAAGGAAAATATCATGTTTTCTTTCAAATGCAGAATCTAGATTTAAATTCATATATATGAATTATGTATATGATCTAATATATGTGAGACAGAAGGAGAAAGGGGAGGAAGCAATCTAAAGCTAGCTACAGAGGAAGAAAGGATTGGGGAGTGGAGAGTAAATGAGAACAAATGACATATACTTACGAAAACATCATAATGAAACCCATTTTCAGTATGCTAACTAAAAGAAATTTTTTTAAACTTTTCACCATCTTTTCTGATTTTAGATACAAACTTCCTACTGTGAACTCTAAAGGGTAGATCTTCCCTCTTTGAGAGGTAGTGTGGGTAACTGCTGTCTCAGCTCCAGCCCATCTTGCTGTTCTCTGCAAGGCAATGCTGGACTGAGACCTAGCAAACACTCCATTTCCATTCTGCCAGCCCATGTTCTATCCACAGGCAGGGAGCAGAGAGCAAATTGGAAGTGGGGCAAGGCTATAAATCCTCAAAGCCCACTCCAATTGACATTCCTGGGAGGTGGTAGAGGGTATCTAGAAGGCTAGGGGAGGGGCCTCTGAGTTCCTTCCTGTTTGTTCCCTCTAACTGCAGAAATTGTTTCCAGAGTCAAAGGACTCTTATACTGTCAGACCCCAGCCCTCCTTGTACCCCTCTGGGATATCAGCATCACATAGCTTTCTGGGACCTCTTCTCCTACAGTCTAGATTCTAATTACCCCAATATCCTTCCCAGCTAGAGAGGAACAGACTGAGCATTCATTATTTGAATTGCTTGGGACAAGTAGTGTTTTGAATCTCAGATTTTTTTCCAATTGACACATGAGATATCTTGGAGACTGGAACCCAAATAGAATCACAGAATTCCTCTATGTTTCATCTGCATTTGCATGCACAGCCTGAAGGTGGTTTCACACAATATTTTTAGTGCACCTATATTCTGACCACAACTTATCACATCAATCTGAGTGCGGAATTCTCCACCAGTAGTATCATGTTGGTACTCAAAAAATTCCAGATTTGTTATTTGGGCATGATGGCACATGCCAGAAATCCCAGCATTCTGGAGACTGAGGCAGGAGGATCACAAACTCCTAAGTTTGAACTAAGACTGGGCTACAGAGTGACTATCCCTGCCTCCAAAACAAAATCAGATTTCAGATTTTCCAATTCGGGATGCTAAAGCCGCAGTGGTTTCCTCCAGAGGCTGTCGCTGCTGTACATCTCCAGGTCCCCCTTTGCCTTGAAGTGCCTCAATATTGTTTCAAAAATTCCTTTCATTAAATTTTCCCTTAGAATAACTGTCCTGTTTTGTCTTCCTGAAGGGGCCTGAAATGACACAGGATCCTCTACATAAAACTTCTTTAGCCTTTTTCTGAAGTGTAATTCTCCCTGCTGCCTGCAGAGTCTTCTCTGCTCTGTCATATGACAAATTAACCTACTGTCTCCAATAGCTACTTATGTGACTTTAAGCATGGCAACTTAACCTTTGAAGGCTCATCTTTGTCATCTCTGATACTAAAGTATGAATATCTTCCCAGTAATGTGACTGTGAGGACTAAATGAAATAGTGGGTAGGTAGGCTGGTGCACAGACATGCTGTGGCAAGCACGTTTTGTTTTCCCAGTATTGTTAAATTTAAGGAATTGCCTCTTCTGTTCCATGGTAATCCTAATAATCTGCCTTCATTTCTTGAGAAGTTAATCCTTCGACTCAAGGAAGACACGTAGCGTGAACAAGGCTGGACAGATCATTCAGATCATTCATCATCTTGGCCACAAAGATGAGTCCAAGGATGGATCTGGGTTCCAAGTCAGGCCAATTGGAATGACTAATCACCATGACCATTCCTAGGATTATGGAAAATTATGCTATTTCTTTCTTCTTTCTCTTCTACATGGCAAAATCAAATGAGCCCATGATTTCAAGAACCATCTTTGCTACTACGAGGGTGACCAACCAGTCCCAGTTTGCCTGAGCTTTTCCTGGTTTTAAATATAAAAGCCCTGCATTCTGAATACCCTTCAGTCCCAGGCCAACTGAGACACTTTCTCACTCTACCATCATATGAAAGCCTGCAAGAGATTGTAGCCTCTACCAATGATAGTAAGCATTTCTCCAAAGAAGGTAGACAAATGGCCACCAGGCACATGGTCAGAGACCCACGCATCATTTGCTGTTAGGGAAATGCAAATCAAAAGCACAGTGAGCTACCACTTCCCATCAATTATAAAAGAGATAATGAGGATGGAGAGGCAGATGGTAAGTGTTGGTGAGAAACCTGGACCCTTGCACATTGCTGGTGGGAATGTGAGATGATACACTAGCTGTGAAAAACAGTTTGGTGTTTCAAAAAACCTAGACAACTGCCATATGATCTTTAGTTCCAAGTATATTCCCAAAAGAATTAAAAATAAACATTCAAACAAGTACATATGCAAACATGTTCATTAACAGCTATACATTATAGCTGGAAGCCCAAACAAACATCAACAGACAACCAAAATACAAGTTGTCCTACACATATGATGGCATATTATTCAACCCTAAAAAGAATGGAATACTGACACATATATGATGTTCATGAAGCTACAAAATGTTGGGCCAGACATAAGATCATTTAATGTGTGATTCAATGTATATGAACTATCCAGAAAAGACAAACTGGCCATTGTCAGGACCTGGGGGAAGGTGAAATTGAAAATATTTTTAAACTAAATAAGAGGTAGTAATTGAACTTTGTGAGTGTACTGTCGCTGAACAGTTCACCTGTGCTATCTGAATAGCTTTAGTGTTAACTTGACACAGCTGGGTTGAGGGATCCTCAATTGGGGAACTGCCTCCATTGGACTGGCCTGTGGCCATGTCTGTGGGGCATCTTCTTGATTGTTGAGTGATGTGGGAGGGTCCAGCCCACTGTGGATGGTGCCACCCCTGGGCAGGTGGCCTGTGTAGCATAAGAAAGCAAGCTGAGCATGGGCCAGGGGAGCAAGCCAGTAAGCAGTGTTCCTCCATGGCCTATGCTCCAGCTCCTGCCTCCAGGTTCCTGCCCTGAGTTCCTGCATGGGCTCCCTGATCAACTGTGATCCAGGAGATATAAGCCGAATAAACCCTTTCCTCCCCAAGTTGGTATTGGTCAGAATGCTTTGTCACAGAAATGGAGAAATAAACTAGGACATCACCTAAAATGATTAATTTTATGTTATATGAATTTTATATTGATAAGTTACAGAAAGAATAAAAGGAAGGAGGGAAGGCATGGAGGAAAGAAGGAAAGGAGGAGCAAAGAGAAAGAAGCAACAGTCATGACTGATTACTTAAGCATCTGGATCAAGCCGTCCTTGAAGTTGATAACCTATGCATAACAAATGAAATAAATAAATAAATAAATAAATAAATAAATAAATAAACTTTACTTGAGTAAATTTGAGTTGGATTTCTCTCTTTTCCAACCAAAAGTTCTGGATAATATTGCCTTCATATAATGGTTAATAATTTTAAGCCAAGAGCCACAAAAAATAATTTGCTCTGGTTTCAGTAGAAACAGTAGTATACAGCTCATCACAGGCTTGAGCAGAGGAACGTATACCTAGTGGAAAACCCTTGGGCTTCTTTCGGCCATCCTCCTCAAGCTGAAGCATCCCAGGTCTTTCAACCTTCTGAAGCATTGCTTGAAAAATCCTTTCTGACTGATATCTGAACGAGAACAGTACATAGTACCTTGCAAAATTCCTCAAGAAAATCCAAAGCTTGGAGACATCTCCATTCTTATCAACAAAATTAATGGTCAAGGCGTCTCACCAAAAACCTTCAGCCTTCTTAGTAGTGAGTTAATACAGGATAGAGTCTGAAAGTGAATCCTTTTAACTTTAGATGCCCCTGCCCCTCCTTTATCATCACCTGTTGCCTCTTAGGTATTCTTAAGAAAGAGCTAATCACATCTTGATATGGTAGGCTAGGCTTTAGTTGTTAGTATATAACCAGAAGGCTCTATGCAGAAGGAACTAATGATCTACCTGAAAATTTGATATGATTCTGTCAGGTGTTCATCTGGATATCAGAATACTGCTACTGTTGATGGATTTAGTCTGTTAATTCTCCACATGTTAATTCTGCCCATGCATGGGCAACAGAGGCCAGAGCAGGATGTCAGGGGTCTTCCTCTATTGTTCTCTGCCTTGTTGTTTTGAGACAGTCTCTCATTGAACCATGAACTCTGTTTTGAATAGGCTGACTGGCAAGCAAGCTCTGTCTGTCTGTCTCCAGTCTCCAATACTGACTGAGGTTCTGGGCCTACATAACAATCCCTGCCCTTTTTATGTGGGTGCTGGAGATTCAAACTCTCACACACTGAACCATCTCCCCAGACTGTGTTTGCTAATTTTCTACAAAATATTGGGTTTTATCAATATTCCTTGCCCTCAATGGCTAGCTTAATCATACTAATATTGTCAGAATCTTGGGGTAACAGAAACCCTGATAAGTGGGTGAAGTTCTCAGTCTACAATTAAAGGAAACCAGATAAAATGTTGACCATGGCAATAGTCACCAGAACCAGCCAAATCATGGGGTCTCTTAGTTTTGGCAAATAACCCTGGTCTTTTAATGTTAACTTTCAGGTTTTTTTTACCTACAGACAGTTGGAAGAATATATTTATAAGGTTCTTTCTTCTCACAATGAAAGTTTTGTGTTCTACAAACCACAATGAAGTTTTGTGTTGGTCTTTTCACCATCTATAAAGAAACACAGTGGAACTCATTACTCCCATCTTACATAGTTGCTTATAATGGAGTAGCATCTCAAGATACAAGATTCTGCAATTAAAGCAGATTTTTCATAATCCAAGTTGCACCCTATACAAGCATTTATTTAGGCAGACCACAGATTCTAGGATCACTTTTATGGGAAATGCTACAGAATGCTATTCCAGAACCTCCATCCTGGAGACTAGTTACTTTCCTTGTTACTGTAATGAAATACCTGACAAAAAGCAACTTAAGGGAAAAAAGGTTTAATTTGGTTTACAGTTTAAGGAGATATGGTCTATCTTGGTGGAGAAGACGTGACAGAAGAAGCCTAAGGCAGCTGTTCTCATTGCATCTGCAGGCAGGAAGCAGAGAGCACCTTGGGAGTGGGGTAGTTTATAAAACCTCAAGGCCCACCCCCTAGTGACTGACTTCCTCCAGCAAGGCTCCACCTTCTAAAGGTTTGACAATTTTCCCAAAACAGTGCCACCACATGGAGACCGTGTTTTCAAATGCATGAGCCTCTGGGAGACATTTCACATTCAAGCTACAACAGAGACAAAATTTGGAAGACTATTCTAGACTGTCATAGGTAGCAAACATCAGTTGCAGAGATAATTTTTTAAAAATCTATAATGATCAAAACTAATAAATCTTAACTAGATTCACATGATAGCTCCCTAGGTAATATGTGGACGCACAACTCCCAAGCACTAAGACTGATAAAAAAAAAACTAGCTCATTTCACAGCCAGTACTTGTAGAAACACCAGGAAGAGAGACAGGAAGAAGAAATGAATTTTATGTTTATTAGTCAAGGACATGGTAGTCCTGACTGTAGAACATTAAGATGATGCCAACCAGGCTGTCAATCAGTAATGGATACTAAGACATCATTAGAAATTAAGTGTAATGGGAATATGCTTTTAAGAACAGTTTTCAAGAAGCTTGTCTTTGTGACTGGAAGAATGATTTTGAACAGACCATGTAGAGTTGGAACGAGCCCCTCCTTTTAAGCAACACAAGGCGAGTACACTCATGAGATGCTTTCTAAGGAAGCGATTGGGTTAACACGGAGATTTGTGTCTTCCGAATATAAACCTTTGGAGCTGATGAATTGCTTAGAGCAGTAAAGAGAAGCCAAGCTCTTCAGTTTGCTTCCCATCCTCAGCCGCTGATGAACACACACTGAGTACATCAGTGTAGCACTTTATGGAATGTTCCCATGCTTTGGCCTAGCCCTCTTCGGTCAGCCAGAAGCAGAGCACCCAGGGAAGGAATCTTCCAAAATTTGATCCCAGGCAGCCAAGGCAACTTCTCCCAATCACATCTAGTCTTGTAAATAGTCCTACAGCAGAAAGAGAAGTAGAGGTGCAAAGCACTGGGTCATCTGTGAAAATATAGAGATTCTTAGTGTTAATCCTGCTTTGCTTTGCCTTATGATAAGCAGTTCCTATAACTAGAACCTTATTACTTGCCTTTTTAAAAATTACATAGTAAAACACAATTTTCTAAGCTTTAACATCCAGAATAAGTCTAAACATTGACCTGCTAATAAATAAAATGAATGTAGGAAGTCCATGATTGGTGGGGAACAAAGGCACCTTGGCCACTCTGGTCCTGGGCATCAAGTAATGAGAGGCACAGCCTTTCCCAGAGGTTCCCTGCAAAGGACTTTCTGTGGATGGGCTGCTCCTCACTCATTAAAAAGCTGAACATGACTGACTTTCAGCTATTGCTCTGGATTTCATTTTTTTGTGTGTGTGTATGAGTGTATTGCTTGCATGTGCGTGTAAGTGCACCCATGTCATTCAATGCCCACAGAGCTCAGAAGAAGGTATCAGATCCCCTCATACTGGAATTATGGGCAGTTCGGTCCTGGGAATCAAACCTGGGTCCTCTACAAGAGCAGTCAGTGCTCTTAACAACTGAACCATCTCTCCAGTCCTTGGACTTCAGTTTTCATTCCTCTCTAGTTCTGCCTTTTTGTGTACACGTAAGTACTATCTTAGAACATACCAGAAGCTCCCAAGGCTAAGGGTATTCAATGGTTCAACGAGCACTATTACACATCAGTCTGCACCAGATACTGAAGCAGGTGCTGGAGATACAAGGATGGATAAGATGAAGTGCTTGCCTTTAGGGAGACCCAGCCAAGGTATAAACAACCTCAGCTGTGAGTGTTACAATAGAGGTATTCACAAAGATCCAGAAGAGAGCAGATAAAACTTGCAGAACCTGATTCCGGTCAGTGGTATCAATAAACTACACTGCTAAATCCTCTGCATTCATTATTTCCTTTCAGCACCTCAGCAATTTTCTGAAGTATTAATAACTCTGTTTTATGAGTAGTGATAAGGAGCAATGTTTAACGTTTTGTTAATAGCAGCTAGCCAGAAAATTCTTCTGTAGGGAAAAACTACTTTGGTTGAAAAGTGATTTTTATGAGTGACTTTTGTTGTTGCTATAATTAAATAGCTGACAAAAGCAACTTAAGGGGGCTGGAGAGATGGCTCCGTGGTTAAGAGGACTTGCTGCTCTTCCAGGGGACTTGAGTTCAGTTCCCAGGATCTACACCAGGCAGTTCATAACCACCTAAAATGCCAGCTTCAGGGGATCTGATACTCTGTTCTGGCCACCGCAGGCAAAATGCACAGATGTGGCATGTAGTCACTCAAACACACACCATATATAAATAAAAATAAAAATTTTTTTAAAAACCACCTTAAGAAAGAAAGGGTTTATTGGGCTCCCAGTTTGAGGTACAGTCATCATGGAGAAGATGTGGCAGGAGTGTGAGGTAGTGCTCACCTCGCTCTCAAGGTCAGCAAGCGGAGTGAAAGATGCTGGTGCTCGGCTTGTTCTCTCCTTTTCATCCAGCCCAGGACTTCGGTCCATGGAATGGTACTGCCCACATTTAGAGTAGGTCTTCCCACTCCAATTAACCTCGTCTAAAAACTCACTCACAGACATGCCCAGAGTTTTGTCTCCTAGGTGATTCTACATTCTGTCTAGCTGACAATCCATATTAACACCACAGGGTTGAACAAACTCATACATCCCCTTCTTGGATCTGCTTCCCTGGAATACTGGGCTCTAGATTCTTTTCCAAGGAGCAAAGAGATAGTTTGCATAATGAAGATAGACAGTGGTAGATGTCAAGAAAATTGGAAGAGTGGTGTGAAGGAGGCAGCAGAGCTCTGGGTAAGGAAATATCACTTAACACCAGAATCCCCGACTAAGGAAACAGCTAGAAATCTTCCAGGACAGTGCTACTCATGGCAGCACCTCCCCCCCAAGACCCCACTGATGTTCCACAAACTTCACTTGAATTTTTTGCAGAAATCAATCAACAGACTGAATTTTGACTCCAAGTTGACCAAATACCGAAGCAGAGTCTGCACACACTGGTGAGGGAAAGCATGGTGTCCGCTTCAGAACAGGGAAGGAGGAGCTGGAAGCAAAGGGGAGTATGCTAAAACTGAGGCCTTGTTCTACTTCAAGGCACAAAAGTGTTGAGACTTCCGTGAGCACTTCCTGCTTCTGAGACATCTAAGTGGATTCAGTCTCTGGTCTCTGAGCGAAAGGCTACTCTTGCTGAGCGCATATGGAGGACATTCAAAGGACTGATTTCCTGGGAAAAAAAAAATCAAAGATTTGGGCATCTGAAAGCTGAGATGATAGAAACATCATATGAGCAAAAGATTGTTAGATAGGAAGTATTTCTGAGACCTTGGAAGAAAAAGAGGAGGAAGAGGAGGAAGAAGAAGCAGGGATCCAGAGGAGGAAGAGCAGAAGGAAGAGGAGGAGGAAGAGGGGGAGGGGAAGGGAGAGAGACGCAAAAGAGGAAGAAATAAAAGAAGATTCAGGATCCCACTACGCTGCATCCTGGGGAAGCAGGAACACCGAAGCAAATCTCCTCAGGAAAACAGAACATCCAGGAAAGGAAAGGGTAAAGCACTGAAGGCACTGTGGACCAAGAACCAGGGAGGAGACAAAGCTGGAATTCAAAGTGGAGAGTTATCTTGCCTGTTCTACACAAATATCTTGAGGAGATATTTTATAAAATCTGTAGAGATAAGTTTTAGTTTCCCAAAAGGGATGTGAAATTCTGTCTAAAAGAAGATTGTTATTAACACACTAATTATAATACTAATTAGATTCAGTGTGGTATTTCCACATATGCACACAGTTTGCATGATCATACCTGACCACCCTTCTTCCCCTTGTAGCGCTGGTGCCCTTGCGAGTCCCTTGTAATCACCATTCTACGTATAGGCCAGCTTATGCTTTCCCCCACATAGGAGAGAGTATATGCCCATGTTTATTGTGGCACTGTTGACAATAGCTAAGGCATGCTCTCAGCCAAGATGCTCACCAACAGATGGGTAAAGAAAATCTCATGTATATATACACAATAAAGTGGTTTTTAGAATTTTTTCTTTATGAATGCCTCCATTTTTTCAGAAAAATGAATAGAACTGGAAGACATCCCACTAAACTGAAAAGCCAGACACAGAAAGACAAGTATCACGTGTTCTAGATGGGAACCCAAAAGCCTAGCAACCAAAGCAAGAGTTAATAAATAGGGGTCAACAAGATGGCTCGGCAGCTAAAAGTGCTTGCTATGCAAGCCTGGGGACCTTAGTTCAATCTGCAGAATTCACAGTGGAAAGAGAGAACTGACTTGTACAAACTGTCTTCTCACCTCCATATGTGCAATGTGGCCCATAGACGAGAGAGAGAGAGAGAGAGAGAGAGAGAGAGAGAGAGAGAGAGAATCTGTAGCCATAGCTTTTAATTAAATTACATCAAATTTAAAAGCTTCTTTATAGCCAAGGAACCAATCAACAGAGTGCAGGGAGAAAATATTCGGCAGCTCTTATCCAACAAAGTTCATATTCAGAATACATAAAGAGCCAGGCATAGTGGTGTACACCTTGAATTCCAGCATTTGGGAGGCAGAAGCAGGCAGTGCTCTGTGAGATCAAGGCCAGCCTGAGCTACATCTCAAACTCTAGGCCAGCGGGGACTATAAGGAGATCCTGACTGAAAAAAACACAACAATAACAAAATAAGTTCTGGAAGGTAACCAAGGGCTGTGGCAATAGCCTATGTTATTCTGGGAGTCTCTTGGACTACCCTAACAACTTGAAGGGAGGTTTCTCCTGTCTGGCACTGTGCTTCTTGTTATATAGCCTTCAGGTATACACCTGCACTCAAGTTCAGATACTGTATGTGTATTTTTCAGGGTTGGGGGGTGAGTTAATACATTTCCCTCTGGCTTTTCATACCATCTAAGTCTTCTTTCTCCTCTCTCTCCCTGTCTAACCTCCCTCCTCCCTCCTCAACTAAAGTACCCTTATTTTCCTCTTAATAATACCTGTCTCCTATTATCACCCCCCGCCCCGAGTTCCTTCTTAAAGCCCTTTCAATGGGAGGGAATGAATGTGTGCCACTGCAAATACAGCCAAATACACTTGGCTGGAAAGGTCATCGATCCTAGAGAAAATCCTTTCTCTGTCATATCTCTAGACAAATGAAATTTCTCACTAGATGCTAAATATGGATCCTTATATTTACAGACAAGTATACTGTATATCACTCATCAAAGAAGCTTCTTTTTGCTATAGATGGAGGCTATTACAGAACTTTACAAATGGTCACACACAGAGAATATACACCCAGCCCTAAGTGACACATCTACAGTGGAACCTCTACACCTAAGGCTCATGGTACATAGTGGAACAGAAGGTAGAGAGTATACTAATAAATCTCTCAACTTTCACCAACAAAGCTTCCTTATACAGCAGGGCGAGATGCATACAGAAGGCCAAAAATGGCCAAGTTTTAGGGAATAAGACACTGCAGAGTGCATGTCCCCAGATAGGACTCCTATATTAAACCTCACCTACCCATGGCTCAGGGACTATTGCAGAAGAGAGGGTGGAAATATTGTAAGAGCCGGGGTTAGTACTTAAACATAAGGAAACAGGCTTTCAGGTGTCTGGGGATTTGCTCATATGAACTTGCAACAATGGTGACAGCACGCACAAGACCCACACTGATTCGATCAGGAAAAAATCCAGCATAGAACTGGGGAAATGGGCAACAGGCTCCAAAATTCACTGAGAAACTATTGGCAACTCATTACTATGGGGTTAAGCAGAGTACATCTTCTTTAAGGGAGTGACTCTAAATAGGCTGACTAGACATCAGCGGATGAACCTGTATAGAGGACATCCGGGTACAAATGCTTGACCAGATAGGTCTTAACATATATGACAGAATGCATGAAATCTGGTGGGGAGGGGTATGGAGGGTGGGAGGACTAATTTTTTTTAAAGATAGATTATATGACATACACAAAACTCAAATATACTAAAAAGAAGGAGGAGGAGGAGGAGGAGGAGGA